>NC_068310.1:34003323-34349156 GCF_025860055.1 Xyrauchen texanus | reverse complement strand
TTTGAATGGGTTTGTTGTGTGTGCGTTAGTGTGATGTCCTCGGGCGAACACATCGCAAAGGTTCTGCCCAATTCCAGCCAGTGTTCAGCCCTCACACGGAGCTGAATAAAATGTCAGAATCTAATGTGAAAATTGTTAAATGTGTTAAACGTGATTAAGAAAAATTTACGCATTAAACATTTTTAATTAATCCTGTGTTAATGCATTAGTTTTGACAGCTCTATTTAAAACTAACCAATAAAACAAAGATACAATCTTAATGTTTTTCATTCAGTGCATGTGTGAGTGTGCGAGTATGTGTTTACCACTGTTGTGTGAGGTGCTGGCAGAAAATGTTCCACCCCAGCTCCAGCGGTTTGATTTTGGCCTAGCTCTCTGACTCCTCTCCATGGTCCTTCTGATAACAGCTTCATACCGTGCCTAAAAAACACACACAATGAGTATAGATGAGCACTGCTATCTCTGCAGTGAAATAATAGCTGTAAGCCTGAGAACAGTAAACGTTTAGCACAAGCAGGAAGAACAGGTCAAACTCAAGCTGCTATTTTTATTTGCTAGTTAACGTCCACAGACAGCTTTGGCTGTTGCATTTTTAAGATGCTCTGTTAGTTCAACTTTTGTCATGCAACATATTAACGTCAGTTTTAAAATGATGGACCAATGATAACAAGCTGGTGTCTGGACAATAATAATAATACGTGCTTACAGTAGCAACTGTAACATTTGTGCTACTTAGCCAGGACATTTACTGATTTTTTTGTTCCAAAGCAGTAGCTAACAGTATTACAGTAAGTTAGCCTGCTTTATGGATAACTAGCAACTAGCCTAGGCATTAAAACACATCTCAAGACCCCCGGATCATGCTCCATTCTCCACTATAGTACAGTATTACTATTTACAGTATGCCGGCTTATCCTTGATATAAATAAAGATAAACAAACAGGAGGTAGGTTTATACGTATATTAAACTGATGAATGAAATCTCTTGTATATCAATGTTTTCTGGCAAGCTCACCTTCTCTTCCTCTAGTTTCTGCCGTCGTTTCTCCTCCACTGCGGCTCGTCTCCTCTCTTCCTTCAGATGCTGCTCCTCCATTTTTTTCCTGCGCTCCTCCAGCTGTTTCTCATAAAACTGTCGGGCCCTCTCCTCTCTCTCCAGCCACTTAGAGCCTTGTGCAGCTGCAAACAAACACAGGCATTTCAATTAATCATTTGTTTTATTGCATGTAATGAATTGTGGATAATCCACAATTACAGCCACCAAAAAGAATTGAAAAAAAAAAGTATTCCATTGTTTGAGCCAAAGTTGTGATGTTGGGCCACTCAAAAAGCATGCAATACCATTTGGGGTAGAACAGAATTTAACTTGGCAAAACCATATGTCCTTTTGGTCAACAAAAGTCCTGAAAATGTTACACTTATGTGGTTACATTGTCAATGTACTCTAACAGTTTCTTAGAGTTTCTTGGACATGGTCTGCAACATTTACAGTATAACAGAATGGCCCATATATTGTACGAATTATAATAATAATAATAATAATAATAAAAACAATGCAGATTTAATTTGTATTTTATTTGGTTGTTTTATACCATGTCATGGCAAGAGCAGAGTAACATTTGTAAAAAAAACAAATAGGTAAATAAACCAATTAATAAACAGATTTATATGATACATGAAGTTTTCATGCTGAAACTTTACTAAACACATTCTCTAAAGTACTTTCTGAATAAAATCATTGTCTAATAAAAATAAGGGCAGATAATGGTCACCATTTTGAATTGCAGTTCCATCAGTAGACACAACACTTAGAACAACATCTTCAATCTTGTCCACAAAATAAACCATACACTAAAACACAATCTAAAATGAGCTAAATGAATCTCTGAATCTCTCTCTGACCTGTCTGTCTTTTGTCTCTTACCCCTTACATAAAACTGGGTATCATGGCGACCATGTTGCCAACAGCTAACATAAGTGCACTTCACCTCAGCAACCTGCCCCATCAAGTTAGTCATGCACAGAAAAAAATATACAGTACTGTACAAAAGACTTAGGCACTAAAGACGTTTCACAAAAGCATTTGTTTTAAGATGGTTATTTATATCTTCAGCTTTAGTGTGTCAATAGTAAATATAAATGTTAGACTCTCAAACAATACTTCTGCAAATACAACAGATTAGAATAGTGGAGCTCTGCAACAGATGTCATGGCCCCTACAAAGCCCCCCACTGAACATCGTGTCAGTCTGAGATTACATGAAGAGACAGAAGCAATTGAGACAGCCGAAATAAATAGAAGAACTGTGGTGAATTCTCCAAGAAGCTTGGAACATCCTATCTGCCAACAACCAAGAAAAACTGTGTCCAGGTGTACCTAAGAGGTATTGGTGCTGTTTTAAAGGCAAAGGTGGCCACACCAAATATTGATTTAGCTTTTGTTATGTTTACTGGACTTTGTATGACATTAAGTGATAAATGAAAACTATATATGTCATTATTTTTAAAGACATCCTCACTATGCAACATTTTTCACCAGTGCCTAAAACCTTTGTACAGTACTGTACATGTCCAGAGAAAGAGAAAGAGCAAAATATATAAAAAGGCAAGATCAGTGAAAAGCCAAATAGGTGTCATTTAAAAGCGATCAGTTATTGGAAGGCGGCTTGTTTTGACAGTCTCAGATGTCAGAATCTTAATCCATGGGACACAAACAACAATCCAAATTAAAATATAGGTTAGATCAAACACAAAACTTAAAGCAATCCTCCTAGTCCTATGTTAACAATTGTAACTCAAACATCAATTTAAAAATGAATTCTGTCTGAATAGTGTTTGAATCCACTAACTTCCTCCACATCTGAAACATCTTTTCTGTTGATGTAACCAAAGTCATTAGGGCTGAAAAATAAATTATGTAAATATATTTCTTTAATATAAATAGATAAAGTCTCATCCCACACTATTTCACAATGAATATTATTTCACTTGGAAATACATCACATTACAGAAGTTAATTGTGTTGCCTTTACAATGTATGTATAGGAGTATGGGTCATACCGCTCTCTTTCTCCAGCTCCTCCCTCCGTTTGCGGGCAAGTCTTTGTCTTTCATCGATCTTCAGTATAAGAGGTTCTGCAACTACACACACAAATGCTAGATGAGCACACACAGTAAAGCTGGGAACTGAGTTGGTATTAGTGTATGGTGTGTGTCTGTCTGACCTGGTCTGGTAACGGTGTGCATCTCTGTCGGGCTAGGAATGGTGTAGGTTTTCTGTCCAGAGGCAGATGACTCCGTCCACGACAACTTCTCATCTGCTCTGAGATGGAAGTCAGAGCCTGGATGACAAAGAAAGAGTGCATTATTATGAGAAAACACAAAGCTTTCTAAGAACAGAGCTGTTTGTTAATCACCAAATCAAGACTTCATCCCAAGAAGGTGAAAATAAAAGTGTTTTATATTGTTTTAAAACATCTAAGCATTTCAGAGGAGCTGGCCACACTGACTGGGAATTCTCAGATGGAGGAACCACTGAGAATTCAGAGACGAGGCTCATAAACATAACACATCTTAAGAAGGACAAAAATATGGCATACGGGGGCGAAAGTGATCCAGACAGATCAATATTTACATATATATATACTTTTCCCCACTCTCTCCCACAACAGATACTCCATGTTAATTTGTCCAAAACACACACACACACACACACACACACACACACACACACACACACACACACACACACACGTGTGAGATGTATTCACCTCTTATTTATCTCACCAAAATGTCACACAAGCTATATATATTTTCCTCCACCTTCTCTTACACGGTCTTCTACTGTGTTCATATTGTTTTTTTAATGTTAAACACAAAAATAAAATATTATCTAAGCCTGTCACTATCATTTTGTTTATTTGAGTAATCTATCAATTATTTTGAGGATTGAGGATTTAAAAAAAGGCTTGATCATTTTTTTTTTTTTTTTCATTTTGTTGATGACAAAAACAAAGATTTGTTGCATTTCAAAGAAATTTAACATTAGGGCTGTGAATCGATATTTATTTATTAATTAATCGTACATTTTCTATTATTAATCATGATTAAATTATAGTACATGATTCATTACAACAAACACAAAAAACAATCACCATTAATATATTTACGTTATACTTTGTCTCAAATAACTAGTTAGTCATCATTTATAATGTACATGTTAAAAATTATAATAATAATTTGTGAATAGTTTGACACATTTTTACAGGAAATAATCTTTTATACAAGTACATGAATACATGCCATAAAATCAGTGGACATGTTGTAATTACAATTTTGGCAAAATCTTTTTTTAATAATAGGATCAAATGGGCAGATTCAATTCATATCAAACGTAAGAGAAACTTAAGTGTGCATTGCCAATGCATTACATGACACTATACATCTATTTCATAAAACATGCTGAAGTTTAATTTGTTCAAGTTTAAAATTGCAAAACGAATATTTTCTGTGGCTGCCGTTCAGTCTCTTCAAGTAAACCTGTCTGCAGCTTGATGAGCGGACAGGTCTTTCTCAGTCTCTACCGCCAAGCGTGCACCTCCAGAAAATGTATATATGCCAATTTTAGCCACAAAGTGGGGAAATACAATGGTGAAGTTTTGCCAACTGTACAAAAGTGCCTGGGTTGTTCCTGGAAGGTAGCAGATGCCCTAAACCCACCCCCACCCTAATCAGAGCCTGTAAGGCTGAGTAGCCTGGCAGGAACAACTTGAGATACCTTTCTCCTATCGCGTGAAGTTGCAGGACGTTAAAAAATAAATAAAAACTGCATTAATCGCGTTAACATATTACACAAAAAATATGAAATCGCAGAAATTAACACATCTACATCAACACTGTTGCAAAAATGCATGCACATGGGTGTAGACTTTTACACTCTTTTAAGCTCTCATTAGCCTTCATTAAAAAAAAGTATATATAAAAAAAATAAATCATACCGTTCCTTTGTTTTGCTCTGTGTTCTACAGTACCTCATTACTGTTTATCTGAGTGGGAAAATACTGTTCTGCACTTCCTGTCCACCGCAGGTCTCAGGTGAAACAGTGGGCGAATTCCAATCAAAAGGGACCACCCCTATGCCCTACTCACTACAAAAGACAGAGCAATTGATGTGGGCACTCTGAAGGGAACATGTTATTACAGTTTAAATGTAGCCTTCGCTAGAAGTCTTCTGAAAGGGCCATTTGTGAAAAAAATTTACATTCTTACTTTTGTTTGGAACGACCTTTTGAGTGGTATCCCCTTCGCGAAATGTCCTTCAAGGATGCAAAAATGCCATTTGGAAAACGCCCAGTGACAACAAGGCTCAGGTCTCTTTTCCAATCAATGCATGAGCCACAACTTTGTCAACACAGGCTGCTGCTCATATTTTGATATTTAGTCATTTTGTTTTCGAATAATATTCCATAATAATACTGTATATGTGGTACATTCAGACACTGGAAAATAGCCATGTCATATCTATAGGGCAATCTTCAGATTCAAAACTCAAATACAGCAACAGACTGTTATAATGTCACCCTCAAGGGAGCTGTAATGGCAGATGAAAAGGAAAAATATAACCAGAACTTTACAATAAGACTCAATAGATGAGTACTGATGTGACTGAGTGCATTTACATGTATGTTCTTACACTGATTATGCTTAATAAGATAAAAACACACGTACATGTAAACACACTTAAAGGTGTTCCTTTATCGTTGTAAGGTCATAAACAGTGTAAGAATAACCCAATTGACATGTGTAGATTTTTCCCATTACCCCGATTTATTAATTGAATTTTCCTCTTCCCAGTAAACTCACTTTGACTACTTTTTGCTGACAAAAAAAGAGTTTAAAAGGCTTAATAAAAAGCTTTTTTATAAGACTTTAAATCAAGTATAGGCTAAAAATATTTTCTCTATATTAAGATGGAAAGCCCTATACAAAAATGATGCTTAGTGTAAAACTAAAGACAAACTGATTACCCCAAGGTGTGTTATGACTTGTGTGGGACAGGAGGAGGCAGACGAGTGGTTAGGATCCAAGTGTAGTTTTATTGAATAAGAACAAAAATTAAACAAACTCAGGAACAAAGTAAAAGGTCCACGATGGGAAAAGGAAACTAAAATACAGGCTGGAATATATATATATATATAAATATTTTTTATTTAAAAAACTATAAAATAGTTCAAAAAACAAGTGTAAATGTAACATTAAGTTAACCAAAAAGATATATTTGAAGTATATAGAAATATTTTGATATCTAAAACATAATTTTTTTATGTAAAGTTTTTAAAGTCTTAAAAAGGAAACCATAGTTTATTCCTATTTTATTTTTGTATTTATATATTTGAAGTTAAATATTTAAAAATGACAGAAATTATAGAAAAAAGCACACCTTAAAAAATATGACCATTTCTTTGATTATTAATCGTAAAAGCACTTGATAAGACAATTAATCACCACAGCCCTAAAACAGACAATTAATCATCATAATCATAAGCAATTATTTGTTTGACAATTAATCGTCAGCCAAATTTCATAATTGTGACAGCTCTACCAGTCCATGTTTCTTAAATTTTCAGTCTCACTGATAGATAAGCCCATGTTGCACACATGGATATTTACATGGCAAAATCTCTATTGATTGAAACTTTATATTGTCACCAAGATATATATTGTCATATTGCCCAGCACTAGCATGTATTATGGACATTCCCACAAAACTTTGATTTTTAAAGAGTGCTATCTGTAATACTGCTGTGGGGGAGGAGATGAACAAGCCATGGGCAGATGGTGTGTGGGGGGAAAAAATGGATCCTAACCATCAAAGACCACTTTATCAAAAGTCATTGGTGACTGATTGTCACTAACAAATCATCCCATTCCAACTTCATTCATAATACACTTTTGATAGTTTGAATTTCACATAAAACCATTTTTTCCCATTTTACCTCTTGCCAAAAACTCTAGATATCACCTTTCATGAGACAAACAATGGGCCATGTCTCAAATGAGGGCAATTTCTGAAATCCTTCAGAAAAGAGGGAAGTGGTTTGATAGTGATGAAAGATTTCAATGTTTCACATTTCAGACAGTCAGGAAGGATAAATTATACAGAGTTTCTACCAGCCCTGTGGGAAAAGACACACACACAGAGAGAGAGAGAAATACAATCTAACCTGGAATGATCAGTTCTCCACTGAGACTTAAGTGACACGTTTATCAGAATGTGAAGCCTAAAAACGAGTGTGTGTGTGTTTTCGTGTGTGTGGACGGGTTTGGGTTGTTTACAAGTAAATTTTTTAGGTTAGTAACTGGTAATTACAAGGGTATTAAATGCGGTTTAGTGTTAGGGGACAGCATCTTTAGTTAGTATAATATAAAAATCATTATGTCTATGGAGAGTCCTCATAAGGATAGCCGCACCAACATGTGTATGTTTGTGTGTGTGTGTGTGTGTGTGTGTGTGTGTGTGTGTGTGTGTGTGTGTGTGTGTGTGTGTGTGTGTATATGTGTGTCTCACAGATCTGGTTCATTTAGTTGATGGTCAGGGAGACCCAACGGCATTTAACCCAGATTACATGAGAGCCAATTTAAAAACACAAGGCCAATGCTAACGTGTACGGTCACCAAGACGTGCAAAATGAGATTCTCTGACTACTGATGCAAAACATACTGATATTGACACTCCTATCAATGATGCTAGGCGTTGCTATGTGGTTGCTAAGGTGTTCTGGGTGGTTCCTAGTACACTTAGAATATATATATATTTTTTTTACATTTTCACATTTCAATTTCATTAAATTGCGTAATCTTTAACTAAATGTAATTAGTAAGTTTAATCAATTACATTTAGTTAAAGATTATGCTATTTAATTTGATGTCATTTTTTTATGAAAATGTAATGCGTAAATCTTAAAAAATATTATTATAAAAAATATTTTTTGAGTTTAGGGATGGATACAAATATTGATTCTGCGATGCCCTGTCAATCCCCTCATCCAGGGTACGAAATAAACTTTTTAGCCCACCAGCCAAGGTGGATGGTAGAGGACATTTGTTTTACCAGCCAGTCAGATTTCTTACCGCCCATTTTTTTTTTCTTTGTTTTTTTTTATTGCATTTTACAAGTGGATTGTACAGACATATGAGAAAAATCAACAGTACTGTATGCATGTTTAAAAGCAAACTGCATTTTTAAAGAATTGCATTGTTTTATTATTTATGTAATATTTAATTGCCAGATAGTCAATTTAGAATAGTTTTTTATTGTCAGATTATTCACTTATTACAACAAAACTACATTTGTATTTTAATGTACATTAAAGAGCCGTATCACAGATTTGTGCATTTGGGAATCGGACAACAGTTGTTGATTCACAAAAAAGAACCGACTCTAAATAGTCATTTGTTTGTGAATTCAATTACACTGTCGCTTGTTATGTCTCACAGTGTAAATTCAAAAGAACCAGCTCAAAAGAGTCATTTCTTTGGGAATCGGTCTACTGGTAGTGCTTTATGTCTAGTCTCACACTGTATATTCAGTAGCAGCAATGTTGCTGTGGCGCTCAACAGTAATACAGGAAACAGTGTTTGAAAATGTTAGTCTTTTTAGGTTTTCTGTTCGTATCACCGGATTAATGCACGTTCGAGAATCATTAAAGAAACTGAACATCAAGAACATTTTCATTCTCATTAGCATATAATTTGTATGTGTGGTCGTGGGTAAATAAAACTTACTCGAACATCCACTGTATATCCAAGAGAGGTCTTCCTTTCATCCTGATGGCATGAACGCTCCCGTACATTACTTTAATCTTGCAACAAGATGTACTGCTAACGGTACGTGCCCACTGGCGCAGAAGAAATCTAATGATAAACTAAAATTTGTAATATTAATATTTTCATTATCTACGGCCCCCTAAGGTCCCTGTATGATTAATAGCATTATCTGAGAGAATTTATAGGATTTTAGTGAACGCCAAGCGCTCCGATTTCACTAAAATATAATGATTGTGTAATGGCAAACGTTATTTGTCATTGTGGGCTCATACACGCAGTGTTAATGACACATAGTGACACAGAAGAGTGCTGTGTCATGCACGCTTACTCTATTTCTTAGGACAAGATAGAATGCAGAAACACAAAATCTCAAAGGTTTTCTTCATGTGAAATAAGGTCTTGTGGGTATAATCAGAGAACCTTAAATTAACGTGTGAAAGTAAATACGTTTGGAAAGAAATATTTTACCATTGTATAATAAAGTATAATATTATATAATATAATATAGGTTGGCTAGGTTTCAACAACATCAGTGTTAATGCAAAATGGACCCAGAGTAACACTGACCAAAAGAGAGACAGATATTTTAAGTATTTTTAAATATATTGACATTTAAATTATTATTTTTAATGTCATATAGTTTAAAGCCTTAAAGGAACTAATGCAAAAGGTGAATATGAATAAATGACTTCTTGAGGCTTATGAAGCACACATTAGAAGTCGGCCGATATATCGGTTTTGCTGACTAATCGGCACTGATAACGATTTCTGGAACTATCGGTATCTGCAAAATCCTATATTGGTCAACCTCTAGCACACATAGCCTACACCTATGACAAATTAGACAGTTTTAATGATAATTAATCTGCATAATCATGAGATCCCTAAAACAGACAATTAACTGTCAGTACCGATACCAGTGAAATTACATGGTTCTCAATACCAATTTCAATACCACAGCAAAAACGTGGTATTGAGTCTTATTTAAAGTTCAAATTCAATGTATTGCCCACCCCTACTACGATTTAATATATGAAGCCTTTTTTGGTAGATTAAAAACAAAACAAACTATCATTACAACTATCATTTGTTATAAAATCATTATTATACCATGATGGTCATATTGCCCACCTCTAGTACCATCATATATATATTTAAACTCCCAATTCTTCAAAACAAGTGGATTCACAGTGTGTTGCAATGTGCATGCCAGGCTTTAATCCGGCCGTAGACTATGTAGGTTAAGGAGGATTTAGGGGAACATCCTCCATACAGGCTTTGTGATCATTTATATAGTGAGAGGTCATGGCTAACAACAAATCCTACATTAAAAACCCACTGAAGATGTGTCCCGCATAGGGATGTTAATGATTCATTGATAATCGATTAATCTTCATTAACAATTTGATCGATTAAGCTTATCGATCGTTGGTTAATTAATTTCAGAACAATTGCGTTCAGTTATCATGCCAGCAGACATTGATAAGGCTGTCTATACAGTCATCCGCAGCTAGAGGGCGCTTGCATGCTTCATATTATTTCTTCTCCACATAGAAGACGACACACAGTTGAAGATGAAGCGGGCTCAATGTAATCAGTGTTGGAGTGTTTCTCTACGAACATTATGTCTTCTGCATACACCATGATAGTGTGTTAAAGTACAACATGAAAACAAGTACAGTTTATCTATTAGCCTCCTTATTCCATCCCAACCGTCCGCAATCGCCGGGAAAGCACATTCAGCTGATGTACATCATCACCGCTATGCTATGTTATGTGGGCTACTGTGTTTACGCAGCGTGTTATGATTTGACTTAATTTCAAATAAAAACATTTGACCAAAAGGTCCGAAATACAGTATACAGAATCTTGTACACAAGTTATTATTAACAGTAATTCAATAATATAAATTAAATAATTCACAAATTAATACTAAACATAGTCTGAATGTATTCAAATAAACTGAACTAAGAATATTTAAGGAGAAAATGACAATACTTGCATTTCTGAAGTGTATTAATTGTAATTATTTTAGACCGTAGGCTACATGCACAAAGTCCATATGCGTTTTGCAATATTAACGTAAACAATTAATTTCCACAATGATCAATTTTGAAAATGTCCAAAATAAATTCATTTCAAGTGAGACCCCTAAAGTAAACTCCCTTTTTTCACACCAGCTAACTTTCATTCCTGTCTGTCAGTTGTCCATCTTGGCTCTGTTGTGCACAGTTTCCATGCCACTGTGTGCAGCAGAGCAGAACTGCTAGAGTCAGAGGGAGGCTTAAGTCTTAGTACAAAGCATCGGATAAATGCTTATGTAAATCAGGAGCCGTGCTTTTGTTACCCAAGATAATGTATGGTAGGGAAGAAGAGAAATATCTGCCCAAATTGAATGTTTATTTAGCAGCTTTTATTCTCTTAAAAATGTTTGTAATGACACGGGCTGCAGCCCAATTCACACACTGTTCTAAATAGTATGCTAGATTAGGTGCATCTCAAATCATAGAACATTGAAAAAAGTATGCCAAATAGTTTGCAAAGTATGCAAAGTTCACTTCTAAAGTAAGTGCATCACTTTTTTTTTCTTTTTCTTTTTACAGAAAATGAAGGACATGTCAAAGTACATTTTTGTGGTAATCAATATGTCACAAATGCTGTTGATTTAGCTAAACTTGTATTAAACACAGAATATTTGTAGAACAACAGTGAAAAAAGCAAGGCAGAAGCAACATTTTGATTTCATAAACCTAACAGTTAACCAAAAATATTTTTGCTAAATGCTAATACTTACATGCAAAGAAAACAGTATGGGACAAAGAGGTAATTTGTATCAAGACACAATTTTATGACATGGTAGCATGTCCTAATATCAGGGCACTGTCTTAGTAAATACTGAAAAGCATGTAATTTCCCCATCAGCAGCCAGTGCATAGAAATATTCGAATTGGGATCCAGCCTTTTCTGAGAAAACAAAGAAAATGCTTCTAGAACAATCTACCATCACATGATGTCAACATTCAACTTTATGGGCAATGGTCAAATTTGAGCCTTCACCCTTGATTTCCCTTGATTGTGTGCAGAAAGTCAAAAAACTACCTCACACCATCCAATCACAATCAACCACGTCTATAATCCCACAAATTACAAACCACTCCATGTCCACCAGACACACTCAAATCTACAAACATACTCCAAAATATAGCAGGGCAGAACAGATTTTGTTTGACTAATGTGAGCACTAACCAACACAACTTAATTAAACAGTCAGTTACCAGCCACTGCTAGTCCAGACTTTGTCATTGTTTGGTTGTGATGAAGAACATACAGTGTTTTTCTTCATGGAGAAAAATACATTTCAACTCAAACAACTGAGTTACAGAGCTTTTGTTGACCTCAAGTTGAGACGGTGAACTTTCAAGGTTATGACATTTGGCTGAAAATTAATTGAGAAACAAATAACTGCGATTATGATGATTAATTGTCTGTTTCAGGGCTATGATTGTTTCATTAAGGGCTTTCACGATTAATTGTCATATAAATTGTCATAATTTTTAAGGTGTGCTTTTTCTGCATGTGTGCTTCATACACCTTAAGACGTAATTTATATTTAACATAGAATATATAAATCAAATAATAAAATAGGGATGAACTGATTTCTTTTTAAGGCTTTAAAAACATGACATGAAAAATAAAGTTTTAAATATCAAAATATTTCTAAATACTTCTCTTTTTGATCAACTTTGGTTTGGTATTTACTTTTTACATTTACACTTGTTTTTTGAACATATATTTTTATAAAAAATTAAATAATAATTTATAAATATATATTTTATAATTTATCTAATATTTATTATATTATGCAATAGTAAAATATTTCTGTCCTAATTCACTTTCGCACATTATTATAATAATCTGATTAAACACACGAGTCCTTGTTTCTCATGAAGCAAACCCTTTGAGATTTCGTTTCATTAATTCATCACTCCACAGAAATAGAGCAAGCATGCATCGTCTCATCTGTGGCACTGTATCATTTACACTGCGTGTACACGATCGTACATAGTCAAACCGGAGCGCTTTGCGTTCACGATCACAGTTTATACTTGTTTGTTTATATTTCACGGGAGTTTGGCGCGAGCCTCTGCTGACAGCACGTGCATCAGAGCGCTTCACGCGCTTCTCCGGACAGGAGCTGGTTGACGTCCGTGGTGCAGTTGAGTGACGTTTTGACTCGGAGTTCAACTGAATGACACACAAATGCGCTGTGCATGGCATTTATACATTATATTTGCTTTCAATTCCCCTTTTTGGGCATTAAAATGTGACTGGAATTAGAATGCCTAATAATCACAGTTGTCTCAAATAACTGCGGTTAGATCAAATAACAGCGATCAGATGGTTATTTAATCATCGCGACAGGCCTACTTAGCACATAACTACTGACAGTCCTTACCTTGAAACTCACTCATAGTTCTGGAGGACTTTGGAATGGTTTTCCTGGTTCTGGAAAACCCATGCAAACCTCTTGATTACATCGCAAATGTAGCAATCCTTATCCAATTCATCAGATACAAACTCACACATACACAAAGTCCAAAGGAGACAACATCCATCAGGGCTGATGATAATGTGTGTGCTCTTTCATTGAAAAACAAGGAACAAATGATAGTGATATGTCTGTGTATGGGCTTGTTCCTAATGGGAGAGATTGTTTGTGGGATGGGACACCAAGGGGACGGGCTCTCACCCTATAATCTGAAAGAGAAGAGAATGATCAAAAGGAGACAGTAGATCCCCATCTCTGAGTGTGTAAATGCGAGATCATGAAACATAACTGTGTATGTGATTGTTGTGTGTGCAGTACAGGCGAGGAAGATTATACAGAGAGAGAGAGAGAGAGAGAGAGCGAGAGAGAGACATCAGTGATTAGTGTGCAATTCTCCACATGGCACCAGGGTGCATATGTGTGTGTGTGTGTGTGTGTACATGCACATGTTGGTGTGTATTGGGGCGGTAAGGCTCAGAGATCTGAGCAGCTTATCTCGGCTAATGCTAAGCTTACGGAGAGAGAGAGAGAGAGAGAGAGAGAGAGAGAGAGAGAGAGAGAGAGAGAGAGAGAGAGAGAGAGAGATCTCAAGCGAGCAGCAGCAGCAGAGGCCAGCATGACCTAAACTTCGACAACCAGACAAACCAAAAAGACACAATTTAACCCTTTATGCTTTTGCAGTGCCTGTAAGACAAAAACCAGCAGTGTGTTTTACACCAGCGATCATCAAGCGCTTACTATCAGTAATGACTTATGAAAGCAATTATGGATCAATGAAATTACATTACATTACATTTCTTTAACTAAACAGTAACTTTCCCTTGACAGCAGTTTTTCTCTCCGCACATGATCCACTGACCAGCATTTAGACATGTTTAGTGCACTGCCTAGATTTACTGCCTTTCTTGCCCTGCTAAACAACAGGGTGCTAGTTTATCCATTGACCAGCATTCCAAAGGAAACAGACTACAGAATAAGGCAGACTGATCTCATGAAAATAACGTGACTGTGGCAACACTGTTGCAAAATGACATTACGTGGTTCTTTACATGTATCGCGGCAGTCCTAAAGTGAAGTTATATGTTCTACAAAACACATTTTGTGGTGTTTCTTTGACACTTCGGCTTAAGTATCAACTTGTGAGCTATCCGTTAAGTTACTGCACAATTTGGTCTACGGCTGGGTATTACCAGCCACCTCACGATACGATACATATCATGATACGTTATATTGCGTTACATCACAATATCATGGTTTGATTTCTTTATGATTCACATGCTCACAATTTTATTCAAATAAATATTGCTATATTTCAGTTATGTCCACTTTGCTTACAAATGATAAAAATTCTCTCTCAGTTTTTTTATCAGTAATTTTTCATCACTTTGGTCACATTTTAGCTTTAGGATACATAAAAAGATTTAATGTATTCCATCAATAAAGAGTGTGTGCGTTTACCAGCGTGTCCACGAGAGAAACAGACTCCGTTTCAGTCTCTATCGCACCTCATAGAAGCGTCTCTGACTGCACTGAGAAACGCCACTCTGAGTTTGCACTTATTTAGACGACCTGCTTCATCTTAATTGAACTGTTGGAGATGATGTGAATGCACAAATAGTTGAATAATAATATCGATACAGGGATCTAAAGTATCAATACAATATCATGAGGAAAAGTAATGACATACATCAATATTTGATAATACTGGCAACGCCCTAATTTGATTCCACCCAAGCAAGCTTGAAAATGTTATTAGTTATGTAGCCAAATGCAAAGATTAAAATGTATCGCCTTGGTAGTTATGCGCTACTGTAAAGAGTGTTTAGATAGCAAAAGGTGTTTATGAACTGTTAATGTGCTGTTTTACTCATGATTTGAGTGAAAATGAAAAAGTCATTGTTATCTTAGTACATCTAGTGTTATTCACCATGAAGTGCAATTAATCTTTCTCCATTTAAAATCAATGTACTAGTCAAATGAATATGGGGGAAGACTACAAATATTTACATTTATACAAGTATATTGACTGTTTATATTTAGAACAGTATATGGGAGATAATGTGTCTATAAAAGCACCTTCTGTTCACTTCCATTGTGTTCCGTCTAGCTGTTCTGTATCCAAGAACACTTCCTGTCTGAATGGCTTTCAAAATAGTGTGTGTGTTATGCATACAGGCTGTACATGGAATTAGCTCCAGTGGGGCAGCAGTGTTTCAAGTTCTAAAGGATTTTAACCAAGCTGAGCCACCCTGTACAGTCTTGTGACCCAAATTTGTGCGTGTGAAAACAGTCCAGGAGGTAGTGAAAACCAAGTTAATAATAAGGAGCTTACATTCACATGCAGTTTGCTTGACATTTGTAATCAGGGGTGGTATAGGCCTGTTCATGTAAGAAATCTAACATTTAACTTTTCATAATTCTGCAATGTAAGAAAGGAAAAATATCTAATTTTAGAAAACATACAACAGAAAAAACCAGCAACTTTTTTTATTTGGACAATTTAATTACCAATGTACTAGTCCGAAGGACTGTACTTATTCATTACATTTACATTAATTGTGCATTCATACATTAATTTAATCCCGAATATGTCAAATTCCATGACATTCCGTGTTTTATAATTAATTAAGTTTTTATTACTGGATTACACGATACCATCTGTTTTCCCACACATGATCACATCACATGACCCACACACACGCGCGCGCACGCACGCCTCAGTCTGAGCAGTGCCTTTTAAATCCACCTCTGTGTGAAGCCACACTGTCAGCTAACATAGCCGCACTGCCATTTACATTCCACTTCTCGGAGGTCATGTGACTCACTTACAGCCCTGGCCATCCTGTCCAACTTGTCAGTCATCTACAACTGCTGTAGAGATGATGGGTTTGGTAAAACGCCACACCCAACAGTAAAATATAGTGCAAAAATACTTTCCTGCATAGGTAAAGTGGTGCTGAAAACAATCAGTAACAGTCTTTTGAAAAAGACACGCAAATTAAATTGTGATCTTTGTTAGTGTCTTTATTCACTTGATTGTATTAGACATAAAGTGAGTGCTCATTCTGGATAAATATTTACTAAATATTTTAATGATCTAGGCATGTGATGTTATTCAGGAATTCGGTTTGTTAACATATTAATTACTGTGACATTACTGTGATATTGTGGGCATTTCAAAATACCGTAAATAATTCTAGATAACGTTTTAGCCAAATTGTTTAGATCGCCTAGTACATTTTGTTTTCCATCAATGAATCGAGATTCAAAACACCTGCGTGTATGCGGCATAAATGACACTTGCGCACTCTGATGTAAACAAAATCAATGTGAACTAAATGTATGGCTGAAGGAGGAACCTGAAGCTGAAAATGTATTTGGGGTTTTATAAAAATGCAGTTATTTTTTGGTCAAAGATGGTGTCCCTTAGTGTCCTAAAACTTGTGGCAGAAAAGTGGCAGCAAATACGGGAACAATTCCCAACATGTTTGCTCCTCTGTCGGACAGTCATTCCATTTAATTCAGCAAGGAAAGCTCTGCCAATTCTGCTTAAACAACATCAATTTAAATATCTTTAAAATTCAAATAGGAGTTCATATATATTAATATTTATATATTTATTTCATTTAAAAAAGTACAAAACATTTTCCTGGTTCAGTCAGTACTGTTTATTTTTGTAATAAATTTCAGCATTATTTTACTTTGAGTGTTATTTTTCCATTCAGTTTCAATTTTAAAAACTATTGGTTGATTCAAAATGTGTATGAAGCACACCGTAAGTATGAAAATTAGGTCGCGATCATGAAAGGTGCCCTGAGTAGTTCCTGAAAGGCCAATCAGCCTTGAAGGCACTTTATGGATGTTCACAATGCATTCTTACATTCTGAACAACCATAAGATAACCGTGATCTAAAGTAGAGGTACACCATGTCACAGGATCACCTCAGTGGTCTTGAGAAAATAAGTTTCAACCATGTGATTGCTGGGCAGATATGACAAATTAATTGAAGACTTTAGCATCAATAAAAACTAGGAGGGGAATGTTACATTTTAAATTAGGAATGGTGTAATAGCACAAGCAGCAATCTGTAAGTATTCAGCGATTTTCTTTATTTATTGACTCTAAAATTTAATTGGTGTTGTATGTTAACTGTGCCTTTACGCAGCTTTGAAAATTCCAGAAAATGATGTCAAGCCTTTAGACAATAAGCTAATTAGCTCCTGATATGAGGTGTACTCAAGTGGAGGTGTACCTGTGGATGTATTTTAAGGCCTACCTTCAAACTCAGTGCCTCTTTGCTTGACATCATGGGAAAATCAAAAGAAATCAGCCAAAACTTCAGAAACATAATTGTGGACCTCCACAATCTGGTTCATCCTTGGGAGCAATTTCCAAATGCCTGGAGGTACCAAACTCATCTATACAAACAATAATATGAAAGTATAAACACCATGGAACGACGTAGCCATCATACCGCTCAGGAAGAAGACGCATTCTGTCTCCTAGAGATGAACGTAGTTTGGTGCGAAAAGTGCAAATAATCCGCAGAACAACAGCAAAGGACCTTGTAAATATGCTGGAGGAAATAGGTAGACAAGTATCTATATCCACAGTAAAGCAAGTCATATATCGACATAACACGTAAGGCTGCTCAACAAGGGAGAAACCACTGCTCCAAAACCACCATAAAAAAGTCAGACTACAGTTTGCAAGTGCCCATGGGGACAAAGATCTTACTTTTTGAAAAAATGTCCTCTGGTCTGATGAAACACAAATTTAACTGTTTGGCCGTAATGACCATTGTTATGTTTGGAGGGAAAAGGGTGATGCTTGCAAGCCTAAGAACACCATCCCAACCATGAAGCATGGGGGTGGAAGCATCATGATGTGGGGTACTTTGCTGCAGGAGGGACTGGTGCACTTCACAAAATAGATATACAATTTCTATATTCATTATCTAGTTATATTTAAAGGGACAGTTCACCCAAAAAGAAGATTAGCTCTGTAGGTCCATAAAATGATAGTGAATGTTGGCCAGAACAGAGTGAGTCATCACATGTGACTTCCAGATGTGAAAGTGAAGATTTAGAGTAAAAAAGGACTTAAATATTGATCTGTTTCTCACACACCTATCATGTCGCTGGAGTCTTATGGATTACTTTTATGCTGCTTTATGTGGTTTTTGGAGCTTCAAATTACTGGCCAACATTCATTTGCACTGAATGGACCTACAAGTGAACATTTTTCAGAACATATCTTTACAAAACATATCTCAGTTTTATAGGTCCATTCAGTGCAAATGAATGTTGGAGAATGTTGGATGTTGGAACATTTTTCAGAACATATTTTACAAAACATATCTCAGTTTTGTAGGTCCATTCAGTGCAAATGAATGTTGGAGCTTCAAATTATTGGCCAACATTCATTTGCACTGAATGGACCTACAAAACTGAGATATTCTTCTAAAAATGTTCACTTGTGTTCAGCAAAAAGAACAAATTCATACACATCTTGGGTGTCATGAGTGAGTAAATGATGAGAGAATTTTCATTTTTGGGCAAAAATCCCTTTTATTTATTTTGTGTGTTAAAGCATAGTTCCGTAATAAAACGTTAATACAAAAAAGTGTTGTGTTTTATTTTTGGGGGGGTGGGGGATGTTCTATCGCCTAGGGCACTAAGTAAGCCAGAACCACCACTGACAATAATCCAAATGTAAAGGAAGGGAATTAATTTACAAATTAAATATACAAATACAATATTAAGAAACCATAATATAATGTAGTCAATGCAAAAATAAAACCGAAATAAAATAAGGAATAATAATAATAAGACAATATGCAATAATGATGATAACCAAAAATGTCAGTGTGGAGGTGAGGCCGTGGTCGAGCGTCCGTCTGGGGAGAGAGAATTGAGAATTGTGACTAATTACCATCTTTATGTTCACAGTGAGAGTTGGGGGAGTTCACAGAGAGAGGAGAGAGACAGACAGTCCAGAGTTTCTGTGTCTGACCCCTGAGAGAGAATCTTGTGTTGTGTGAAGCTGAAAAGTGGACTGTTTATTTGAGTGATGCTGAAAAGCCATCTTATATTTTGAGTGAAGCTGTACAGCGATTGCTGGTTATTTGTGAATAAAACAGACTCATGTGAATTGTGGAACCCAGTTTCCGCTTCCTCCTTTATCTGCCCAACCTGAACCTTTGTTACAGTCAGATTAAGTTTAATTGCACCTGAGTTATCTATTTGTCTTCAGTATGACACCAAGTTAAATTTTTTATAGAGCTATCCATCTTAATATAGAAAATATTTTATTAGCTTATACTTGTTTTAAAGTCTTATTTAAAAAAGTTTTTTAATAAGCCTTTTAAACTAACTTTATGTCAGTAAAAACTAGGCAAAGTGATATAACTGCAAAGAGGAAAATTAAATTAATAGTGTGCAGAAAGCTTATAACATATAGCCAGTCATGACAGAGATTAATATAAAATAAATGATCGGTATAGGGATCATTATAGGCTGATCAGATGACAAGATCGGTGATCTGTATCAGTTGTAAAAATCCTGATCGGAGCATCCCTATTGACAATTTGCATTACAATGGTCATAATCATGACAAGCCTGAAAACAGACAATTAAATTGTTAATTGCAATTATTGGTATGACAATTAATCACCAGCCAAATTTCAGAATCATGACAGTCGTAATTAGAAGTCATAATGTAATTTTTGTATGAAGGGATAAAAACACATAGGCTGTGTCCCAAAATCTAGTGAGCTGCCTACCTAAACATTAAACGTTATCGAAAACTCATGTGTCAACATTTTGTTGTTTAATAGTCGTTTGATGTCATTAAACATAACATGAGATCATATGGAACTCTAATGATGATGCGCAAGAGCAGCACCGCAGCCTGACTGAGGAGAGAAAACACAGCTCACAGTCCAGATGCACTCCAATCTTTCCAAACAGCTTCAGGTGATGCAGATCGCAAAGTGTGAGGGAATTTTAATGGAAAAATACAAAATAAGTAAATACAGAAGCACTGTCGTTGTGGAATAAGTGGAGCCGGCCGGAGCTGCAGTTCTGCTGAAGCAAAACTTGTGTGTCGAGCGTCTTTAAAGGAAATACCCTGGCACTACATATTAAAGGCAGTATATTTAATGCTTTATAGCTTTATTAAAGTTCAAATAATACAGAAGATCATGTAAATAACTACAAATTCTGAAACTGGCATTTCTCAGTGCGGTCAGTGCAGGGGTGGACTCAGAAGAAAATTCAGTCCGGGATTTTATATAGAAACTGTCCCACAAGTAATTGAGCTGGGGGTGTTGTGGTGCAGTTTTGTGGCGCGTTCTGCATAACGCAGCGGCCCCATTTCATGGCCGGCCCACAGGGAAAAGTCCTGGTTCTCCCAATGGCCAGTCCGCACCTGAGTCAGTGGCTCCTCTATGAGTTACGCAAAGTATCCAAATCTAAGGGGGAGAGATTGAAACTGCGCCCGGCTGAAGCACACTCTGTCGCGGGGACGCTTGTCCCTCAAGCATGCGCGCTTGCTGCGGCTAGATTACAACGTGATGGCTCGCAACCTATTGAATCAAAATATATATGTCACTGTGCATTTCTTATTGTGAAGAAAATTGGCAATATGCAGATTTATTAATAAGAGTTTTTTTTTTTGTGAGTTAAAGATGGATTGAAGTGAACAGAAAGGTGAGAGAGGATAGTCTTGTTTTGTCCACATTATTGTTAGTAAGCCCATTTAATGCAACCTTTTAACTCTGGGAACAAGCTGAATAGTTGGTTAAGAGCTAATTATTAATCACTGCAATAATCGCAGAATAGTTTAATAAACGTTCGAATAATCGTTAGATTAGTCAACTATCAAAATAATCGTTAGATGCAGCCCTATTAATCAGCAGATTAAAAAAATGCCATTCCTTGCAAAAAAAACAGTAATTTTCTAGGCTACTTCCTCAAAAGCATAATAAATGTTTTTTTGATAAGCAAAATTAACATGTTGACACGGTGCGGTGAAAGACGGGACTTGACTCACCTGTGGCGGGCGGCTATCCTGCGATTGAAAGCACGCTCGGCGGGAAAATAACTTACAAGCACACACAGATTTAAAGAAGACTCAAATGCTAAAACATCCGACTTTCAAACCAACGTTTTGGAAATCACCACCACTTAAGTGACTTCTATAGCTACTTTTCTGTGTTTTCTTGTCAACAAGAGGACATTTTCCTCCATGCACCGCAAGTGAGAGAGAGAAGAAGCATGTGCTGCCTGCAGTGAAATTAAATTTAGTATCTGCTCCAGATATCCTCTTTTCTAAATAATATTTTTATTATTAATTATATTTAAAATGGGTGACATTAATTTGACTGTAATTGTCAGCCTCTGTAAAAAATAAAGCCAAACGTGTGTAAAACCTGCGACATGAGGCGCCACATAGTAGAGCTGCAGACACAGTTATTTCACAGACAGTAGACCGTAACGGAGAAATACAGTGAGCAGCAATATAGATGGGCAGCAGAGATAAGGACTGATTTAACAGAGTACTCACCCCCTTATGAGTTAGTTTTACATGTTCTAGCTGATGATGGCATTGATAGTAGTAGCTAGCTAACAAACATTAGTAGGTTTAGCAAACGTAACGTAAACTTTGCTGGAGTAAAATGTTTCACCTCGATTGCGAATACAATCCCGTTGCCCTTTTTGCACTTGACTTAACGGGCTAGCCAGCAAGCTACATGAAGAGTGTCAACTCCAATAATGTTGATTCTCATCTGTTATCACATGTTAATACATACAATTCTATTATGAGATGTTTAGTTCATTATTTTTTAATATTTACATTTAAAGTTCAACAGAAATGCTGCTAGGAGCACCCTCCACTTTATTTTTGAAAGAATAAAGTTGATATGTTATTTTGCAGCATTTTATTAAACACATCTTCATTGGCATTTCAAAAGATATTTTGTGTTATTGTAAATTTTTACAAAAAAAATTTCTGCAAATGTGTATCGGCCCCAAATATCTGTTATCGACCTCCTTGATAACTAATAATCATTATCGGCCCTGAAAAAAACATGTTGTTCGACCCCTATTTCAAACAGCAACGATTTAAAGTTAAAAACGTTTTAATTATCGATTTGTTTCTTACAAAAACCTATCGATTTGCTTCAGAAGACATTAACTGATCGACTGGAGTCGCGTGGATGGATTATTTTTATGCTGGGTAAATATGCTTTTTGGACCGTCAAACAGCCAGCAGCTTGACGGCACCCATTTACTTGCATTGTATGGACAAACAGAGCTGAAATGGTCTTAAAAAATTCTTCATTTCGGTTCTGCTGAAGCAGAAAAGTCATACACATCTGGGAAGGCTTAAAGGAAAGTAAATTATGAGAGAATTTTCATTTCTGGGTGAACTAACCCTTTAAGGCCATCATATGCACGTTCAAACTGGGTTTACATACAGCTGTACATTTAAGAAATCAACTTTACAAACAGTCTCAGAATAAAGAGAAACACTACCTGAAGTAATAAGGGACTTCCTATAAGACTTAAGGTCTGAATCCTTACTGAATCAAGACTGTAAAATAGGTTGTCCTGAATTCTTAACAGGAGATTCTGGATTAATATCTATAACACGATCGCACACCAATAACTCTGCACTGCTATGCCGTGTTCTAATGTTCCAAACAAGCTCACTTCAACAGAAAACAACAACAACAAAACACTTCCACAACCAATACAGGCATAAAAACATGCAAACACAGACATCTTTTTAACCAGCCAAGTATTACCATAGCACTGCTATGGACAACACATAAGAGATCCTTTCCATCCTTTCCATTTCCCTCGTACCTCCTCCTCTCCTGCGTCTCTTTCGGCTCCGCTGTCCCTCCTCTACCTCGACGATGGTGGAGAGAGAAGGGAAAGCCGACCTGCAGGCCCCCCTCCTCATCCTGAGGGGGGCCGGCATCCTCGCTGTTTCTCCTCTATCTCTCAGTCCACAATGCTGCTAACAGCTAGCACCCTGCTCATTTCATCATATGTAGGTTCTCAGAGAGAGACGAAGATGATATGGCATGCAACAGGAAGAGACAGGCACAGAAAAAGATGGAAGACCGAGCAAGCCAGATTGAGAGGAAAGAGATTTAAAGTTTAAAGTACTCAGACGTGCAGAGACGAGCCAAAACTCCTTCAATAGTCCACCCAGGCTTACTGACGCTCATGTAATCTGTGAAACACAGCGCTCTTCCTCCTTAAGCCTGAGAGTCATGGTTGTTCTAGTTGCTGATGCTGCCACTGATTAGGGCTGCAACTAACAATAATTTTGATAATCGATTAATCTAATGATTATTAGAACAGTTATTTGACTATTGGGCGGTTGCAATGATTAATCATCAGCTCTTAACCAATTATACAGCTTGTGCCCTGACTTGAAAAGTTGTATTAAACTAACTACCAACTTACAATAAAAAGGACAAAACCACCTTTTAAAAATACCTCTAAATGACATTCACTGCATTAAAGGGAAAAAATACTTTTTAATAAGTTTAATTCAGTAAAGAAATGCACTGCAAACAATCCTATTATCGAGTGTTTTTGTCTTGTTTTCCCATTTAAAAATGTCTAAAAATCCCTAAAACAAGATACATTTACTAGAGTAACGTAAGATATTTAGACTGGCTTTAAGAGAATGTATCTTAAATATAAGTGTATTTTTTATCTTGTTTTACCAAGTTTACTCTTGGCGAGTGCAGTAAAGATGTGTGTACCGAATCTATAAAACCATAAAATGTCTGCAAATGCAAACTGACTCTTGTAATGATTAAAGGAATATTCCAGGTTCAATACAAGTTAAGCTCAATCGACAGCATTTGTGATATAAAATTGATAACACAAAATGTTTTATTTGTCCCTCCTTCTTTAAAAAAGCTCAAATCAGGGTAACAGTGAGGCCCTTACAATGGAAGTGAATGGAGTCAATCCGTAAACGTTAAAATTAGGGATGTTATTGATTAATCAAAAATGGCTTAATTGTCATTAATAATTTGATGGCTTAAATTGATAGATTGTTGATTAATGAATTTCACTACAAATCTGTTCAGTGATCATGACAGCAGATGCTGCTAAGGCTGTCTATACAGTCACTCGCCACTACAGGGCGCTTGCGCGCTGCATGTCTTGTCTTATCCGCTTCACAGAAGATGAGCCTCATAGACACACAGATTAGAGATCAAGCGGCTTAATGTAAACAATGTTGGAGCATTTCTCTATACATGAACGTTAATGTTTCTGCACACACCGTGATAGTGTGTTAAAGTACAACATGCACTGTTGATCTCCTTGTTTCATCCCAACCTACAATTACGTCAGCGATCACCGGGAAAGAACGAAGGCACATTCAGCTGACATCTCACCAGCACCAGAGAAGCGGTAGCCTGTGTTATGTAATGGTTATGCGGTGTGTTCAATTCAGGTGGCAGAGGACGAATCTCAGCTGCCCCTGCGTCTGAGACCGTCAACCTGTGCATCTTATCATGTGGCTTGTTGAGCGCGTTACCGCGCAGATATAGCGCGTGTGGAGGCTTCACGCTATTCTCTGCGGCATTCACGCACAACTCACTACGCGCCCCACTGAGAACGAGAACCACATTATAGCGATCACGAGGAGGTTACCCCATGTGACTCTACACTCCCTAGCAACCGTCCAATTTGGTTGCTTAGTAGACCTGGCTGGACTCACTCAGCACACCCTGGGATTCGAACTAGTGAACTCCAGGGGTGGTAGTCAGTGTCTTTAACACCAAGGCCCCCTATTTGACTTTTCTAATAAAAAACAAGCCCAAAAGTCAAAAATATTCCATGATCCATGATGGGCGATATATCGAATATTAACAATATAATCTCAATAATTTTGCTGACGATGTAAAATGTACCAATATCGTGAAATATCGCGATGACTTTTATGTGTTTTAATTTGCCCATTAAGATTAAGACAAGAGTGCATCAGTAGACTAATTTCACAATCCTTCAGGGCTGCACAATTAAACAAAATAACATCAAAATGGCGAGTTGGTCATATGTGATTATTAATCCACAAAAGGCTGATTTTTAAAGACTAGTGCCTGACCAATATATCGGTCGGCCGATATTAGCCTTTTACCAATATATCGGTGTTGAAAAAAACAGAACATATAAAGAATACTGAACATACAGTACTGATGTTTAATTAGCTAATTATTGTATTGATATGTATTTAAATTATTTATTTAAATTATTCTTTATTTAAATGGTCAGCAGCTGACTGATACTGAACATACAGTACTGATTTTTATTTAGCTCTTTATTGTATTTTACCATATCGGTAATCTGTGAATTTTCCCCTCTACAATCGGTATCGGTCGGGCTCTATTAAAGACAGATAAACATGGTCTGTGTGTGGTTCACGACAAACCGTTGATGCGCTGATCTGTGTGCATGTGCATGGCAGCGCTCTCAGATCAGTTCACTTGCATTGTGAAATCAAAAGTTCAAGAATTCGCGCAATTCCAAACATAAGTAACCGTTACAAGATATTATACAAATCTACAAATGCAGCACAGAATAACAGAATAACAGAAAAGGAGGAGATTTCAGTGTTTCGTGAAATGCAGAACATTGTTATCTGTCAAATACACATAGACCTTTTTCACAGACGTGATGTAATGTAAATTGATTTTGACAGGAAGTGCAAAACAACAACAAACTTGCCCTCAATCGAATACTCTTCATCTCGCTCTATCTTTCACACACATTTCCCATTCACAACAGTCAAAGACGGACCGCAATCTGATCTTTGCCCCTTCAGTCCCAAGAATGACAGTAATCTTGCACTTTAACCAGATGCAGCATTGTTGTCTGTGCATACAGGCTATTATTTTTCTTTGCCTTTCTCAGTTTTCTCCTTCAAACAAAACCAAGTGTATCCATGTTCTAAACAGGAAGTTATTCAACTTTTATTCTCAAATAACAGGTGCGTATTTAATAGATCACAATTTCTACAGAAAAGCATACCATGCCGAGGCTAAATTGCACACACAAATGTACATAATAGAACTGTGATATTACTGGTGGACAAATATGTGTTTTTATTGGGCATACTGATAAAAGAAAGCAGGGTGGCCATTCTGGTCAATGAGCAATAAAAAAATTACAATTTAAAGGAATCTTTCACCGAAAATGAAAAGGTTTGTTCATCCCAGGTGTGCATGACTTTCTTTCTTTTGCAGAACACAAAACAAGGAATTTTAGCAGAATATCTCAGCTCTTTTGGTCCTTACAATGCATGTGAATGGTGACCAATAATTTGAAGCTTCAAAAAAGCCCATAAAGGCAGCTTAAAAGTAATCCATTACACTCCAGTGGTTTAAGCCATGTCTTCTGAAGCGATATGATCAATTTTGTGTGAGAACAGACAAAAACGTAATTATTTTTTCACTTTACATCTTGCATTGCAGTCTCTAGGCATGATCATGATTTTAAGCTCTAATACACATTCTAGTGCTTGATACATGCAGAGAGCTCTAGATGGTGCAAGGAAGTTTACTGAACTCGAAATCAGGATCAACAACGAGACTGCTGATGTCGAGTTATAGTGAAAAAGGAGTTTCATTTTGTTCTCTTATCCAAATTTTATTAGATCGCTTCAGAAGACATGGCTTAAACCACAGACTATTTATTACTTTTATGCTGCCTTTATGTGCTTTTTGGAGCTTGAAAGTTTTGGTCAAGGTTCACTTGCATTGTATGGACCTACAGAGCTGAGATATTCTTCTAAAAATCTTTGTTTGTGTTCTGCAGAAGAAAAAAAATCACATCTGGGATGGAATGAGGATGAATAAACGATGACATATTGTTTATTTTGGGGTGAACTATCCCTTTAATGATAGCCATTAAGATGTAAACTAAATGGCTCAATTGGAATTAACATGTATTTTACTCCAATATTACATGTATTTTATATTTGAAGCCAGAAATATCTTTACTGATACAAACCAGTCATAGCATATTTACAAATGTTCCTACTTTACTAACGGTTTTCTTTTCTCTTATAACAAAGTCTCAGCTCATCTCATAATTTCGAAAAATTATATTGGTTCGATCTGACATGATAGTCAATGTTTTTATGACATATAAGCTGATAGTGGACAATAACTGGGGTATGTACTATGTAGATGACGTAGGCGTGGGTAATTGACTATCTGCCCAGTCATTTGCCTCATAGGACACAATCTGACAGTGATTCACACACCTGAATATTTATTTAGACAAAACCAATTACGACAGCATAATCACCGCTGATTCGCATTTCACAAAAACGGCTTTCACGGTATGTCTGGTTTAACAGATAGCCTCCTTGAACGATTCGACCGAAAACATCAGATGTGTGCGCGCGCGCGCACGTAATAATAACAACAGGTGTCTCGCGCAAAACTGCTGCAACACCATGTAAACTAATTTTAAACTAAATAAACGGAGACGGTGTCACATAGAACCACATATTAGTGTGTTTTTCTTAATGAAACCCCGTTGAAAGAGCTTAGGTTTAGCGTCTAGGCTGATTTGCTGATTTAATCCCTTTCCTCTGACCAGCTCGCGCTGCTTCTGAGTTGAAAGAGTTTCATTCCTTGACAGCTTTAACCGACCAGATTTACGAATAGACTAGAATATGCTAGAGTGATTTGAGAAGCGTAGTAGTAGTTTAGACAAACTTTACGTGAAATAAATTAACTCTTACCTCGGCTGGAACTCTGACAGGCATCACTTCCATCCCGCTCCGCCATTTCACCGACGTCACATGAGAGGATTAGAGAGAGCGCGCTTAGTGCAAAAGCAGCGGGAACGCGCCTCTAGCGGACAGGTGCAGAATAACACCCATTGAGATTAAGATAAAAGAAAGAATGAAAGAAAACAAAGTGTGATAGATAGATAGATAGATAGATAGATAGATAGATAGATAGATAGATAGATAGATAGATAGATAGATAGATAGATAGATAGATAGATAGAAAAGAAAGAGTGACAGACAGACAGAGATAGATAAATAGAAAAGAAAGAGTGACAGACAGACATAGATAGATAGATAGATAGATAGATAGATAGATAGATAGATAGATAGATAGAATAGATAGATAGATAGATAGATAGATAGAAAAGAAAGAGTGATAGATAGATAGATAGATAGATAGATAGATAGATAGATAGATAGATAGATAGATAGATAGATAGATAGATAGATAGATAGATAGAAAAGAAAGAGTGACAGACAGAGATAGATAGATAGATAGATAGATAGATAGATAGATAGATAGATAGATAGATAGATAGATAGATAGATAGATAGATAGATAGATAGATAGATAGATAGATAGATAGATTGATTAATGGCATACAATGGGATTACGTATTTACAATACAAAATATAAGTAACTGTTCCACTACAGTTACAATTTAAATAATCTCATTAGACATGAAAAGAGCCCCAACCATGGATCTTTACTCTCAAAATAGCTGTTGTTGAGTGGTCGATGCACATTTGAGAGATTAATCATTTTATTTCAGGTCATGGGCTCTTTGTATCAAATTTGCAAACATTACATAACCTATTGGGACACTAGCCTCCTTCATGGGAAAGCTGTGATAGCCTGTTGGTTAGTCCACATGAGTCTACGTTACACAGGTATGATGACGTACAGTGCATATCTGAATGTTTCTTTTTCATGTAATGACATGTAATATCCAGAAGGTGGCACTAACTTCCACAATACGCTGTACTCACTTCCGATGCTCTCAATGCATTCCAATGCAGTCAGCCGATCTAAGGACGACTAGCCTGTCTTGATATGATAAGGCTACACAACTGTATGTGTTGTGCATTTCAATGTGGTCCTCATAATGTCTTTCATTCATCATGTGATATCAATATATCTTTACAGCGCTTTTGCAATTACTGTCTGTAACAAGCTGATTAATTGAGCATAAATCATTACAGGCAAACTATGCAGAAAGTAAAAAAGTATTTGTGATTGTGATGGGACTTATGGCTTCATTAAATACTTTTTCATTCTGGCAGCATGATGTCTGGTTCACTATAAGTTAAGCTCAATCGACAGCATGCGTGGCATTATGTTGATGAAACGCGTGTAACGTTTAAGCTGTAAAGTTGTTTAAATCTTTGTTTTTGCAGGGTTACAGGGTTTCAACTATGTCGTGACAACAAAGTTATTACGAAGTATAATTGGAAATAACTTCACACAGAAAAGTTTAAGTGATTGCATCACACTGAAATCATGTTAGCACACATATCGTTCATGTCTTGTGGCTATATTTTTGAAACAGTGAGTTCGGTATTTTAATGTTTACATATAGGCCACATTCACTTCCACTGTAAGTGCCTCACTGTAACCCAGATTTTTGCTTTTTTTAAAGAAAAGGCGGGGCAAGTTATTATTGTGATAATCAACATTACACCATAAATCCTGTCAGTTGAGTTTAACTTGTATTAAAATCGAAATATCCCCTTAAATGCTGGATCATTTAGATACATATTGCGCAGAAGAATGAACATGGAAACTATCAACATCACAAGCAATCCCTGGGTTTGTCATGCGGTCCTTATAGCAGACCCCGGCGCATTTTAGCGGACGGTAGGGGACTCCTCCGCCCCTGGCAGCGGCCCTGACCACTCTAGGCGGTCGGATAGGAGCCCCTTCTCCCCTCGCGGTTGGCGGCCGTTCCTCCGCTTCCAGGCGGCCGGGCTCCTCCGTCCCCCAACAGACGACTGCTCCGTTGGGGTGGATGGTAGTGGCGAGAACTCTATTACGGCGTATTCCTCCTCCTTCCCGGTCCCTCCTTCAACAGTAGCCTAGTAAGTGTGTATGAGTGAGTTGTTCTTTTTGGGAGTGTAACACTTAAGACCCAGATGTGTGTAAAACACATGATACCCCTAGCTTCTTTCTCTCTCTTACTCACACAAAAGGACAAAATATTATTTAATAATAATGACTTCTAAGAATTGTTCTGTTCAGCTTAATATACATTGTACAAATATATAACAATTACCCATGTATTTTTGGATTATATTTTTTTAATAATGAGTGTTGTTTCTGAAATGTCCCTGGATAACCTCTGTCTGCTCAAATCTTCCATCACCATCCCTCAAACACATCACTTTCTTTGTATCTATCCATCATCTCGGCTGCTCACATACATCACACATTACACATGGACATTACGAAGTAGATTAATGAGAGCATGAAGTACTAAACCTCTCTCTCTTTCTCCCGTTCTCTTTATGAAACAGCACTGGTGTTTTGGGACTGGGCCATCTCATTAGTGGGAGTTTCATTTTGTTACATAAGCCCTGAACACTTTGTCTCCCTGCCTTTCTCTGTGCCAACCCAAGCTCTGACATCAGCTCCCCCAAACACACACACACCTGCATAGGCATTATGCAATAGAACGGGGACATCTTTCTTTTTCAGTCAGGTGAGGATCTGCCTGATGTTTAGCTGGAAGGTTAAATGTATACCAGTTATGTCTTTGCTTTACTTGTTTTCAAAAACAATTCTTAAGACTTATAGCTCCCTGTAAAGCAGTTCAATGGAAAGGAGGAGGCGAGAACCGGCCTGGCGATATAAACAATATTTTAATGATTAACTTAAACAAAAGACAAGCACACACTTATGTCCGTAAACAATCTCTCTCTTGTCGCACCACCGTCCGCAATCGGCCCTTATCCCTCTCAGAGGCTTAATTAGCCTGATCAGCAGTCCTCCAGCCCCTGTCGGACGGGCTTCCAGGTGGCCGGGCTCCTCCGTCCCCCAACAGACGGCTGCTCCGTTGGGGTGGATGGTAGTGGCGAGAACTCTATTACGGCGTATTCCTCCTCCTTCCCGGATTTCGGTACCAGTGTAAAGCAGTTCAATGGAAAGGAGGAGGCGAGAACCGGCCTGGCGATATAAACAATATTTTAATGATTAACTTAAACAAAAGACAAAAACACACACATGACGGACATGTCTGTAAACAATCTCTCTCTCGTCGCACCACCGTCTGCAATCGGAGGCTTAATTAGCCTGATAAGGGACCGGGTGTGTATAATCACGACCTGGTCCCGCCCTCTGCCCTGTCACACTCCCTATATCCCACCTGCATGTGTATTGTGTATGACAAGTAGTTTTGTATTTTATAGTGCTATATTGTATGCTACATACTTTATTGTACATTGTATTATGGCTGTGTCAATACAAATGAATATCGGTATGTTGTGATTCTTTTCTCACGATAATGTACCGATACTTAGATCCACGTATCGTGATATATCATGATATTTTCAGTGCATTCAGAGACACTTCTACGAGGCATCTTCAAACTGATCCTGCAGGATTCATGGAAAATATAGATTTTCTACTTAATCTTCATTTGTACGATCCCAATGTAGATTCTTAACATGCCAAGATTACTCTTTCTATCTGCAATCCCCAACAATCAATACCCAAGTACCCAAGACTGCTCCTCAGGTCCGTAGCCCTCCCAGTCTACCAAGTACTGCAACTGGCCGAGTCGTGGAGGGGGTGTCAGAGAGGCTGCTTTTGTAGCGGGGTGGCAGTAACAGTGTATAAGTCACAGGGTTAATTCTTTTTAAAATCTTAAATGGACCGTTATACCTGGGGCTCAGCTTTCTGGAAGGGAGATGGAGACGGATGTCCTGGGTCGATAACCACACCCGCTGGCCCGGATGGAAAATGGGTGTGAGTCTGCGTCGGTGGTCTGCCTTAGACTTCTGGGTTTGAGTGGAGCGTTGTAGACGATCATGGGTAGCTCTCCAGACTTGAGTGCACTTCTGGGCCCAGGTATCTACTGCAGGAACATCACTCGAAGCAGCCTCCCACTGGAAAAGGGGTGGCTGATAACCCAGGAAGCATTGAAACGGGGTGAGCTGGGTTGACGAGCTGACCAGAGAGTTTTGGGCATACTCTGCCCAGGGGAGGTAAGTGTACCAGTTACCTTGGTTCTGAGATTAAGAGTGTGGCAGGGCGGAGGGCGGGGCCAGGTCGTGATCCTACACACCCGGTCCCGTATTAGGCTAATCAAGCCTCCGAGAGGGATAAGGGTCCATCTGTAATTGAGGTCTTAAACCCAGACGATACACAGTCAATAGAGCAGGTTCACTCCACCCGCTACCCGCGGCAAGGGTGCGGAAATCTAGGGCATAATCGGCTGTGGTACGCGACCCCTGTTTAATGTACATGAGGCGGCTGCCTACATCTCTCCTGGCTGCAGGATGATCAAATACAACGGAAATCTGGTCACAAAATTTATCATAGGAAGCAAGAACTGGGCTATTAGCTGTCCACAGCGCTGTGGCCCATTGTCTCGCCCTGCCGGTAAGTAGTGAAATCATAAAGTGAACCCTCTCGCTGTTGGATCGTAAATGGGGGTGATATTTTAGGTAAAAACTGCACTGCATGAGAAAGCCCCGGCAATTATCAGAAGACCCATTAAACCTCTTGGGAGGTATAAAACTAGCTGCGCTCGGCAGTGTGTTGGGAGTATCAGTGGGTTCAGGGATAGGCATAGGTGGAATCGAAGCTGGAGACGGATCAGGATTGAATTGATCAGATAGAGCATGTACCGTTTGTAGTATTTCTTGGATCTGCTGTCCATGGGTGGTCAACGCCTGTTCATGCCTCCTACAACAGTAGATCCTTGAGACGAAATTGCCGCACATATCCATTCTAAAGAGCCTTGAAGGTTTTCCGCTGAATCCATGATTAAAGGTTTGTTATTCTGTAACGAAGCTGGACGAGATGGATTCAGTTGCAGAAAACAGGTTTAATAACAGACTGGCAAAAGTACAGAGGGCAAATCCAGAGGAGTGTAGTAGAGACGAAAACAATGTCAAAGCCAGGACATCAGTTAACAAGAAAACAAAACACAAGAACGAACAAACAGGTAGAATAAGCGAAACACTGGAGTTAGCAAAGCAGAGTGACTTACAAGCAATAACCAACAAAACTAAAGTGAACAGGCAGGGTATAAATAGAGAACAAAAACAGTGCAGGTGAAACTAATATTCGGGTGATTGGGAACGAGTGTGGGAACTGGAAGAAGCGGGGTGGATTGTGGAACTGGAGTTCATGACAGATCTCCGCCTGACTCTCAGCGCCTGCAGTGGAAGATACCCAGCGGGCTCAGCGAGCTACTTATTATGGGCGGGCTACCTGTTATAATTTTAAAACACAAAATTTTGTTGGCTACTATTCAGTTTACTCCCACTCTCAAGCACTTCCAATAGAATAAAACCTCACTCCCCTACCTCTATTTATGAAGAAGTTATATGGTCTTATATAGCCCCTTTTTAACCTTAGAGGTTACCAAACACTTTACACTGTGTCTCATTCACACACATATTTACACTCATACACCAATGACGGCAGAGCTGCCATGCAATGGTGCTAGCCTGCCATTGGGAGCAACTTGGGGTCCCATGTCTTGCCCAAGGACACTTCGGCATGTGGAGTCATGTGGGCCAGGAATCGAACCACCAACCCTGTGAATAGTGGACAACCCGCTCTACCACCTGAGCCACAGCCGCCCCAATTATTATTTGTGTATATACTCATATAGATCCTATAGATTCACTTCCCGTCCAGTTTTCACCATGTTAGGTTATTTATTTTCGTACACACTTGAAGACATATTATAATAAGTCACCACTCAACGGGCCAATATTCTTCTAAGTGTTTATACCCTGGTGCATCTTAGGGTATGACACTACATAGTGTGGCATGACGGGACTCTGCAAAGCGTTTCACTGCAATGTCGAGTGAAAAGAATTGATAGGGAATATCTCCGGTTACACATAAAACCACGGTTCCCTGAGATGAAGGGAACGAGACATTGCAAAACTTGGCTGCACTACTACTTCAGAGTTTCGAGGTATGAGCGGCAGGCCCGGACTGGCCATCGGGAGCACCGGGACAATTCTCGCTGGCCTGGCGACTAAGTTGGCCTGCTGCCAGCCAGCGTTTTTTTTTATTTATTTTTTTTATTATTATTATTTTATATTACTAACTTTACCAGTGATCTTTTTTGAATTCGTCATTCAATAAAATTATTATTAATATTAATAACAATAAAATAAAAAAATCATGAATCTGTTAGTCTTGACTGGCAAGGCTTTACGCCTCAGACAAACGGTTAAACAGAAAATGCGAGCAGCACCCGATGATGGAGAGAAAACGTCCAGGTGGAGCAGAGAGGGAAAGGACAAAAAAAAAAGAAAGCACTCCAAGAAGAAGCAGCAAAATTTCTGACCTGTTCAGGGCTTCAAGTGCAGGTCAGTTTCATCTGTAAATACTTTTTTCTTCGTTAACTTAGTATTGAACTGCTAGCAAATGTAAGCGGTAGCGCCCGTCTAACGTTACATTCGTGGAGAAATCAAAACTAATTAGTGCACACAGAAAACTCACAGAAGAAATGTACTGAGGTAAAAATTCTAATTGTTGTTTTTTTTATTTATAAAATATGATTTAGTTTAACATAACACAACTAAGAGAGCTGTTTTGCTGAATATTATCACGATTGAAAATGTTACATTGAATTTATTGTTCAATAAACTAGTAGCGTAGTTAATATTTATTATTAAGTTACTTACATTTTAGACACAAACCAACACAAAACTGTTTTGTTCTATTTCACCGACTAAAATAGTTCCAAAGGAAAGCTACAGCAGCGCCGTGTTTTGTTACTGAATGATTCAGCGTTTTGAACGAATCTTTTGTATGAATGACTCACTAATTAAGATGGTCACTTGCCGCCACCTATTGGCGGTTTAGTTTAATGTTTAAGTATTGCATTTTTTATATTCAAACATTTATTTAAAACATCAATCTCATAACATTATTTATTGCAGTTGTAATTGCAGTGCACATTTTTTTAATTTGATGGGTAATAGCCCTATAGTGTCTTATTATTATAACTGAATTTATTGATCAAATGTAAGAATTTGACATGAAAGATGATGCATACATTTAATAAGGTAATACAAATTTCCTTTTTTATATACACTTATGAGTGAGAAGTAGAGAGGTAGATACAGCTTTGGACTTCTAGAGTAAATGCTTGTATATGACGTTATGTGCAGACCCATTTGATATTAGGACTGCTTTACTTCTAGGTTGGTTGTTTATGTTTTTATGTTATGGTCATACTGTGAAATCAATGTAATTTAGGGGGGAAACAAGGTTGTCCATGTTTCTAAATTTTATTTGGGTGCATAGGATGGCCTGGATGGGTGTAGGATTTCCCGGCCTGAAATTGTGTCCCAGTCCGGCCCTGATGAGCGATGTGTTCTTGTCCTTCAGTCAGAAAATTCTGAAGAAATGGTGTTTGAGCTCCCGCTTATATAGGGCAAATGCACAGCTAAAAGGGTGGGGCTCAAACACCAATGCCAATCATAAGATTGCCATTATGATACAAGGGCTTTAACTAGGTCGTGAAAAAGGAATTCCTCAAAGCGTTTCACTGCAATGTCTTGTTCCCTTCATCTCAGGGAATCAAGGTTACATGTGTAACTGGAGACGTTTTCTACACGCTCCAACAGAGATGCTGTTTGGAAGGCTATAAAAATTCCACTGCAACGGTTTGCAGTTTAAGCAAGATTTTTCCAAAGGAGACCACAAAAAAAAGGATGAAGTTGTGGCCGGAGGTTGAAAAGGCCCTTTGTTGGAGCCAGAGCATTGATCCAAGGGCAGGGTGAAATTACTCTTACCAACTGTCAATACCAAAACAGTCAAAGTAATTGATCAAATAATTCCTAATTGTTGTGGAAAAACCATGTACATTACGTTAGGAAATCTGTAGTAGTTAATTCATATAAAAATGGTGGGCTTGATTATTTAGATTTCTCCATTTTAAATAACACCTTCAAAATTAACTGGTTGAAATATTTTTTTGAAAAACACTTTGATATATCAAAGATTGTTTTTGACCAGCTTGGTGGTCTTTCATTTTTGTTGATGTGCGATAATAAAGTGACACATTTCCAGTTAAACTGTCAGCTTTTCACAGGCAAGTTTTATTGGCATGGAAGTTGATTTATAAGCATACATTTTCACCACACCACACTGTAAAAATGTCAGTAATTTTAATGGTAAAAGACTGTAAAAATGCTACAGTAAAAACACATTTAATTTACGTTCAAAAATTGTAATATATTTAGAAAGACAAAACATGTAAAAATGCTACAGTATAATTTTTAATTTACGTTAATTGTTTTTTAATACATATAAAAAGACAATACATGTGTGGTAAAATGTTGTAAAAATGTACATTTCTAGATGAAAAATTATGATTTTCCAGTATAATTAACGGTTAAAATGTATATTATGTTTAACAAGAGAGTACATGTTTGTGTGTCTACATGTTTATTGGTCATTGCTCCTGGAAGAGCCTCTATTGATGAACTTCATGTCATCATGTACCCATCTGTAATTACTATTATGATCAACAATACATTATAAAATGAAAAGAAGATTTTTACAGTTTCAGAAGGTTAATATATTAAGTTTATCATTTAATAATACAAACGATGGATCTGCACCATGAATTATACCATAAAAACAGCCATTTAAACTGTAACATATACAGGTTGTTCAGTAAATTTGTTTAGATTTTTACTGTATTTTTTATATAATTATTCTGGCAACCAGAGCTGGCAGGTTTTCTTTTATTTATTTATTTTTTTAGTAAAAACAACAGGATTTTTTGTACAGTCCATTATTATATATGGAATTGTAATATATTGTACAATCATATATTTATAGAGTATCTTTAGGAAAACTTGATTTCCCAACGGGATCCTTTAAGTAGGTCAGTTGTTGAATTCTCAGGGGTAACTTATAACTTATGAAGAATTTATTTCACATTTTAATTTTACTGCATCCCCAAGAGAATTTGCCATTGTAGTTAGAGCTTCTTACTGGTGCTGTTTCTTTATGCAGAGGTATTATCTACTCTACGCACGTTTCTTTATCTATTCGGCTGACATTTTCTGTGGTAAAATGTGTTTTTTGGCAAGCAAAAACAATAATAAAGCTATATGTTCTCAGTTTCAAAGAGAAGTAGTTAACAAAACATATGTCATTTCCTGATGATCTAGGTTTGTTGGAATTATTCATTGGAAGAAGGTTTGGCTATTGCCTAATAATTACATTTTTTTTTAATCATAAATAAGATTAAGGAAATTTAATTTAAGGTAGTGCATATATTTTACCCTGCTTTGCACTTTCTATCCAAGTATAAGAAAGACTGGGATGTAAACTGTCCATTTTGTCTAATGAAACCAGAAAGTGTACCTCATAATTTCTAGCATTGTCAAATTTATAAATGACAAACTGTTGTGCAGCTTTGCTTTACTATATGAACATGTTCTCTCAGGAAGAGTCTCAGCTGTTGGCCGCACACGGCTACCACCGGACCAACCAACAGTTTAGGGAAAAATGAAAAAACATAAAAGTGACTACAGAACCATCAAGGAAAAGTGGAAGTGGTTCGACCAAATGGACGCTATCTAAACTGGTGGGCAATGGGTGAGAGAGTGCCCTGGACTCATCCATGATGGAGGATGGTACGTTTTGTTACGTTAACTCTGTACTCTGCATGAAAGAGGTGAACTGTCCCTTTAAAGTGATAAGGGATAGATAGACAGACAGACAGACAGACTGATGAATGATAGACAGACAGATAGATAGATAGATAGATAGATAGATAGATAGATAGATAGATAGATAGATAGATAGATAGATAGATAGATAGACAGACAGACGAATGATAGACAGACTGACAAATGATAGCCAAACAGACAGACAAATGATAGACAGACAGACTGATGAATGATAGACAGACAGACAGACAGACAGACGAATGATAGACAGACTGACGAATGATAAACAGACAGACGCATGATAGACAGACAGATTTACAAATGATAGATAGACAGACAGACTGACTGACTGACGAATGATAGACAAACAGACAGATGAATGATAAGACAGACAGACGAATGATAGAGAGACAGACAGAAGAATGATGGACAGACAAATGATAAGACAGACGAATGATCAGACAGACAGACTGACTGACGAATGATAGACAAACAGACAGATGAATGATAAGACAGACAGACGAATGATAGAGAGACAGACAGAAGAATGATGGACAGACAATGATAAGACAGACGAATGATCAGACAGACAGACTGACTGACGAATGATAGACAAACAGACAGACGAATGATAGACAGATAGGCAAACAAAAAGAAAGACAGACAGTTGACGAATGATAGACAGACAGTCAGTCAGTCAGTCAGACGAAAGATAGACTAACAATAGTCAGAGAAACAGGCAGACAATCAGTCAGACGAACGATAGACCAGTGATAGTCAGAGAAACAGATAGACACGAAATACAGTATATGTACCATATGAATATGTTAATCATTAGGTGCCATCATGGCACCGCTAAAGTCCGCCACAACACAGTTTTTTAAGTCTTGTTCAGAATCCTTGATGCTATGTCCAATGAGCGATGTGGGGAATCCCTTCACCAATAATGTGCGCGCTCTGGCACTCACAGCGTTAATACGAACGCGCACATTGGCTTGACGTTCCCCTCCCACGCGCCTGTTGTCCTTTAAAAGCTCGCGATGCGCTTTAAATAGCAGGTGCTAGAAACGGTGTCCCTGCATTCACGCTCACACACGTCATCATCATTATCATCACCGCCGCAATGTCCACCGCCAGCGCTGAGACGACCGCACAGCTACCTCCAGCAGCGGGCAGAGTGTTCTTTCAAGCCGGCGTGGGCTGCGCCGGCACCGGCCCGCTGCAGCGGGATGACCCTGTGCAGAAGAAGCAAGGCAAAGTGACGGTGAAGTACGACCGCAAGGAACTGCGGAAGAGACTCATCCTGGAGGAATGGATCATTGAACAACTGAGCGAACTGTACGACTGTGAGGTAAGACTGGACCAGAATAATTTTTTTTCCGTATTTAAATTTGCATTTGCAATATATATTATATTAGAAAATAAAATTGGTGTACATTTTTTATTATTTATTTTATTTTAAAATCTAATTTGATATGATTTAAAAAAAAAAATTGCCTAATGTTAAATTTTAAATATTTATTTTAACTTTATCTCATCTTATTTTATTCTAATATTTTAATTTATTTATTTTTTTTATTACATTTATTTTTTTATTTAATATATTTTTACATACATTTACAAAACATTAAAATTTGCATTATAACTTAAGGTGCCAACTTTCTTTTATTATTAGCTTTTATTTGCTGCATTTTACAGTACACTGATGGTTCTGTGCTGCTGGTGTAACCTGAGGTTTAGTGTCTTGAACAAGGGTGCAATGGTAATAATTCATAGATCACCCCTTTGTTGTGTTCAAACGTTTATATCACCAGCCTAGATCTTTTACCACAAAGCTGTTCCATCCCCATAAATGTATACATTCATATATTGTCATATCCTTTGTTTGACCTACATTTAGCTTAATTAAAGCGACATGTAACGCATGGCACAGCAGCCTGGAATCTTTACACAGTGGCAACCTTTGGCATCAGTCCTCATTTAAACAAGAGAAGACATCCTTTTTGCTGATTTGTGTCAGGAATCTCATTACTCCTGCTGGCCTCTTTTGTTCTCACTTTATCTACCTCCTTCAGTATTTCTATTCTGCGGCTTCTTGCTCTTTTTTTTTTATTTTTATTTTTTTTATGCTGATGTTGTGTTGGCCCCAGAGAGAGAATTGCTAATTTTATTGTACTTGTGATGCAGAAAAAGATTAACAACATTAAAAAGTTTCAGTGGGTTTTTCCAATTCTGAGTGAGTAAAAATCAGGTCGTTGACATTTAAGTGATGTTAAAGGGGTATTTGAGGAGGTATTAATGGAGGACATTTATCATTTTCCACCTAGTAGACATGTGAATATGGTAAATTAAGCTTTAACACAGTCTCTAGGGACTAACGCTTTTCCCAGTCTGTCTGTAGACACAATACCAGCAACCTAATGGGCACATATATTTGTGTGTGTCTGTTAATTTGTGCATGATTTGCAACCAATTTCTTTCCTAAAACAGTTTATTTTCCTCTGTTACCAGGGACCCACGTGGGCAGATATACAAAAGAATGGATTGTCTGTAAATATATTCTGTTCATTTAAAAAACGATTGGTCAAACGTGTACATTTATTATAAAAATGTGACTGATGCTGCTGGTTAATAAATTAAATCTTTAGCCCAATTAATTTTTGTGGCTAAGATAAACATCAAAAGCTTAGGATATTGTTTACAAGGTCCACAATCTAGGCTAATCAGATTAGAGCTAGTTCAAGAGATGTTTACTCAGGTGTATTTTAATGACCCATCATGTTTACACCCCAAGAGGAAGTCACACATACCCAAAAACCATTAACTGCTCGATGCAGTTCACAATGAGAGCAACATCAAGGTCCTTTATTTCACTACTGTATGTCAGCTCCCATAATAAACACAGAAACCTGTATAAAATACATTTCAGTGCAATGGAATTAAGCTTAAGTTGAAGATTATTCGTGAGACAGTACTTGGAAAGCATAAATTCTGCTATTTCTCATACTTCTTTAACAAACCCCTAATCCTTAATAAGTAAACTCTGACATGTACATCACTTGGGACTTGGGGGTGGGCCCTGTTATCACCTAGCGATCACCTAGAACACCCTAGCAACCACACAGCAATGCTCTGGAAACCACCCACAACAACCTAGTATCATGGCAGTGAGTTTAGCATGGGAAAGTACTACTCTGATTTCTCAGAAAAAATTGAAATCTTGTTATAATGGCGAGATTGCAATATTTTTAGTCTTATTTTTCATAGAGTAAAGACCTAATTTGGTTCTCACCAGCTTCTGATAGTACAGACTGATTATGCTGTGGACTCATCAAAAGTGGGTCAAAGGTTTTGCTGCTTACTGCCCCAGCTTACTGCCCCAAAGTGTTGTTGTACATATGGGCACGTGTAAGCTCCAGTTTCCACATGAAATGTATTACAATTGTAGAATTTGTAGTTGTAAATTATGTAACACAGTCAACACAAATGCATATTTTATTAACGCCACCCCCTAAACCCAACCCCCAACGCTAAAACGAACCATCAGCTGAGTAAAAATTTGACTTTAGAGCGAAGATGCATCCTCAGAATCGCTCACCATTCTTAATGTGAAAGTGTTTACTTCCTTGTTCTCAAGAGTCTAGAACCTGTGTCTTGTGGAAAGCACTATCAAAGTCTTCTTGGCAAGTCAGTCCACTCGGCGGCCATCTTTGGAACGCTCTCGGTTAGGCTGAGCAACTGTTTTTCTATGTAAACAAGCAGCAAACAAGTGCAGCTCGTATCTACTTGAATGAAGAAAGACTGAAATCTCCAAAACGGATGGTCAAGATTATGCTCAAAGAACATGTTTAAAATCAGAAGTAAAATCTGACAACACTGGTATCATAAATTGGGCTTCTTCAAGTCAGATTAGCTTATTAAGCTAAAAATGCAATTTTTCCAGCTTGTCTAGCTAATACGCAGTGGTGGGACTTCTTTTTCTACATGCGTTGACCATTGACGTTCCAATTTCCACCCTTAATTTTTTATAGAATTGCCCCCTCTATGCTAAATAGTCTCTGGCAGTAGCGCTAGAAGGAAATGTTTATATGTTTGACTTAATGAAAAAATGTCTGGTGGGGATGGCGCTTAAATTCATCTGAATGGGGTTGATTTCAGGGTACATGAACTTTCGGAAGCAACATGTCGATACCCCCATGTGTGATCATGGACAGTAAGCCGTTTTCTAAATGCAGTTCAGTGATTTTCAGAGTGTTCTACTCCGTTATTTATTGTAAGCTAAAAACTGTATATATGATTCAACTCTGCTAATTTGGTTAACAGAATGTGTTTATCCGTTTTAGTGCGAAACAGACAGTTGCTGAGTGGATTTGCGTGTTGCATAGTTCCAACATCACCATTCTGCAATAGTCTGTTGGGAATATCTGTCTGTTTGGATTAATGGAAGGTGCTGTTAAGCTTTGATACCTCAAATAGATCTATTTAAGGAAGGAAGAGCACGTCATTATGGGATTACTTGCTACCAGTGAAGGTTTTAACTTGAAGTGAGATAATTATTGCTAACTAAACACTAAGGCCCGAAACGTACTGTACTCCAGTGGTTCTAAACTGGTGGGTCACAAGTCTGTTCTGATTGGGTTGCGGACAGCAAGGAAAAACAATATTAAATGCAAATAATAAAATGCAATAGGGAGGAGAGGAGAAAATGCTTCCCATGTCTTTTGTTCTTGACATCAAAAACAGTGCATCCAATCAAACTGTGTGGTATGTTTTGGCACAAATTCATCTGTCATTTGGTAATATGGCTAATACTAATAAAATATTTGTTACATGTTCTCCCGCTGATCAGCTGATTCAGCGCTGGCCGTGCATCTTCACGGCCCGGCCATGCCCTCCCCCATCTGATTCAGGCCAGGGCACCACCAGTCTGACTAACCTCCTGTGAACCCGGGGAAGAGACGAGGGGATGCGTGGGGAGAGGGAAAGGGCGAGGGGAGACACAGAGAGAGAAGAACTTGCTCGCCGGCTCCCAGACGCACTGTCGCTCGATCCCCAGCCTGTCCTCCGCCCTCTGGTGGATGCCAGCTCGCTCCTCCCCTGGTGGATGGCAGTGAGTCCTCCGGCCCCTGGCGGACGGAACTGCTCCTCCCCTTCTTGGCAGACAGCAGCGAACCCTCCAACCCTGGTGGATGTCAGCGGCGAGGATTCCGCAACCGTGCATCCCTCCTACCTCCTGGGTTTCAGCACCACTGTAACAGGTCAAGGATGGGCAAAGAGTAGGCGGGAACTGACTGAACAGTCAACAAAGTTTAATAAGAAACTCAACATAAAACAAGCAAAAACAGACACACATGCAACGCAGCCACATGCGTCTCTCTCTCTCGAACTGGTGTCTCCGGCTGCCCCTTATCTCGCTCTCCTGCTGATTTAACGCCGGCCGTGCATCATCATGCGCCATCAGAACCACTGCTCTACACTATGAAAGCACACAAGCACACATTCTTCTAGCTACACAAGCTCAATTTTCAAGAATAAAATATAATACACAAGACGACAAGTTAGATCTGTAAAATGGGGCCCTGCGTATGCAGTGCATTGGTCAAGCAGTCATGTCTGTGTTTTAACCATAATAACCAGCTCAACCTAAACTCAACTGAAATACACATGGTAGATATTGTACAAAAAGTCCAGTACAGTACAATATTAATTGGTGTGTTGGGGTTCTGTGGACACATTGTGATCAGCTTAAACTGAGTTATTGTGAGTTCTCTTTCTTTATGACATCACAAGCTGCCAGTGCTAACCTCTGACCTCAGCCATTTAGAATGAGTGACAGCACAGCATCAGTAAGATGCACTGATTCTAACAAAGTGAAAGAGGAAGATTACAAAATGTTGAAGATAATATGGTGTTACGTCATTGGAATATTAGGAGGTTACGAAGAACAGTTGTAGGACGCTTTTGTTGCTCCACTGTAATGCATGTGTGTACAGGTATATGTGTGTTAGGGCACTGATGGGATTTACCTTTGTAAAACCGGTCTGTCAGGAGTACATTAGCACATTGAAAGTGAAAATGAGGTGGTAGTTAATGATGGAGTCCTCGGTTTTACTGACATCTCAAATCAATGGAGGTCACAAACTGCTGCATAAGCTCTTTTCTGCACAGAGGATTCTGTCTATTTTGGGCTCTGTGTAGCAGTTTGCAAGCATGCAGATGCACAGCGTGTGTTTTTGTGTGTAATAAAAGCTGAATACTTCTGTGATTGGATGTAAAAGCCAATTATCTGTACCACTGTAATGTTTTAGCAGCTGATTTGCAATGCAGAATCAAGCAATAATTTAGTTTTATGTACCGGTAGTATAGTTGGTGAAATTTCAAGAAACGGTGCCTTTTGTGCTATTGCTTTGCTAAATATTATTATTATTATTATTATTATTATTATTATTATTATTATTATTATTATTATTATATAATATATAGGCTGAATAGGAGAAAAAACTATTACTTCTCTTTCCAAACACTTTTTGTCAACCCTGTTACATTAGAAATATGTTTGGTTTGAATGGAAAAAATTACAATAACCCATTACTTGTCATTTAAAAAAAAAATCAACACTGTTACATTTTAAATGTTTTGGAGTTAATGCAAAACAATTATAATAACCCAGTACTTCTCTTTCAGAACATTTTGGTCAACCCTGTTATTTATTTAAAATGTTGTAGGGTTGAATGTAAAAATAAAATAATATTACTTCTCTTTCAAAAACATTGTCAACCCTGTTACATCCCAAATGTTTTGTCACAGGGTTGAATCATTTTAGTAAAATAACACTTTGTGAAAGCATGCCTTTTTTATTTGAATAAAAGCAAATTGGAAGGGCAAGTGTATGGACATGTACTCCTACAAAATCACATGCACAACACGCCAAAATGAGCCTCCACATTCACCCCAGTGGTGTTCTGCTAAAATGCCCCTACAAAATCACATGCACAACACGCCAAAATGAGCCTCCACATTCACCCCAGTGGTGTTCTGCTAAAATGCCCCTGTCTGCAAAAGAGACCCACAACCCCCCTCTCCTGTCTTCCCCTTAAACAAGGGGGGAAGGGTTTTTTCTTTAAGGTTCAATGCTTCAGGGGACTTTCTCTCTGATACCATAGTTTAAATAAAATGTCCTTTATTAATACCCGTCTATATTCATACAGTATGTGTGTTATGTATCTGAAACTATCATTGCCTGCATTTATTGTATGTTCTTGTGTATCACATATTTTCATCTTCACCTGACATTGAGTCAAAATTGATAAGCTTTATCCTACCCGAAGGACCCAAATCATAAATCTACCCTGACATACAGAATACGTGTGTGTGTGTGTGTGTGTATTTTATGACCACATATGTGCACAGAATGATGCAATCTGCTTGTGTATGTGAGGTGCAAATTGTGCAGGGTTGCTAGTGGAATTTTTGCCAGTGCTAGTTTGATTGGTCATTGGGATGTCTTTGTTTTAAACCTGGTAGCGCTGAAATTGTGGATTGTGTGGGAGTGTGTTATTTTTTTTTTAGCATTGCCGTCTGCTTTAATTCATGCACTTCACACTTTGCTGCAAGACATCTTTCTCTGTTTGCTATTCTAATCCAAATCCTCAGCGAGCTGACCTGTCTGTTCTTACAGACACAGAGTGAGAGTGCTTCCTCTGCTTTGTGTTTGCCAATGAAACACCAGTCGACTGCACAATAAGGGACCGTGCACAAATAGTGAAGGTGTCTGGTTGTTTCTGCAGACCAGCACTCTCATTCAACACTCTGGCCAGACAGTACACATATTCAGTACCCAGAATCCACCTGCAGGGCTTTTCATGCTCCATAGACAAATATTATTTACCTCTGAAAGCACATTTGCACAGTTGAAAGATACGGTTTACTATAGTGGTCATCAATGACTGGTAAATTGTTTGTTTTTAATGAATAGTTCACCCTAAATTAAAATGATAATGTTTTAATGTATTCAACATATTTGACACTATCCAAGCTTCTGTCTCACCCCTGGCCACCCCCTGTTTGAGCCCTCATTATGTGAGCTATTGCACACGACAAAAAGGTGGGATCCCTCAAGATCATGCGCATTTACAGTTCATGGAAACGCGCAATGTTTCACATATTCTTCAGTCCAAGTTTCAGAAATGCGCATTAAAAATGCTAAATATTTTAATGGAAACCCAGCTATTGTCATGTCAACAACCATTCAGTTTTCACGCAAGTCCAACGCCATTTAAAATAAATCGATATAAACATTAAAAGCACTTTTTTTCACAAATAACCACTAGATGGTGCCATTAACATGTGAAACTTATATACCATACGTTTTTTGGCTCTTCAGCTTGAACAGAGAGTAAAACAGGGGCCGTAAAACATTGTGTATCATATTTAATACACACAGTGTTATAGGGTTAATACACAGTAACAGTGTTTGGTTCGTTTCAAGTCACTTACAAAAAAACTAGCCGCAAATGTTTCCTACAAATTTGCTGCAAATTTGATACTTGTTATTTTCACATGAAAATGAGCTTGTGATTCACAGCAAATGTTTTCCAGAAGTTTACAGCTCTTCACCGGTAGTGGTGAACCTGCAGCAAACCATTGGCAACAATGGACAATTTGCTGCTAGTTTGCGGCAAAGGTCATTTGCATGTGAAAATTATCAGTGCAGCATGTCTGTGTCAAATTTGCCATGAACTCTCGATTTATTTAAGGCGAAATTAATGACTTGCGGTTGAACAGGTTTTTCATTCACCAAAAAGAACTGGCTAATAAAGGGGCTTTTCCACTGCACTGTACGACTCGACTTTTGGGGGTGTTCCACTGTGGATAGTCTGGTACTTTTTTTTTTGTACCACCTCGGTCGAGGTTCCAAGCGAGCCGAGCCGATACTAAATGTGAAGTCAAAATCCTGCAGATCACTGATTGGTCAGGGACAGTCGTCACTAGCAGCGTCACTGGATTTCCGACACGTGACATCAACCCGCTAGTTTTAAAGTTAGCAACAGCGATTAGCAGTATCATTTGTTAACGCGACTTTCGAATTGTGAAAAAAGAAATGGCTGTGTGCAAAACCCCGCCATGGTCAATAAACGAGGTGCAGACGGTCCACTCATTAGCGATAAGCGAAATTAAAAAGTCTCTCAGGAAGTGTCTCCGCTGTTGGCCGCACACTGCTACCACCGGACCTGCCAACATTGTAGGGAAAAGTAAAAAAAACAGAAAAGTGACTCATCAAGGAAAAGTGGAAGTGGTTCGACCAAATGGACGCTATCTAAACCGGCGAGCAATGGGAGGGAGAGTGCCCTGGACTCAGCCACGATGGAGGATGGTACGTTTTGTTTCGTTAACTCTATACTCTGCTGGAAAGCTTCACTTTATTTAGTTGACCAGCTACTGGAAGCTTCTAAAACAACCAGGCCAATTTAACTGTTACACTTGTGTAAAATCACCATGGAACAACTGCTTTATACAGCACAATGAGCTAGTAGCTAACAGCTAGCGGTCGTGTTACTGTTTTGGTCAGTTTGTGTCATCTTTAAGATGATGTCACAGCAGTAGAGGCGGCGCTACTATGACGATCATCCTATAATCCCACCCACATTGAGGTGGCACTAAACTGCAGTGGAAATGCAAGCTCAGAAACGTAAAGCGAGTAGAGTTGAGGCGAGTTGAACCGTAACGTGCAGTGGAAAAGTGCCATAATAGTAAATGTATGTTTGGTACTATAGACTCAAAAGTCTGGTTCGTAAGTAATTTGTCATTTGTTCGGGAATCATACTACCCTGGTCATGCTGTATGTCTCACGTCTTACTTTCAAAAGAACTGTCTCATAGTCAATTGTTCAGAAATCGGGCTACGTTGGTCGGCATGTAAGAGTCATTCGTTCGTTCGGAAATATGACTAAGCTGGTTGCGCTGTATGCTCTGCTCTGCATATTCAAAAGAACCAGCACGGAGTCATTAGTTTGGGGATTGGACAACAGTGTTTGCATTGTATGTTTCATGCGGCTGATTCAACACCGATGCTGCAGTACGGGCTGCAACGTTGCAATTGGGCTAATGACAGCGCAAGAAACTCTGTCAGTGTATTTAAAAAATGTGTTGCATTTGCATAAGCAGAAGAATGCACATTTGAGAACTGTTAACGGAACCGAAAGTTATGAAAACATTACAGTTCTAGTATTTATTTATTTTTGAATACTGGTTCCCAACTCGACTACTAAAACACACTCTCAACCTTATTAACTCCGCAGACCAGCACTAATCATGTTGACCTGTTGTCAGAGTGGTGGTGGTGTAGTGGGCTAAAGCACATAACTTTTAATCAGAAGGTCGCTGCTTCGATCCCCACAGCCACCACCATTTTGTCCTTGAGCAAGGCACTTAACTCCAGGTTGCTCGGGGGGATTGTCCCTGTAATAAGTGCACTGTAAGTCACTTTGGATAAAAGCATCTGCCAAATGCGTAAATGAAAATGTAAATGACCTGCTTCTTGCTAAGTTTCTCTCTCTCTCTCTCCTTCTACTGTATCTGAGACACAACTCTTAATTAAAGCAGTTTTTGAGAGAGAGATTGTTCGCTTGTAGATCTGGGCCATTGTTGTAGAAATGTTGCTGTTTTTTTTCAGCTGAACTTTTAACAGTGAACAGTGAGGAAAATCTAACTTGCATACAGTACACACATAGAAATACAAACATACCACAGACATAGCAGAACAAACTGGGCTACAGACAGACCCGTTTTCTGTTGCTGGTTTTGTAGAGGTCTGTAAAACACAAAAACATTTTGAACATTTGATGGTTTTCGTACACTTGGCCAGGGGCGATCACTATTTGCTGTTTAATGTCTGGCCTGCTTAGCTAATGTATACTGTATGTGTGAACTGATCTGTTCTAATGCTCTAGTAGTCAATAGTAGTAAGTAGAATAGTAGAACATTTGGGTTGGAGTTGATGCCCTACACAGACTGCGTAGTCTACTTATAGGGAGCGGCGGTGTTGGGCACCGTTATAGATTTTTTATGACTATTTGCACTAGGTGTAAAAGCAGCTGCCACACGGTGCTGCTATTTGCACACATAGTCTGATAGAAACACAGAAATTGAAGGTAAACTCTTTCCCCAGTTTCACTGCATGGGGTGTAATGACAATGTGGATGTGCTTCTTTTTTTTTTTCTTTTTTTTTATCCACTTTTGACTCACTTTTCCCATCCTGTTTCCTGTCTCCACTATAAATAATTAATTTAAAACTGCTTCTAATAATCAATAAAAATTAATAGAAATATTGATTTCCTCGCAGTGATTTGGTCACGGTGACATTAGGTGAGTTATTGTTGTAATATTGTAGTTATGCCCACATTGACAGAAGAAAAATGCTGCTTCATAAAGATTGTGTATTGCGTGGATGGATATTATTCCACCTCTTTCAATCTTGCTCACTGTCAATAAGCCATCACAAACCAATTGCTACATGGGAAATACCTCCCTCACTCTTTCACCTTTAAAGAGGGAAGTGCATTTTTAGACCTCATCGTGTGTGTGTGTGTGTGTGTGTGTGTGTGTGTGTGTGTGTGTGTGTGTGTGTGTGTGTGTGTGTGTGTGTGTGTGTGTGTGTGTGTGTGTGTGTGTGTGTGTGTGTGTGTGTGTGTGTGTGTGTTCACAGTGGCACAGCATTCTGATTAATGACTTTACAGATTAATCTCAGCTTGTGACCAGAGTGTTTACTGATGCTTTCAAGATCACGTCATAAATGTTTCCCACAAATCATTCTTTATTCCAAGCTCTGTTTTTTCAAAGTCTCCATTTAATATCCTTTCCATCCAGGAGACACATCTGAGATATTGAGAGATTTTTATTTTTTCCCTCCAGTGGGAAGGCTCCTCTTGGATGTCCTCACACTCACAAATGTCTCCTACTGTTTCTGATCTGTGTCTCTATAGGAGGAGGAAATGCCAGAGGTGGAGATTGACATTGATGATCTCCTGGAGGTGAACAGTGAAGACGAAAGAGTCATAAAACTACAGGTAAACCCATTTATATGTGCATGTTTGTGAGTTAGAGTGTTGTTTCTAATGAAAGCGGGTATAATTCTGTTTGTTTAAGCTTTGAAAGTTGTTTATGTGTGTCTCAATCTATGAAATCTCTCTGTGTGTGTCTCTGTTGGCAGGAATCACTGTCAGACTGCTACAAACCTACTGAAGTAAGTCAATATGCATAATACAAGCCACCAAATGCTCTGATCCAAAACCTAGTGCTGCCTACCTTGACAGCTTTTTAACACATTATAGGTGCACTGACAAACAGAAGGCAGGAAAATGATGCTGCCTTAAGTTCCTTTTATGGTTCAGGCAATCACAGAATACATTGCGATGTGAAATCTTTAGCTGAAATCAGTCAGTGTTTACCAAAACACAAAACACTTCCCCTAGTGGCCAGTGGTGGTAAGTGTTGTTGGAAAATGGGCACGTGTGAGCTCCATTTTCCAAGTGAAATGTCCACGGGGGGGCGACAAAAGCGAGTTGTGAAGGGAGTTGTTTTCAGCTGTACAGTCTGTAACACAGACTGTGTATAAACCTATACACAGGATGAATGTTACTGTTACTACCTTTTAGACTTTTATGTGCCGTGTTCTACGAATAGCCGCAGTTTCCTGGTGAAAGTAACACTAGAGGCACTACAACAACCTTTCATTCACGTTTACACAAATCACGACCACAATGGAAGATTATGACTTTATAAACATGTATTTTTCGCTCTATTTCTCTCAGCTGGTAAGTTTTGTTTTCAAAACACTTTTAATGCAACGCATTTATACACTTATGTTAGAGACCCACGTATATTTACACACTTATTTACACGTGATTAGCTTGCGCGGTTGCTCAAGGACTCGGTAGTACGCGGCTTGAGCCCAGTCAAGCACGCAAGCTGAGACGTGATACCAAAGTGCCATAGAAGTGAGAGGGAGTGGTGGTGGCGTAGTATCAGAAGGTCGCTGGTTCGATCCCCACAACCACCACCATTGTGTCCTTGAGCAAGGCACTTAACTCCAGGTTGCTCCGGGGGGATTGTCCCTGTAATAAGTGCACTGTAGGTCTGCCAAATGCATAAAAGTAAATGTAGAAGTGACAAAAACTGATGTGGTTGCTTCGGAAAATGTGCTCATTGCGCATTTTTGTTTTTGGACATTAACGGTTAGGTTTAGGTGTTGGTTTATGGTAAGGGTGTCTGTTCTGTTCACCTCTCATCATCTTTTAGGACAGTGTTGGTTAGGTTTGGGTTAAAGTTTTAGTTTTTACTCATTAAAACCCCTATTTAATATTCACCTTAAAAACCTTGTCTGTATGTTGCGTTCAAGTGCTTTGTTGTCGGAAAGAACAACCCTTTGTCTCAATGAGATCCCTAGCTCCCTATGTAACACAAATTCGGGCACTGGTAAGGGTACTAATCCACTGAGCATTGGGACACTTATATCTCAATCAGCTGTGACACATTAACAAGCTCATGATTAATAACATGGTTAATAACATTGGACTTCATAGTTTTACACTTGTGCTTGTCTTCTAACGACTTGAGAAACTTTGGTAAGGAAACATAGTGAGCTACAATGCTCCCTGGTTTTTACGGTGCATTGTGTGATTGTTTTAGGGAGCGAAACGTTTCAGTACACTGGAATGAACCAAAATGGACCCACCTACACTACACACAATGCACCGTAAATGCACTACGACAGCGAGGCAGCTAATTAGGTATTGAAACAGAGCCCAAAGATTACACACAAACTGATACTGATTACATGGAGACTAGAAAATATCTGTATTTATCTTTATCCTCATTCTGTGCCAGTCAGTCCAGTGCTGGCGAAGTCACATACTGCGCACACACACACACACACACACACACACACACACACACACACACACACACACACACACACACACACACACTCATACTGTACAGACACAGCTCCAGGACATGCGAGTGCATTTTATATCAGCCCTCTGACCTGAAAACATGTGTTTAGAAAATCAAAGTGTACAATAGCTCAGTAGAGACACTAACCCACTGACCCACTAACCCCCCCAGACACACACACAGACACATAGAGAAACACACACATATAATCCATCACTGTCCTGTAATGTTACAGTTACACATACGCAAACACTCTCACTCCATCCATCACACTCTTACAATCCTTTCTAATCCACAGACTGCCTGACTGTCTGACTACCTTCTGTCTCTGTGTCCAGGAATTTGTGCGCGAGCTGCTCGATAGGATAAGGGGAATGCGGAAACTCAGCGCTCCACAGAAGAAAACCTTTTAAATGCTTGAAAATGCCAACGACAATCCAGCTACCTGGACTGCAGGTCCTGCAATCTATCACTCGGTCTGGAGTCACATCACAGCATACAATACACAAGGACTCCAGATCCCAGGATTCATTTCTCACCAAGAACCAATATACCAGAGTTCATTTTGAAAGCACCCATATATCCCACAATACAAAATGTCTCCATGCCCCAAGACTCCCAAAGATCATCCAGGACACAATCTAAAACTCAGAAAGAGACTTTCAAACAATCTCAACAATAATTTAGGTTAGTCTGGTGTTCCTAACCTTAACAATAGGTCTTATAGGCCCACTATATAATCACATTGTTTTGTGCAGTATTACAGATATTTTTATGTGACCATGACTGACTTCAAAGCTATTTTAAACATTATTGATATTTTCCTATTTTATTTTCAACTGAGTCACAACCAGTTTTAGTTTTTCGAATGTGACCGACTGGTTTTAGTAGCCATTGGCCTTTGCACTAATTTCAGATCAGCTTATGTCCATTTACTGTCCTGTTGTCTTTTTTCCAAATATCTCATCCAACAACTGCAATGAATCTTTGGCCATTTTACGAATGTCATGCTAACATACTATTCTTACTATTTCTGCAATCGACATACTGTGTATTCTCTGGTCAGTGTGCAGAGTTTCTGTATGCATGAATTACCTGATGACCTACTACTACATTTGCCAAAATGTGCAGCCTACAGCAGAGCACACTCAGTGAAATATGCTCGAACTGACCTTCCATTTCCAGTGTGACGAAGTAATATCGACCATCATTTTGAAAATCTCTATTACTTATGTGCTTTATTTAAAAACATAAAAAAAACCTTTGCATTAGTAATGCAAAATAACCATATTTATTTCCAAGATGATAACTGGACGACGTTCACCTGCAACGTAATGAGGTCATGTGACAACAATGTCGCATGCTACTGTTTGCATAGTAGCAAAAACAAAATTTAATTCACATTTACGACTTTAAACTCACAATTGTGAGATATAAATTCAGAATTATTTCTTATTTTTATTCTGTGGCGGAATCCAGCTTTCAGTGTATAAATGCTATATTGCTTAAAACATCTCTTATAATAATGAGAAAGTCGCATTTGCGAGATATAATTGCACAACTGAGACATAAATTTGCAAACGCGAGATGAAAAGTTGCAATTAGGAGATCTAAAGTCACAATTGCAAGAAATAAAGTCGTAATTGCAAGATCAACAGGCAAAATTGAGATGTTAACAGTAGCGCCATCTTTGATTTTGAATGGGAATGGGACTTTCCATTTCTTCAATGGGCTGTACAGCAGTTTAAAGAGTTTTTGGACCACTCAGCGGACAAAACATTTATCAAATATCTGTCCAACAACAGACAACATGAGTTGTGGAAAATCAGATGTGATCTAGGAGCTTTTTACAGCTTTATACCATTCATGCCATTGAAGATATGGTAAGACTATCCCTCAGAGCCACGTTGTCTTTCCCATTAACAATCAAAGATGGCACTAGTGTGAATAAGGTCTATAGGCTGGGTTTCTCGATAGCATTGCAACTTAAGCTTTTACGATCATCTTAATTAATGTTGCTTGTTATTTGAGGATGCAGTAGTGGCTGTTTCCCAAACAAGCACATAGATCGCTTGTTATAAAGTAGAACTTAAGTGCTTCATTACAGGAGCTGTCCAGTCCAAAGGTGCTGAAATTTGGCCAGTATGTCCAGGAGTTTGTATTCTCAACATGAAAATAATGTAGAAATACTAACAAACATGGAAGTTGCTTGTAACCTTATTAAGGTGCCGAAATTGCGAGATCTGAAGTCGCAAATGCGAGATGTAGTAACAACTGCAAAATAATTTTCCCATTGGCATATCTCATAATTATGAGAAATGAAGTTGCGAATACAAATCAAAGTCCTTTTAGCAAGTCAGTCCACTCAGCAGCCATCTTTGAAACACTCCCGGGCAGCTATTTGTCCATGTGTACAAGACGTGTAGCCCCTATCTGCTTGTTGGGATAAAATGGGCGAAGACCGAAATCTCAAAAGACCGAAAGTCAGAATTGTGAAATATAAAGTCAGAATCACCTTTTTTATTTCTTTATTCTGTGGTGGGATCAAGGCACCGTATTATACTGCTCAGTAAGTAAGTGTTCCATTCCAAACATCGCCATTGATTATGTCATTCTTCCTTATCCCACTTACAACTTGAGCAAAGCATGATGGGATGTGTAGTCTTTCAGTGCTAATGCCACAAATATGGCACACAGTCTCTGTGTATTAATATTCAGTTTGAAGTCATTTAATTGGCCAGAGTACATATCAGTCTATCAGTCTATGTAACCATTGCATTTGTGATGTTTGATAACATAACACAGTAACTGTACCTAGATTGTTGATTTTGGTATATCTAGAGTTTAAAGGATTTGGTTGGGATGTTCTGCCAGAAAGTAAAAAAAAAAGATGACAACAAGGGCTGCTGCATGACTATTTATAGATCTCTTATGAACAGATGCACTGTGATGAACGTTAGCGTTAATGAGAGTCTAATGATCGCTGGATGAGGTATCTAGTTTTATGACTCAAGCCATTAATATAATCACTCAAACAATTAAAATCTAGGCTTTTATCTCCTTAGACTCATTCTTTGGTTTCACATGGAGGCTGCCAAAGAATACAGAACGGTTGAATATTATCAAGTGCTATTTGTGTAAATTGATGCGTGTACAGTATACTGTGTTACTCTTTATAATCTTTCCATCACTGGTGTCATTCTCATGGGTTAGATTTGTGTTTGATGGTGTAAGTCGTATAACAAGGAATCCAGGGGAAAAACTATGGTGCTGTTTAAACTCCTAATCCTCTACAGCGTGGATGGATGATGCGTTTTGCAAGCTGAGAGAGAAAGGGGAAAAGCAAGATTCGTTCTGGATCCAGTCTTAACACTCTGGAGGATCTCACAACATATAAACTCTGTGCAGATGCATCACTTGCCATCTGCTTCATCAGAGCTTCTGTTGGCCTGCTACTAAGTGTTGATGTGGATTTTAAGGGATAGTTTACCCAAAATGAAAATACTGCCACCAATTTCTCACCCTCATGTATTTTGAAACCTGAAAATCAATAGAAATAAACAGAATTGTTTATTTTTATTGATTATTCCTTTATTGAGATTGTGTGTTCAAGTATCCATTGACCCTTCTCTCTGAGAAGAACATTCAGGGTTTAGGCTGATCTTTTTTTTAGTTATTTTTGTTTCTAAAATGTTCGAGATGTATTTGTGTATGAAAGCTTTATTTATGCATGTTTTATTGGCACGATAGAATTTTTTTGGCGCTTCATCGCGTACTTTAGCGATGATTTGTCTGTTTTTATACCTTATATTACAAGTATTACTCTTATTAATATTAAATTCACAACTTTTTCATAACTGTATATCTGCATTTCTGGTGTTTTTAATTGTTTGTTTGTTTTTTCAGTATGTAAAGTGTGGTCTTTTGTGCTATTCTACTTCAACATTTCAATAAAAGCTTTCTTTTATTTGTGATATTTCATAGTTTTAATGACCGCTATTATTCAAAACAGTAACACTTTACAGTAATGTTGCATTTGTAAACATTAGTTAACTGCATCAGTTTACATGAACTAATAATAAAACATACAGTATTCTCAGCACTTATTAATCTTGCTAAATGTTCATTTCAACACATGCAAATACATTTTTAAAACTGAAAGTTTTATATGCATTGAAACCCCTAATAAGTTGACTAAACTCTTTCCCTCAATTTAATGAAGTATTAGCGTCTTTGTCTTGTGAAACTTGATGTTCATATAGAATTAACTTAATTTAATGTAACTAGATGCAAGTAGACTTAACTCAGATTTGCTATTTAAATATTGTTGTTTCTACTTAATAATTTGAGTTAAATTGACTCAAATATAGATTATACAATAGAAAATTATTACCAATTCTATATCAATTATTAAATAAACTGAATTCTTTGGTTTAATTCAAAAGCATAAAAATCATAATGATGATTATAAGTAAATGGCAAAATAAATGTGTTATTTACAGCTGCAGTTAAACAGCACAGATTCATTACCAACATGTGCAACTATAAACTCGCTCTACAGTGACGCTTTCTCTGACCCACTTTCTAGTGCATTCACGTGAGGTATAATTTATGTACTGAGGTGCATGTGAGGAGAATGGCTAATGACAGGAGCACTCCCTGGGCCAATATGTGCACTCCAGATGTGCAACACAATCCATTCAACTGCCATTTATCTCAATCACCAATCTAGACTGAAAGGGTATCAGTGTTTCTTTGGAAGTAAATGAACCATTAGGTCTAATTCAATTGTCATCAGTGCTGTTGTCGACCATTATAGCATCATATTAAGATTGTAATGGGATGGGATGACTTAAGTTTGCCAGTTTTACCTCTCTTAAACACATAGTGACATTTCTAAAAGCACTGGGCAGCACATTCATCTTTCCCCTTCTGTTGAGTTGTTTAGCACTCCATTTCCTCCCTAGTTTTCATCTTTTTCTGAACTGTTTTTCTTGCTTGTCTGATTCCTTCCATTCTCTCTCATTCATTTGTTTCTCTAATTCTCTCATATATATCATGCTACATTAGTGTGCATGTGGCAGAGGACGGTGAAAGATGGTACTGTACCAGCTGCCACCCAGCAGTGCAATTGGTGATTCCTCATGCGAGGAAGATTAGACAGCCACATGCAGCGTCATTTAAAATACGCTTTCTTTTCTGCATCCCTCAAAACCATCACTAAGAAAAATAATATTCATTCATTCATCAAATTCATTTCTACATTTCCCAAAACCATAATAATGGGGGGTTCACACATCACAATGGAAAAATCATCATTTAGATTTCCTTAAAATGTTCATTTATTCATTGATTCATCACATTCTTTCTGCATTCCCAAAACAATCACAAAGAAAAAAAAATATTCATTTATCACATTTATTCACTTGCCAATCGCAGGGTTGGTGGTTTGATTCCACATGACTCCACATGCCAAAGTGTCCTTGGGCAAGACACTGAACCTCAAGTGAATGGGACAGTGTAAAGTGCTTTGGTAACCTCTAAGGTTAAAAAAAAGCACTATATAAGCGCAGACCATTTGCCACCTTCTTTTCTGCATTTTCCAAAATCATAACAATGGAAAAATCCATTAATTTGTCCATTCATTCATTTGTTCATTAATTAATTAATTAATTGATTCATCACATTCTTTCTGTATTTCCAAAACTGGAGGTTGCCAGGTTGCAAAATAATTTCTCTGACAAGTTCCTCTCCCTGGCCGCATTAATCTCATAAAGTACCACATCGAGACAACCCCAGGTGTTAGTGGTACATAGTCATCCCTAGCGCTTACCCGAACACAAGAAACAAGTAGTACGGGAAGAATTAAAGGCCATGCTTGATATGGGCATAATGGAAGAATCCCACAGCGATTGTGCCAGCCCGGTGGTTCTGGTGCCTAAGAGCAATGGCTCGGTCCGGTTCTGTGTGGATTATAGAAAGGTCAATGTAGTGTCGAAATTTGATGCTTGTCCAATGCCTCATATTGACGAAATGCTTGATCAGTTTGGTTCGGCTTGCTTTTATTCGACACTGGATTTGACAAAGGGATATTGGCAGATCCCCTTGATGCAGATGTCCCATGAGAAAATTGGCTTCTCCACACCATTTGGCTTACACTAATTTGTGACCCATCCATTCGATTTATTTGGGGCCCCGGCTACGTTTTAGCGTCTTATGGACTGAGTTCTCAGACCGCACGCTGTGCATGCCACTACATCATCATTATTTACTGTAATGATTGGCAATGGCATATGGAGCATCTGAGGGTGGTTCTGAGGTCGCTGCGATGAGTGGGGCTCACAGCAAACCCAAAGAAATACGCAGTTGAATGGGTGGAGGTACGATCTCTGGGGTTCCACTTGGGTCATGGGCAGGTGAGACCCCAAATTGATAAAACTGCAATGATCGTGACTTGCCCGAGACACAAGATGAAAAAGGAGGTGAGAAAGTTTCTGGGGCTGACCGGCAACTATAAAAGGTTTGTGCCTAAATTTTTCGATGTCACCATTACGCTGACGGAGTCCCTCCAAGAAGCTTTCACGCAGGAAAAAGTTTAACTTTGTGGTGGGTGCATTTCTGCATTCCCCTGATTTCTTTGTCCCTTTTGTTTTGCAGATGGATACATCGGACAGGGGCCTGGATGCTGTTCTGTCCCAAGTGGTGGAGGGGGAGGAGCACCCAGTGACGTACATTAGTCGAAAGCTCTCTATGAGAGAGACAAAGTACAGCACCATAGAGAATGAGTGTTTGGCCATCAAGTGGGCAGTCCTCACTCTCCACTACTATTTGTTGGGACGAGCATTCACCCTCTGTTTGGACCACGTCCCACTCCAATGGCTCTACCGCATGAAGGATGCCAATGCCCGGATCACCTGTTGGTATCTGGCACTCCAGCCATTTAAGTTCGAGGTGGTCCACAGACCGGGGGCACAGATGGCTTCTGCGGACTTCCTCTCCAGAAAAGGGGGTGGGGGACGGGACGGTTCCCTTGGCCTGAGTCTGGTGGTGGGGGTATGTGGAGATGAGGGCGTGGTTGCCTAAATACCGACTAAATACCGTTTCCATGTTCACAGTGAGAGTCGGGGAAGATAAAAGATAGCCCAGTCCACCGAAAGTGGGAGAGAGCCCAGCTCAGAAGCTTCATCCTTTTGATCAAAATATGAACATCTGTTACAGGAAGTTAATGGAGGGATATAGATAAAACAACTCTCTCAGTCTGAAGAGTTGCCCCTTCGGCCATTCCGCAGCTGGCTGGTCTTCCCCGTCTTCTGGAAACCTGAGTAGGATGAGGGGAGGGAGAGGGGAGAGAGAAAGATAGCGGGAGAGCCCGAGAGAGAGAGAGAGAGTGAGAGAGAGAGAGAGAGAGAGAGAGAGAGAGCAAAAAACACTCCAGTTCACCGGCCCGAACATGCTGTCAGATGGTCCTCAGCCAGTTGCACTGCCTCCTGGTGGATGGCAGCAAGCTCCTTGTTATGCATTTGCTAGGTTGTTCTGAATGTTTTTTAACATGTTGCTATGCAGTACTGCTAGGATGTTCTGAGTGCTTTTTTAACACGTTCCTATGCCGTTGCAAGGGTGTTCAGAGCAGTTTTAACATGTTGTTATGCACTTGTTTGGGTGTTCTTGGTAGTTTTTAAAATGTTGATATGCAGTTGTTAGGTTGTACTGAGTGTTTTTTAACATGTTGCTATGCAGTTGCTAGGTTGTTCTGATTGTTTTTTAACATGGTATTAGGCAGTTGCTAGGGTGTTCTGGGTGTTTTTTAACATGTTGCTATGAAGGTGCTAGGGTGTTCAGGGTGGTTTATGGCACATTGCTATGCAGTTGCTAGGGAGTTCAGTGTGGTTTTAACATGTTGCTATGCAGTTGATGGGGTGTTCTGTGTGGTTTTTAACATGTTGCTATGCAGTTGCCAGGTTGTTCTGAGTGTTTTTTAACATGTTGCTATGCAGTTGCTAGGGTGTTCTGAGTGGTTTTTCTGCTGGTTTCTGGTACACTTTAACAAACTGTTCCAGTGCTTCACTAGGATTCGCTCATGTCATTGTTTGCATAAAATATTTTCATTCATATATGGATTTGCATATATTTTTCACTATTAAATGAGATTGTCAAAACTGAGACTAACCAAAGATACTGTAATGGTCACCCAGATATATCATATCAAAGATGTCCACGTTTCCATAAAGTGGATTTATGCTTCTATTTAATGACACTGTTGAGTCTAATGTTTGTTCACAGAGGATGAAGGTGATTGCTTGAGACTGAAGAGGAGGAATTATATCATATACCAAACAGCCCACCGTGATACTCTGCTGCTGAGATGCTGAAACGCTCAGAAAAGGTATACTCGCTCATGAATCTCTGACGGTCCGACCGGTCCATCAGTCCAGAAACAGTACCAAAAGAATGTCAAATGCACTGCGGGTAATGCGATCACCACAATTCCCTATTTCAACCTTTACTCATGAGACCAGTTTTATTTAAAGACATGTATTGATTTAGCAAAGGTTGCACATTCCTATACTGTTCTACAGTGCCTGTCCATTTTCTTCCAGTAGTCTTGGTTCTAGGAATGTGTTCTCTGTATGGATTTCCGAATTTTCTGCAAATCTTGCAATCTTTATCGCAAAATATTTAGATATACAGTACAAATATATAGTGTGTAAGAAGTGGTTTGAGAGTGTAGGGAGTTCTGACTTGAATCATGTCATTCACAATGCTTTTGTGCCACTATCAGAATGACTTGTGGCTTCTACATATGCATATTCTACCACTTAACAAATATGTATGTCATGGTAGATCTGTCTTGAAATTTTTATGTTATTGTCAAAAATCTATTTTTTCAGACCCCCTAATGTTGCACACTATAAGATAATAACTCTTCCTTTGTCTCCATCACTCATTCAGAGTTTGTGTGTTTGTTTGTGTGCGTGTGTGCGTTAATGTGTGTGTCTTAGGTACTACACCAAGTGGAGCTCACACTGAGCCCTGGACATTTGTAGTGGTGTCTGATGTGGATGTCAAACACACGATCAGAGAGATTGTTGAGGAAGAGGAGGAGATCAACAACAAACAAAGGATTGGAGACAAGTGGGTCATTGACCTGAAGAGACTTTGGTTAGCTGTGTGTGTGTGTGTGTGTGTGTGTGTGTGTGTGTGTGTGTGTGTGTGTGTGTGTGTGAGCGTGTATTTATCACTTTGTGGGGACCAAATGTCCCCATAAGGATAGTAAAACCCGAAATTTTTGACCTTGTGGGGACATTTTGTCGGTCCCCATGAGGAAAACAGCTTATAAATCATACTGAATTATGTTTTTTGAAAATGTAAAAATGCAGAAAGTTTTCTGTGAGGGTTAGGTTTAGGGGTAGGGTTAGGTTTAGGGGATAGAATATAAAGTTTGTACAGTATAAAAACCATTATGTCTATGGAAAGTCCCCATAAAACATGGAAACACAACATGTGTGTGTGTGTGTGTGTGTGTGTGTGTGTGTGTGTGTGTGTGTGTGTGTGTGGCGTGTTTTTGTGGTTTACCGAGGACAATTTTGTAAGTTACAAATTAGTAATTACAAGGGTATTATGCTATAAATGTGATTTATGAGGACATTTCTAGTGTCCCCATAATTCAAATCGCTTAAAAATCATACTAAACAATGTTTTATTGAAAATGTAAAAATGCAGAAGGTTTTCTGTGAGGGTTAGGTTTAGGGGTTGTGTTAGGTTTAGAGGATAGAATCTATAGTTTATACAGTACAAAAGTCATTATGTCTATGGAAAGTCCTCATAATGATAGGTAGACCAACATGTGTGTGTGTGTGTGTGTGTGTGTGTGTGTGTGTGTGTGTGTGTTGTGTGTGAGCGTGTATTTATCACTTTGTGGGGACCAAATTTCCCCATAAGGATAGTAAAACCCGAAGTTTTTGACCTTGTGGGGACATTTTGTCGGTCCCCATGAGGAAAACAGCTTATAAATCATACTAAATTATGTTTTTTGAAAATGTAAAAATGCAGAAAGTTTTCTGTGAGGGTTAGGTTTAGGGGTAGGGTTAGGTTTAGGGGATAGAATATAAAGTTTGTACAGTATAAAAACCATTATGTCTATGGAAAGTCCCCATAAAACAAGGAAACATTACGTGTGTGTGTGTGTGTGTGTGTGTGTGTGTGTGTGTGTGTGTGTGTGTGTGTGGCAAACCATGCTATTTTTATGCTAATTCCCCCTAGTGGTTAGTTTCTACCATCTCGTGTATATATATATATATATATATAGGCTATTTATTGCTAGTATTATTCCATATTATTTGATATTATTATAAAATATTTCATGATGTAATTTATTAATTATTAATTTATAAATAGTCATTTGATTAATTATTCCTGATAATAATAATGCTTTGATAAACTCCTTATTTTTAATTTCCGACATTTTATTTCTACAATTTTTATATTTATTTCATAATAATAATAATAATAATAATAATGTATAATTGTCTTACATTTGCTATATGGTTATTATAATTATGGTTATTATTACAGCTCTATATTAAGAATGTGTTGATAAACTCCTCTAGTGCCTCCTTGTGGTTAATTTCTACCATCTTATTTGCAATAATTGCAATAAGGATGACACTTTAAATAGACCAATTTCTGTTTCACAGGACTAATTGGGTGAAGGAGTATTTGGATATCGCTCCTTATTTAATTCTAATATTTAAGCAGACATATGGAGTTCTGCTCAGTGACAAGAAAATGACTCATTATTACAACGAAATCAGCGTGTCAATTTCCTGTGGCATTTTACAAGCTTATCTGCAGGTAAGAATCACAAGCAATTTCAAAATCACAGATCTTTTAGTACCATTGTTCTCTACATTGTTTACTTCTTTTTCTTAGAACGTTGTTCTGGTTACTATGACGACCACTCCTCTGAACTGCGGCCCACAGCGCAGGTCCCTCCTCCAGCGTCCAGCCAATGAGAAGCTTCTAATGTTCCTTCCGGTTGGATATCCTTCGCCTGATGCCATCATGCCAAAGTGCCTGATCTCAAACGCAAGGACTTTAATCATGGTGTCTGTGTGACGCTATCACCATAAACTGCAAACTTTCAAATGTGATGTCACAAAAGTGCCAATTTGATTGCATGATTTTGAGTATTTTCAAATTGTACCATTATTATATCTTACTACTTTATTTTCATAATATATTTGACCAAATAGTTACTTAAAGGAACAGTAAAGGATTGCAGTGGCACACGTGTACTGTAGAATGACAGGGCCCATTACTCAGTGAGTATTGAGTGTAACTATTGTTTTGAAACATGTCAAAATCAAAAGATATGTCCTGTTTGTATCTCAGAAAGGAGTAAGTGCATTTCCTTTAATATATTGAATGGCTCTTTTTTTATTGGAATGAGAATGTTCTTCAATATTAAATCAGCTCTGATCCATGCAAACCATTAAAAGATTATAACCATTATATCTGTGGTTGTAATGTATTTAATTTTCATCAAAATTACTGTAGATGTTTATTAAAATAATGTTTATAATACTTGCATACGCACTTCAAAAATTGCTTATTAAATAGTTTGAAATACGTGTTTGAGACAAAACTCCACATTTTATAGTTAAAAAATGTCAGATTTGATTTTACAGTTGTTGAGATACAGTAACGCAATCTGTTCTGTAGTTTCATTTCCAATGCAATATGTTGCCCAGAAACTGTTTTGCAAATCGTAGCACATTCAGTTAACTCAAATCACTATAGTGTTATTGCTGAAACAAAATGTTGTTTGTACAAACAAAAACCTCAATATAAAGTTTCTTATAACATGGAGGAAAGTGCAAATGGAGACCACATGTTCTGCAAACCCATGTATTAAAAAGCAATGTTTAATTAATTAATTAAGGATTTTATTTTTAATTGTTTCATATATATAGGTATGGTACATACACACATATACCTACAACACCTACAAATTATATTTGATAGTATCAGAACAATTTTTGATTATTAGTAGAAGATCATTTGCAGAGTATATTAGTAGTAATTACTTTTGCATATTTAAATGTTGACAATTAATTACCAGTATGATGACACACGCACACACACACGCACAGCACATAAAACAAGTAATTAATAGTATCGTAACTGTATTAGGTAAATAAGTAGATAATTAATAATATATGGAGTTTGTGAGCTTTATTAACTGGCTTTTATTTAGAAAATAATGACTTTTATTTTGAAATGTATTTCCTGTACGTGTCTGGAAACGTGTTTGACGTGTTCACGTCAACTAGTTCAGGAAGTTATCTGGTAATGGACAGATAATCGGCTTTTTAAATCGATTCTCTCAATAGACTTGCTCATATTTTATCCTGTTAAGGTTTAGTAGTATGTCATTTTGTAATAATGTAATATTTCTCAACATTGTTCGAACTGCGAAGCTTTTTAAGGTCAGTGGTGTTGTTGTCATTTGAAGTGTAGCTGTAATTCTGGAGGTGATCCGCTCGTTCTCTTCACGAACTCAAGCCCGGAGATGGCGTGCACGCTGGAGAAGGTGCTCGGCGACGCGCGGACGCTGCTGGAGCGGCTGAAGGAGCACGACACGGCGGCAGAGACTCTCATCGAGCAGTCGAGCTCTCTCAGCAACAAGATCCACAGCATGAAGGAGGTCGCCAACACTCTCCCCGACAAGGCACGACAAAAACTCTCAAACTCAGACCCTTAAATGAACACAAGTGACTTCTAAAAGCATATACAGGGATGAATGTTTGTCTGCATGTGCAAGGTACCTTATGAGACTTAAAGGAATAGTTCACCCATAAATGAAAATTATCTTATCAATGACTCGCTCTTCTTCACATCCCAGATGTGTGTATAAACATAAACAACTATTTTTAGAAGATTTTCTCAGCTCTTTTGTTCCATACAATGCAAGTGATTGAGTGCCAACATTTTGAAGCTCCAAAAATCACTTAAGTCAGTATAAAAGTAATCCTTCAGTGGATAAATCAATATCTTAAATAGCAGAACACTTTTACATTCTTCTTGTATTTTTGGTGATTCACATTCTTCATGCAGACCGCCCCCTACTGGGCAGGGAGAAGTGTTTCAAGCAAAAAATGACTTAAATGTTGATCTGTTTCTCACCCACACCTATCATTTAGGCTAACTTCAGAAGACATATATTTAACCACTGCAGTTGTATGGATTACTTTTATGCTGCCTTTATGTACTTTTTAGAGCATCAACATTTTGGAACCCATTTACTTGCATTGTATGGGACTACAGAGCTGAAAAATTCTTCGAAAATCATAATTTGTTTTCTGCAGTAGAAAAAGTCATACACACCTGGGATGGCATGAGGGTGATTAAATGAGAGAATTTTCATTTTTGGGTGAACTGTTCCTTTAATAGTTCTGAGCTGTTGACCTAAAATCTGTTGGCTCAAACTCCAGAAGGGTTGATTCATAAAGTTTCGACATTGTGCTGTTGATCAATACACTTAATAACTGATTATTTGATTAACTTATTTGGCTTTTAACCACTATAGACGTTTGGACCTATACTGAAAGCTGATGTACTATATTTATATATATGTTTTTGTGTGTTATGGCTGATAACTGATATTAGTATTATTTATATATATATATATGTATGTATGTGTGTGTGTGTGTGTGTGTGTGTGTGTGTATATATATATATATCATTGTATCTATTGGCCACCCTGATCCCTACATATCAATAACATACTCTAGAAGGATTGATATATGGTTAGTACTTTTGAATCCTAACATAGATGAAGAGCATCATTTTTTATAAAAAAAAAAAAATACAAATTATGTGATTATCATCATCATCTTCCAAAATTAGTTTAATCAGACCAATACCAGAAGAAAAAAAAAAAACATTAATATTGTTCAATACAGATGCAGTCACTGATATACGAATAAGCAATAACTTACCAAACATCTTAAAAGTTAAAATAGCATTGTATATTTTTTTGTCTTTAGTATATGAATGAAAACACAGAGTATCAGGAGCTGTCCAGATACAAACCTCACGTCCTACTGAGCCAAGAGAACACCCAAATCAAAGAACTCAAGCAAGAGAACAGAGGCAAGACTTCTGCTGTTTCTCAAAGTATCTCTCAGTAACCTCACTCCTGAGGTTCTTAATGCCTATGTCAACTCCTTCCTTTTCACAGAACTTTGGCTCTCTCTAGAGGAGCATCAGTATGCTTTAGAGTTGATCATGGGCAGATACCGGAAGCAGATGCTTCAGCTGATGATGGAAAAGAAGGAGCTGGATACTAAACCTGTGTTCAGCCTTCACCAGGATCATGCTAAGGTGCCTAACCTTTTGTTGTCATTTAGTAAAAATAATAATATCTGAAATGTGTGTGTGTGTGTGTATATATATATATATATATATATATATATCAAATAATAAGTTGCTTTGCTACTAAATGTACTTTTCTTTTGACTGATGTCACAAAGCACTTTTCATGATCCAATCAATTTCTGATGGATAAAACCAAGTCCCGCCCTACATATTATGTTGTATTATGGTATTAAAATGGGTTCTAAATGCTGTTTCAAGCAACATCCAAGTTATGTTTCCTGTAATAATTGTGATAACATTCTTGGTGTCCTAACTATTCAAAAATGAGACCTAAAATAAGCAATTTTTTCCAAGGAGGTTCAAAGCCAGTTGGAACGGATCTGTGAAATGGGTCAAGTTATGCGTCGAGCTGTACAGATGGATGACCAACATTACTGCTGTGTCAAAGAGAGACTGGCACAGCTAGAGGTAATGATTATTTATTCATTATATATATATATATATATATATATATATGTATATGTATATGTTTATTACTATTTTCCTATTTTATATATATATATATATATATTAGTTTTTTACTCTACATTTATTTATACAGTATATTATTTATGTTTATGGATATTTTTTAAAATATTTTTTTACTTTAATTTATTTGTTTATTTCAAATAATATTTATTTATTTTAGATGAGTTATTAGTTTATTTTAAATATATATTTTTTACATTTATTTACTCCTATTTCATTTTAATCGTATTTACTTTAGTTGATTTTGTTTATTTAAAACTATTTATTTATTTGAATATCTTTGTTTTATTTTAAATTCGTTTTTCATATCTCAAATGATCTTTATTAATTATAAATGTATTTATTTTCATTTATATTAATATTTTTATTTAATTTTTAATTATGAATTTACTTTGATTATTTTATCTTTATAATTGTATTTATTTTATTGTATATATTTGTTTTATTTTTAATTTCAATTAGTTTTTTGTATATTTTAAATTATATTTATTAACTTTAAATGTGTCTTTTTATTGATATGGATATTTTATTTTATTTTCTTGATTCTTTTTTCTAATAGTATTTATATATTTGGGATATTTTTGTTTTATTTATTTCAAATGATGTATTTATTTTTCATGTATATGTATAATATATATATATATATATATATATATATATATATATTAGTACTTATTTATTTATTTACTTTAATTTATTTGTTTATTTGAAATTGTTTATTTATTTAAAACAATAATATATTTTCATAATTGAGTAAATGAGCAAGTTTTTCAGCATACATTTTTCTGTACAAAATATCAATAAATACTGAACAAATACTTAATTTTCCCTGAAGATTTAGATTCAATTCTGTTTATCAGCTAACATAACACTTCTTTTGTTGATGCAGATTGAAAACAAGGAGCTCAGGGATCTTTTGTCCATCAGTAGTGGCTTTGTGAGGCCTCAGAGAGACGAGACCCCCTTAGAGATGTCCAAGACCCTGGACAAATAGAGACCTGTGTAACTTCTGTTTTTTTTTTAGAAAGCTAATGTTGAATGCATTTTGTATATTTGTATATCAGGTGTAAATATCTGTATTTGGGTTCTGTAGTGTGTTTTATTTTACTTGTCTTGACAGTTGGTTATCTTCCTGCTGACCAACAATGCACTTTGAAATGTTTATTATTGATTTTAAAAGTTTTTGTTCAGGAGAGACGTATTACCTCCTCTTACATTTTTTAAAATAGACATTCAATGCATTATAAATCAATTCTGCCTCCATTTATAGTAACATTTTAATTTGTAGCCTTGCCTTGAGCAGGTTTGTAGTTCTTGTTAGGTAGTACAATTAAATTGCCAGCTGTCTAATGTGTTTCAAGTACATTCTGTACATGTAAATACATATTATTAACAGATCTAACTAACCTCAGAACAAGATAGTACAGTAGTATTGGTTTACCAGTAATGCAGCTTTCAAATATTTGATGTGAAAATCTTGTACATCGTGTAACATGAATGTATGATGAGAGTTCTCTTAAGATTGCATCTTAATTTTTGCCAGTCTTTTTTTTATGTAAATTGTTGAATTTGTATCTCAGGAAAGCAATCACATGTACCACAGTTGTTATTTTGTATCAGAAAATATGTACTGTAAAATAAAATAGAAATATTCAAGTTCAAAGGTGGAGTTTAATAAGTGGTTGACATATAGAATAATACAAAATTATAATAATTAGCATATCTTTCTTGGGAAAACTAATTTAGAGAATAAATTATGTAGTTCTTTTTGCACATACACAAAGTATATTATTAAATGTGTGATTCCATTTTTTGTAACTAGAAACTGTTATATTGTGTTCGTATATAGATTTGTTTTAAGTATCATACTAATTTCAAATCTTTAATCCACTCAAATAAAACCTTTGATTACATATAAAAATGTCCTGTTGTTTTCTCTGTGAATAATGTCAAAATGTGAAAGCAACTCTATTAACGTTTTTTATTTGTTGTTCAGTTTATTTATAAATAAAAGTCCATACCTATATCTTCTGTTATTTATATTTGAAAATGTAACATGTTAATTTTTGTATATGGACTTAGAAGATGATTATATTTCAAAGGGACAAAACCAAGGGACCAGACTTGCATTGTATCCGCCAATCCAATAGGTGGCGCAATCAGCAGTGAGGACATCCACGTCCATAACCGTAGAAGAAAGAAGTGACGGGAGTTTACAAGCCAAAGTCATCCACAGTAACGCTGCTGTTGTCGTTCGAAGTCATGTCTGAGAAAGCGCTCGGCCAGAAGTGGGACCGCTGCCTCGCTGACTGTGTCGTCAAAGTCGGTAAGAATTATTTTTCATTTCAAAATCAGTTTTAAGTGTAAGGTTGGTCGCGTCTGTGTAGGGCAATCAGGTCACAGATACGACGCTCACGCGCTGGCTGTGTCACAAAATCTAGTGAGCCACCTATAGTTGAAGTCATTAAAACTCATTTTTTAACCACTCCACAGATTTTATATTAACACATTATAGTTTTGGCAAGTCGTTTAGGACATATACTTTGTGCATGACACGAGTACATTTTCCAACAATTATTTACAGACGGATTGTTTCACTTTTAATTGACTATATCACAGTTCTAGTGGGTTAGAATTTTACATTCACTAAGTTAACTGTGCTTTTAAGCAGCTTGGAAAATTCCAGAAAAAAGATGTTAATTAGCTTCTGAATTCGCTTAGGCTAATTGGAGGTGTACCTGTGGATGTATTTTAAGGCCTACCTTTAAACTCAGTGCCTCTTTGCTTGACATCATGGGGAAATAAAAGGAAATCAGTCAAGATTTTAGGAAAAAAAAAACTGGTGAACCTCCACAAGTCTGGTTCATCCTTGGTAGCAATTTCAAATGCCTGAAGGTACCACGTCCATCTGTACAAACAATAGTACACAAGCAGAAACATCACAGGGCCACCATACTGTTCAGGAAGGAGATGCATTCTGTCTCCTAGAGATGAGATGAATGTAGTTTGGTGTGAAAAGTGCAAATCAATCCCAGAACAACAGCAAAGGACCTTGTGAAGATGCTGGAGGAAACAGGTATACAAGTATCTATATCCACAGTAAAATGAGTCCTATATCGACATAACCTGAAAGGCTGCTCAGCAAGGAAGAACTCACTACTCCAAAACCACCATAAAAAAAAGTCAGACTAGTTTGCATGTGCACATGGGGACAAAGATCTTCTGGTCTGATGAAACAAAAATCAAACCGTTTGGCCATAATGACTATTGTTATGTTTGGAGGAAAAAGGGTGAGGCTTGCAAGCCAAAGACCACACACCATCCCAACCATGAAGCATGGGGGTGTCCGCATCATATTGTGGGGTGCTTTGCTGCAGGAGGGACTAGTGCACTTCACAAAATAGATGGCATCATGAGGAAGGAAAATTATGTGGATATATTGAAGCAACATCTCAAGACATCAGCCATGAAGTTAAAGCTCGGTTGCAAACGGGTCTTCCAATGACCCCAAGAATCTGTCTGGAGGAATGGGCCAAAATTCCAGCAATTTATTGTGAGAAGCTTGTGGAAGGCTACCCAAAACGTTTGACCCAAGTTAAACCATTTAAAGGCAATGCTACCAAATACTAACAAAGTGTATGTAAACTTCTTACCTACTGGGAATGCGATGAAAGAAATAAAAGCTGAAATAAATCATTCTCTCTACTATTATTCTGACATTTTACTTTATTAAAATATAGTGATCCTAACTGACCTATGACAGGGAATGTTTTCTAAGATTAAATGTCAGGAATTGTGGAAAAACTGAGTTTAAATGTATTTGGCTGAGCTGTTTGTAAACTTCTGACTTCAACTGTACATAGGCAGCATTTTGGGCATCATATGTGCGTTTGGAATGTTTTAATTGATTCCAGCGTTCCGAACATGCCGATGTTGTTCAAAAATACTGCCTAGGTAGGTGGCTCAATATTTTAGACACAACCAATTTTATTTTTGTTTTATTTTATAGGTCACGTAAATACTTCTAATAAAATCATTTTTCTTTTGTCCTGTAGGCACTGGTCTGGGTATAGGAATTGTGTTCTCAGTTGTGTTCTTCAAGCGTAAGTACTCTACTACGTTTAACCCTGAATAACTAATGTATTTCTATATGCATATATGTAATTAAACTATACGTTACATATCCCGCTTTGAACTGTTCTTGCAGGCCGGACGTTGCCCATTGCATTTGGTACAGGACTAGGTCTTGGGATGGCATATTCCAACTGCCAGAATGACTTGAGGTCACACTATCAGCTGCATAGTAATGTTGCTAAGGTGTGTATGTTTTGTTTTGAGGCAGTCAGTGCTCCCTTATGATCACATCCAGTCATTACTTCACAGTTTCAGGCTATGTCCACACTACTCCATTTAAATTTGGAGAGGTTTACATTTCCGTAAAGTCATCGTATCCAAAGTATACAGAAATGGAGAGCGTTATTGAAAGTCTCCATTTTCAGTGGAGTAAAACACTGTTCTTGTGTGGATGAGAGGCGTAAACATCGCAAAATTATTGCTTTTCTTAACAAATGGTATTAGTGTGGACATGTCCTGTAAAGCACTGGAAGTGTATGTGGATGGAATTGTCCTAAATGGGGAAAGTGAAAAAACGTCCTAAATGTTCCTACAAATTATTTATAAAATGTGCGAATGGAAAACTTTCAGTGACTACATATTCCCATTTAAATATGTGCTTTCACATCTGTATATGATTGTTTTTCGGGCTTTTATTTTAATGTTTATAAAAATACATGATTACTACATGACTATGTACATTTGCTACAGAGAAATATGGATATATTCCTTAGACTTTTTTTTGTCACCATTAACCAGCATTGGAGTTGTATTTTCATCATCTTATTATTAAAAAAGGAACATTTGCCCCCCTGGAATTGATTATCAGGCATTTCTTACCCCCTGTTCCTAAGAGACCTACTGTTCTGACTCAAATATTCAGACACTTAAAGATTTCGATCTGTGGAAGTGTTTCAAATCCTGATGGCCATTTTCTTTTCTTTTTTTCAGGAGCAGTAGAATTGCATCAGTTATGGATTCTATCTTCTGCCTTGCTTTTCCTTCATTTAATGGTCATGAAGCCAGACCGAGTGGTTGACTCCCTACTTCATATCGATGTTCTTCAACAGGACAGCCTGTATTTATTTAATAAAATGTTTAAAAACAGATATTTGAATTTAGAAGTTTGCTAATGCGTATTTGAATGTGGTTTATTAAAAGGTTTTGTAAACATTGGTATGCCCATTTTCTTGCATTCAGTGTTGCCTGTATGCTCCTAGTGATGGCGTGGGTGCTGCAGCTGCCGTCATCTGGCTTTTTATCCAGGCCTTGGTGATTTTCTGCACCTGTTAAACTACTGCACGTATTGTTTTAAACTAAAAGCTGGACAAACTGGCAATGTTGGCATGGTAACAATTTTCCCCAGGTTTTTTGCTTTTTCTGTTGTTCATAAAATTGCACTTTTTTTTGGACTGATGCTCTTTAGACAAAAGTATAAGTGAGAATTCTGGCCAATATATTAAAATAATTTCCATGCATTATGTGATGTGTGAATTTAAATGGTAATTAATTTATTATAGAAATAAGGCTTCAAATAATTAAACCATATGAGTCTATATAAACATCTTGTCCTGGAATAAACTTGAAATCCATATCAAAACCTCCTTTTCCAATTCTCATTGTCAGTTTTTACATTTGGATAGTTCCAAAAGAGCAAAGATACGTTATTTTTCTATTCTCGCCATTTAAAGGGATATTCTAATTTAAACAAGTCATGCTCTATCCACATGGATGTTGGCATGCTGTCAGTTAGCTCAGAAAATAATTACAAACTGCATTTGTGTTACCAAAAAAAGGCACTGAAAAGTTATTCAATTGCAGTGGAAGTCTTTAAAGAAATGGACTGTACAACATTATTTTTTACTAATTTCTCCACTTGGGCACTTGAGTTTTTTTTATGGCTTTTGTGGTTTGAGGAATGTTTTAAAAAATATATATTATTAGCAACAGCACTAACCTATTGACATTGAAAAAATAATCACATTTTTGTAATTTCGCCAAGTAACCACAAGTGTGCTTATATTTTTATGTATATTGTCTCATGCAAATTTCCATAAACCCATTGTTAGATGTTAAACGCTTCCCTTAATTAACCCTGAAGAATGATTGGCTGTGAATGTGCATAAAGTCGCATTAAGTGTGCAATGCTCAGACACGCTTTATGCCCAATGGTTGAGTGCGGATCCCGCAGGCACCCTGAAGTGGGCGATACAGGGATTAAGAGGGCGCAGGGAACAGTAAAGACGCCAACCCAGTTACCTCTAGTGCACTCGTCCGCTCACTTTTACTCAATTACAGCAACACAATTACTGAATAAAGAATGTCGAGCTCATAAAAATGCATAGAAGGCAAACAGAAATCCACCTTAATGGCAAGAACCAAACCGAGAAAATTTTGGTTTTTAATTTACTCATCTAAAAATATCTCCATGGTAGTCTTGCACTTGCAAGGCTCACTCTTTTTCTCTCACACACTCTCGTACCGAAGCCCACCTCTCGGTTGCCCTCCCCCAAAGAGTGTCATCATGACACGCAGCTTTGAAATATTCTGACAGGCACTGAATTGCTCATACTGGTGCTAAGCATTGGAGAAGCCAGACTATTGACAAGGAAATGTGCAATTTTATTGCTTTGATCATCTCATGTTAACAAATGGACTGATAGCAGCTGAATATCTTTGCACTGATGTGACAAGGGCACTCCGAGGCGATAAAATAAGCAACCTTGCCAGGATGGAACGGATTACTATTAACAGGACATATTGATCTTTTTCATCACCCGAGGTGGTCTCTTCTCGAGTGAACTGACCCACAGATCATCTATTTCACATTTGGCATTACTCTCAATGCACTTGAAAAATGCTGGATGTGTGCTGGCTTCATTGAGACCAGAGGAAGTGCACACAGTCCTATTCAACTCCCCAATTATGAGCAGCTCACCTATCCCTCGAGTACATTCCGGATCAGGTGCAAATCCCAATCTTCACAGGAGCTTCAATGACAGCAGCACTTTCAGTGAAGTTTGGAGGATTAGTGGCAGTGGTCCATGGCTTCTCGCAGTCATGCTGTCCCTCATAATTCTGGTGACTGCATGTGGGAACATTTTGCTGATTGCATTGGTTTTTGCACATCGGTCACTGCGATGCACCTCCAATTGCTTCCTGGTGTCCCTGTTTCTGTCGGACTTGATGGTGGCTCTGGTTGTGATGCCCCCTGCTATGCTGAATGTGCTGTGCGGGACTTGGGTTTTGGCTCCTAGCTTCTGCCCCGTCTGGCTTTGTTTCGATGTGATGTGCTGTAGTGCTTCCATCCTCAACTTGTGCGTCATCAGTCTAGACCGCTACCTCCTTATCATCTCTCCACTGCGATACAAACAGCACATGACCCCACCCCGTGCCTTGCTTCTTGTGGGTGGGGCTTGGGGGTTGGCAGCCCTCACTTCCTTCTTGCCAATCAAGATGGACTGGCACAGCTTGGGACGTACGCAAGACCTATCCGAGCACGATTCCGACAACATCACAGTTCCGAGGCTGAGTTCCTTTTATCCCTCCTTGTACTTCCAACTTTCCATGTTGGGAAAGCAGTCCACACAGTGCCGCCTTCGGGTGACTCTCCCCTTTGCTCTTGTGGCAACCTTTCTCACCTTCTTCTTGCCCTCCACGGCCATCTGCTTCACCTACTGCAGAATCTTGTTGGCTGCCAGAAGACAAGCTCGACAGGTGGAGGCTCTTACTCATCCTCCGTACCCTCATCACTCACCCGGTGAACCATCCCGTCCTCCTTCTCCAGGTCACGCTGTCCAGGATGGAGATGACTACAGCCATCCTGAGCCACTTGTGTTACAGCATGCCCCGGTGAGATGCAGAAGTAATAAGTCAGAGAAGCAGTGGGATGGGAGTTCAATGTGTCACGGGGAAACAGTTTAAATAGTTATAATATAACAAATTTTGGTGCATGCATTGCTTGTTTTATGTGGGTATAGTGCTGTGAAAAAATATTTGCCCCATCCTGATTTCTTCTGTTTGTGTGTATATCTCATTCTAAATTGTTTAAAACATAAAACAAAGGCAATGTGAGTAAACACAAAATTGTTTTTAAATGGTAATGTTATTTATTGAAGCAAAAAAGGTTTTCTAATAACAACTAGGCATATGTGAAAAAGTATTTGCCCCCTTAGTTACTAAATCCCCAAATTTATGAATGCAGTTTCATAGTGGGGTTCAACTGGAGTAGACACACCCATGCCTGATTACTACCAGCCCTGTTCAATCAAATCAACACCCAAATAGAACTTTATAAGCAGCATATATTTGGCTACAATGGTGTCACCCAGTAGCACAATATGCCAAGGTTGAAAGAAATTATAAAAATTATGAGAAAAAAGGTGATTGAAATACATCAGTCTGGGAAGGGTTAAAAAGCTATTTAAAAGGCTCTTGGACTCCAACGAACCACATTGAGAGCCATAATCTCCAAATGGAGAACACACGGCACAGTAGTGAACCTTCCCAGAAGTGGTCGACCTTATAAAATTCCTCCAAGAGCACAGTGACGACTCATCCAGGAAGTCACAAAAAAGCCAAGGACAACATCCAAGGAACTGCAGGCCTCTCTCGCATCAATAAAGGTCACTGTTCATGACTCCACTATCAGAAAGACACTGGCCAAAACTGCCATCCATGGAAGAGTGGCGAGGCGAAAGCCACTGCTAACCCAGAAGAACATTAAAGCTTGTCTGAATTTTGCCAAAACACACCTTGATGATCCTCAAACCTTTTGGGAGAATGTTCAGTGGACTAATGAGTCAAAAGTGGAACTGTTTGGAAGACAAGAGTCATTGTGAAAGACTGATCTCCAGTTATCAGAAGCATTTGGTTGAAGCTGTTACTGCTTTAGGTGGCACAACCAGCTCTAAAGTTTAAGGGGGCAGTTAGTTTTTCACATGGGTGATATAGGTGTTGGATAACTTTTTTGCTTCAATAAAAAAAATTATATATATATATATTTGAAGATCTAAAACAATTTAGTATGAAAAATAATAAATAGAAGAAATCAGGAAAATTATTTTTCACAGCACTGTATGTGTGCTCGAATTCTTCCTAAACGAGCTCTTATTAGACTTAGCCACTAGAGTTTTAGAGTACTTGCATTATCAGTTATTCTGGCCTATTGTTTTTTATTGTCCAATTGCCTACAAAAGTCAAGGTTGCGTGATAACTGTCATACTTATGTACAAAATCCCTCTAAACAATTACAAAACGAAAGGTCAAAGAAAAGAAGCTCAAAAGGAATGGAAAGTAACATTTTAAAGGCTGGAAGAGAAAGTAATGACTGACAAGACAAGGGTGTCAGAGTGCAAAAAGGGATGGGGGGGATGGTAGAACCCTTCAAGAGAATAGAAAAGACCTTGTGAGGCACTGTCACTTTCAAGAGCTTTCATCTAAGGGAGGGCAACATAAATAATTACTCCAGGCCAAGGTAACATCACTCCCCATCTCTCGGCAGGCAAATCACTGTGAAATCTCTATGAATACATTCTTCTCGCTCTCTTTCTCTCAGTTGTCACTGAACAGCGAGCGCAGATTGGCACACAGGCAAAGGAAGAGGGCTCTGAAAGCCAGTCTAACACTGGGAGTACTTCTGGGTCTCTTCTTCAGCGCCTGGTTGCCCTTTTTCATTACCAACATGGCACAGGTCAGTCCACAAAACACCTTTTTATGAACCATCCCCATTTACGTTGAGTGAAAATCCATTTGTCGAACTAAACCTTACCATAACAAAGCACTCTACCAATTAAAATGGCAAATTAAATCTAAGGAAAAATAAAACATTGACAAATAGAAAGATCTATCTTTAATTGAGCAATTATTCCGTACCCTGCTATGAAGCTTTCAACAAACCCGTCCCCCATCTGTGTCCCTCATTTCGAGCTTCTCTAGCCTTCTTTCACACACAATATGGTGTGTGAATAGCACTCCGTCTCTGTCTCCTACTCTCCCTTTCATAATTCGTGGCATCCCAACCTCCTCTTCCGATGAACTAGACATCTTTGACCTTTTTCCGCCTCTTTGGTATTGACGTCCTGATCTAAGACCTTTTCTTCTGTACATTCAGGCGGTGTGTGAGTGCGTACCACCTTCCCTATTCGATGCCATCACCTGGTTGGGCTACTGTAACAGCACAATGAACCCTATTATATACCCCCTGTTCATGCGGGACTTCAAGAGGGCATTGGCGAGACTTCTACCCTGCTCTACTCAAGCGCCCCGTAGGCCATCACCACCACTTTCGCTTTCGCTACGCAACTCAGGAGAGCCACAACTACCCACCGATCCCCCCTCCCTTGTGTCCGACCCACCTCAGCTACCTGCGACGGCTACGGATGCAGTTAACCTTTTTGATGCAGAACACGGCGGGATCGACCTGCCTCTGCTGCTACCTAATCAAGTCAATACGTTGGACGACTGATACGCCAGACAAAAAAAAAAAAATGCAAAAACTATGGATGGGATGAAATGGGTTTAGCAGAAAATGTGTTAAGGCATAATGTGCTTAATGATGGGATAAATGTTGAGATTTTATGGACTGTATTCGTATACTTGCCAAATCAAGAAGACCGTTTAGTTCATTGAGGCAGATCACAGTGACTGTACATTTAAAATGGGCTTATCGCCCGCTTCATTCATTACCATAACAACCACAACAACAGATGGATAAAGCAGAAGAGAGCGAAAGAAATCTCAGTAATACCTCATACAATGTCAAGTGGGTTGTCCATGGATCTGTAATTCACATCTTAATTAAACAACAAACCACTCCTAATGAAGAGTGTAAGAGCATACACAAAATACTGATAGTTTTCACATAGCAATTTATAACAGACTTTAAATTACATTTTGAAGTCATTAGTGTATATATAGAAGATTTTAAATCTAGTAATTACTTAAAACATCACGGTTCCAGTTGATTTAGCTTATTGGTGACTCACACGAAAACATGTCTAGGTCATATTTCAATTCAAAATTGATTTAACATTTGACAAAAATTACGATTTCATTAAAACTAGGCACATTTACCTCTCCAAACAGTCATCATCGTAATACATCCAGGCAGGCCCTTGGGGCCAATTATCTCCAAGGGCCCCCCTACACCCAAAAGTTGTTGTGCGGGGGTTCGTTATTCATGCCCAAAAGCTTTTCGGGGTCACCAAACTAGATCGTGCAGCCTTAGCCCAGGGAACCCCCAGACAGTCAAGGGCCCACTGGTAGTCAAGGGCCCCTGGGCACTGGCCCCATTGGCCCGGTCAGTAATAGGTCCCTGCAACCAGACGTTTTAATAATCTTTTTTTTTTTTCCCTTTCTTTCAGACCTTATTACTCATTTAATTTGTATTTATTCTCAAATGGCGATTCTTATTAAAATCTCATTACTGCAATTTATGTACAGTGATGTAATTTACTGTAAATAAAATTTGTGATTAGTCTTTTTTTTTTTTTTTTATTAAATCAGCATTAGGCCAGTACAACAAATAATGTATAAAATGTTGTATTTAAATAATTAAAACATTATTATATTTTTTTACTGTAAGAAGAAAGTTTTTTTTGCATTACGATATTGAGAATTTGGGAGATTATGAGATGTATAATGAGAAATGACAATGCTTAAAAATGAATAGTACTAAAACATGCTTGATTTTCTTTAAGCAAAATTGAAAATCTTTTTGATTTTGGGGTCAAATATGACAAAGACATGTTCTTGACAGGTCTCATGAGATTCCTCTTCATATCGTGTGTTGAACTCTATAAATTAAGAATTATGGGAATGCCATGATTTCATTGTTCTTGGCTCAGAACATGCAGGTTTGCCATTGGCTAATTGGTCCCGTGCTTGACTGTGTGATTTGTAGCTTGCGTTTGTGTGTTCAGTAGTCCAGTGTGTCTCATTCCAGTCCCATGACGTTTGCTCCAGGTCCGTGTCACTCTCACCTTCTCCGTCTCTCCGATCCTTGCTTCCTAGGGCACATGAAAAACAATCGTCCGGCTGACATGTGTCCGTGACGTCATCACAGTCATTGATAGATTCCAGTAAATCAGATATATCCGGGATATCCCAGCCATTCTCAGAGTCCTTCCTCTCGTACTCCCCTTTGTCTCGAGTCTTTATGCATTCGTATACATTTGTCTCGGTTGTGTCTGAGGGATCTTTTGTTGAAATGTCAATTGTTGGTTTCTTTTTGGCTCCATTTTGATCATCTGTCACAGACTCTGGTATGCCAGGTAGTTCCTGAGATAAATTAGCTATGTGCAGATTGACACTCATGGCTCCAGCCTCTTCCCTGGTTGGAACCCCCACGGCCACAAGGATTGTGTCCATCTGACGCATGTAATCCAGGTGACCTTTTACCTAGGAGGAGGTCAGAACATACTAAATACTTACAGAAGTGTGAATCCTGCTTGAATCTGAAAATACTACTAACAGTCAAACTAACAATTGTACAATGCTTGCAAGGCAGCATTGCATTGATTTTCCTCAAACATTCTCTTTTGTATTTATTTTTAGGTATTTAAGATTACAGTTTGAAAGACAAAGATGACCCAATTTAAGGCTGAACAATAAATCTCATTAAAATCATGATATGACAATGATGAATGTTGTATGTGATTGTAGTGTGTGTTGCATCCTTTTGTTTTAACACAAGGAATTTTTTTTTCCACTGCAAAAAATTATGTTCTTAATTAATATTTTTGACTTTTTTCCGGTAAAAATATCTAAATAGTCTTAAAAATAGGGCTCTCCATCTATTACAATTTTTAATTGAATTAATTACATGGTGTCCCGATTAATTAATCACGATTAATCGCATTTAATCGCATATACAAATATTTCCTGAGAAAGCCCCTCGTATAACAATAATTCAATATATAATGATGAAATAAATATACATACCGTAATTTCCGGACTATAAGCCGCAACTTTTTTCCCACGCTTTGAACCTCGCGGCTTAAACAACGATGCGGCTAATATATGGATTTTTCCCGCTTTCAAATTTTATTGAAAAAAAAAAAAAGAAAAACATTCTGTGACGTGCTCTCCCCGTCCGGGAGAGAAAAGCGGTAAGGGCGCTTACACCTGAGCTAATGTCTAACACCTGTGTCTAATTTCAGTAAGCGTGGGGAGAGCGGCATAAAAAGGCAGCAGAGAGAGAGAGTGTGAGAGAGTGAGTGACAGACAGACACACACACACACACACACACACACACACACACGTCAGTCTAGTGTTAGCGCATAGAAGTCCAAGAATTGAGGAAACTTTATAAAATTGATTGTAAACATTGCTGTGGCCATTAAAAGCCTTACCTGGAACGTCAAGTGCCCTACTTCACGTGTCCTTCTTGGGAAAACTTGGGCACCAGTGTGACAGTTTTCAGCACTTGATGTAAGCACCCTTACCGCTTTTCTCTCCCGGACGGGCGCTTGACCACGCCCCCGCTGCCACACCGTGTTTCGTTAAAGCCTATTTATTTTTGTTACAAGCCGTGTTTCGTTAAAGCCTGAGTAAAGTTCATTTGTTTCAATGTACCGGTAGGCACCTGCGGCTTATAGACAGGTGCGGCTTATTTATGTTCAAAATAATATTTTTTTTAAAATTCAGTGGGTGCGGCTTATATAAGTCAATCATTGACATACAGTTCACAGCAATCCATTACACAAGTCATTTTGTCAATCAGTTGGAGATTTATTATGAGGGCTTGTTTAAGGACCCGTCAATTTACACCTGCGTCAGACATGCTTGTGTAGCGTCTCGGGTGCATTGCATCATAAATATAAAATGTTTAGGTCAATGTGTCAAGTTAAATATAGATTAATACTCAATCTTTAAACACATCTTGAGATCCCTTAGTTCAGATTTGCGCTCCATCAAGTGTTTTGAACGCAAGAGCGTAACGAATGTCTGTGTTGTTCTGCTACTGAAGGGTTGTTTTGTTCACTGTATAAACTGCGTGTTGCCACACAGCTGAAGTTTCACTTACTGCCCTCTGGAGTAAACAGGTTGTACTACAAGCTTGCATTTCTCAGGAATCGTCCTCATTACGGTCCGGGGGCATTGCGATCAATTGCGTAATTTTTTTTTTACACGTTATTTATAATAAAATTAATCAACAGCCCTACTTAAAAATAAAATAAAAGATATATTTACTTGACAGGCAAAATGGCATAAGATATGAAATAACAAAATGTTATTAAACTTTTAATTCAAAGGGAAAATAAATGTGTTTTTCTTACTTTTTAAGTATAGTTTATTTTTCTTACCTTATTGGCAAAAAGTTTTTTCTTGTTTAAAGCATAAACCTCATTATTAAGTCTTGTTTTCAGAGAAATCTAACTAAATTTAGTAAGTCATTTTGCTTGTCAAGTAAATTGATCTTGTTTTAAGAATGTTTCTTAAGGGCGGCTCTGGCTCAGGTGGTAGAGTGGGTCGGCCGCTAATCGCAGGGTTGGCAGATCGATTCCAGGCCCATACGACTCAACATGCCGAAGTGTCCTTGGGCAAGACACTGAACTTCAATGTTGCTCCCAAAGGCAGGTTAGCACCTTGTATGGCAGCTCTGATGCCATTGGTGTATGTGTGTGTGTGTGTGTGTGTGTGTGTGTGTGTGAGAGAATGGGACACAGTGTAAAGCGCTTTGGTAACCTCTAAGGTTAAAAAAGGCACTATAAGTGTAGACCATTTACCATTTTTTGCAGTGTTTGATAAACAAAAGGCTTGTATTGTAAATTAATTCACATTCAAACTGGCATCTCTGAGTTTAAAAGAAGGATTCAAGCCATTGATCATCGTTGCTAACTTACATTTCTTCACATGCCAGATGAACCTGCAATTCGTCACAAACCTCACATTGCAGTCGCATATCCTGCGTTCCTGAACTGAATACCTTGCCTTTTCATTCAGTCAATTTACCTAATCTATACAATTATTAATTACACGAAAATCATATTACTGCTTTCACAATGCAGCAATGAAATGACTGATATGACATGATAGAAGACGCCCATGCATGTTGAGTTCTGGGTCAAGGCTCGCGGGATGTAACCTGTATTCTGAATCTTTGAGATATGATTCATCCTTATCTTGGTTTACTGCCTTTTCTTCCTTCCTTTTTTAACAATCAGTCACATGATCACTGATCTGTTGCTCAGAGTCACTCAAAATGGATCGATTTACATTCAAGTGTCTTGAACTTTTCACATTTGTGTTTTGCATAAAATGATACTCTTCTGGGTCTTTTGTCGGATGTGCATTAATACAATGTTGGATTTTAAGACTTGTCTTGAATACCAACGAGGAACTTGCTACGACAGTAATTATAGTAATTGTAGCCTTTTGTGGCTGACATTTTAACAATAGCTTTTGTATTCATGGGAGGGGGTGTTCTGCAAAAGGCTTGAAATACTTATTTTTCCATAAAAAGTAACTTCAGCTGACTTTCATTCTTTACCAACTGTAATTAAATTAAACTTTGCAATAATGTAATGTCGTGACATTGTGGAGAAAAGTTATTCACACTCGCAGAAATCATTTGGAATCAGAGCGTCTTTGGAATAAGACGACACATTTGCTTACCACTGATGAAAGATCCACGTTGATTATTTTGCGGTCTTGCGAATTGATTGGCTGCAGCCCAGCAACGGACAACTGGACGGATGAACTTCTATACAGGTATCCAAGAAGCCAATCTCCTCTAAAAAAATAATACAAAAAGAAACATTTAATAATATACTTACATTCATATTTACATACACTGGTGGCCAAAAGTTTGGAATAATGTACAGATTTAGCTGTTTCGGAAGGAAATTGGTACTTTAATTCACCAAAGTGGCATTCAACTGATCACAAAGTATAGTCAGGACATTACTGATGTAAACAACAGCACCATCACTATTTGAAAAAAGTCATTTTTGATCAAATCTAGTAAGCAGCATCACTTCCACACCTTATTCTCGAGTAATCATGCTAAACTGCTAATTTGGTACAAAAAAAAAAAAACACTTTCCATTACATCAAACACAGTTGAAAGCTATTTTGTTTGTTGTAAATGAAGATTAATGTTGTCTTTGTGTTTGTTTTGAGTTGCCACAGTGTGCAATAGACTGGCATGTCTTAAGGTCAATATTAGGTCAAAAATGGCAAAAAAGAAACGGCTTTCTCTAGAAATTCGTCAGTCAATCATTGTTTTGAGGAATTTCTTTCCCTAAGAACAACATTTTTACATTATGCAATAACTAGGTCTCACAATAGATACATATAAAATAATTAATTACGACTTTTTGGCTAATGTGTTGACACATTTAGAAAACAATACATGTGTCAAAGATGCTTTATTTATGAGCACAGAAGTCCTCTGGCGGCTTTCTCATTAAAATTAATAACATCGTCAATATTTCAGACTTATTGAGCCTCAATGATAATTAAATTCTAGTCACATAAATTGAAAGTCACATTTGGGGTAGCAAAAAATTGCCATTAAGGCAGCCTTTCTACATCATTTACTGATAGTCTCTTTGAAGAATTGTAGCGTGTTGCCACTCTTGTTTGCGTGCCAATGCTTTTTTTTTTGCCATCCGAATCAACTAGGAGAAAATTCTGGACTGAATTATTTATATATATATATATTTTTTTAAGTTCACACAAAAAGGAAAATTCTCTCATCATTTACTCACCCTCATGCGATTCCAGATGTCTATGACTTTCTTTCCTCTGCTGAACACAAACATTTTCAGGGAAATATCTCAGCTCTGTAGGTCCTCACCATGCCTTTTAACAGATATATTGTGGTCTGTTCTCGCCCAAAACCTAGTAGATCGCTTCAGAAGACATTGATTACTTTTATGCTGCCTTTTATTTGCTTTTTAGAGATTCAAAAGTTCTGGTCACCATTCACTTGCATTTTATGGACCTACAGAGCTGAGATATTCTTTTAAAAATCTTTGTGTTCATCTGAAGAAAGAAAGTCACATCTGGGATGGAATGAGGGTGTGTAAATGATAAGTTACATTTTTGGGTGAGCTATTCTTTTAATTCTAATTGTCAAGAAATCATTTTTCAAATCATTTTTAGGTGTTGAAGGGCAACAGTTATATCGATTTGACACTTTGTAGTAGTAATGAGAATTTTAATTCTCATTTTAATTCTAACCCAAAGCATAACACAATCAATCAGACAGTCTAACCTGCAATATCCATTAACAATCTTCCCAGCCACGACTCTGGACAGCCGCTGCCAAGTTTTCTCGGATCCGTCTACAGGGGCTCCGAGCAGCACCACGTCTTCCACCACACCTTCACTACCTGCTCGATAATAAGATAATCAGCTCAATGTGATCAGATTCTCATTTGCAGCTTCACACTTCCCAGATTCCATCTTTCATTTGGCAGATAAAGACAGAACACGAATCAGTCTCGCTTGCAAGAAATTCAGCCAGGTCTACTTCTCTCGTTTGGACATTTCTTGAGGAACAGTGCCAAGTTGCATAAAGCACCTTAAGTTTTTCCCTCAAGTGTAACAAAGCGTTATTTCCCCTTAAATAAAGGAATGACTTGAGGGTGCTGAATACAATCCCTTAGATACTTATGGTAGGTAAGGGAAACCAAATATTTAGCAGGTTGTTTTCTACAACACCATTACATTTAAGGGAAACTTTAGGGTGACCTTAAGGAAAAATTCGACTTAAGGTGCTTTATGCAACTGGGCAAAGGCTCTTAAAGGAATAGTTCAACCAATAATTACAATTCTGACATCACTGATTCACCCTCATGATGTTCCAAACCCATGTGACTTGATTTCTTCCGTGGAAAACAAAAATGTTGGTCTTTTCTTCACACAAAGCTATCATATGACTTCTGAAGACTTGGAATATAGCACAGATTTTATGGACTACTTTTACAATGCTTTTTTTAACCCTTTTAGGATCTTGACAGCACCTGGTCTCCATCCACTTTCATTGTATGGAAGAGAGTGGCTCGGACATTCTGCTAAACTTCTCTTTTTATGTTTCACGGATGAAAGAAAAGGGTTTGGAATGACATGAGGGTGTGTAAATGATGACAGAATTTTCATCTTTTGATGAACTATCCCTCTAAAGACAAAAGAATGTGGCGTAATCCTCATGGACTATGTAAAATCAATGTATTGAGTGTACCTTGATCATTAGCAAGCTCCTCTAGGCAGAAGTAGATGACACGTGCTCCAAGACTAAAGCCAATTAAACTGACCGGGCGCTTTCCCTGCACAAAGATGGGAAAGCACATAATGAGTTAAACACATACAGTACATTTTATTCAAGTATTTCAATCTGAAAAAATCTGGAAGAAGCTTTGGTCTCATCCTGACTCTGACCTGCTGTCTGCTCCGCAGAACCTGGGCAAGGTGTTTCCCCACCTCTGCAGATCGACTCAAGCACACTCCCCAGGGGTTGTCGATCACACTGGCTACAGCCAGTAGAGAAGCCGGCCATGTCAGAGCGGTTACTATACCTGAGCATGGACAAAATAAAGAGGTTATATTTTTTGGAAGTCTATTGGATAAAAGCATCCGCTAAATGACAAAATTGACATGTAAATGTAAGTTTCGGGCTCTTTAAAACATGGAAATCATTATCTTAATCAGTATTTTTGTTTTGCTGTCCTGTAACAATATCTAAACATCCTTGTTTTTTTAGAGAATTTATGATTGTTTCTTCAACTTTGGTCACTTTCATATCCTAGGGGTTGATTTTTATTAAAACGGATTTCCACAACCAACCCCCTTTTTGTTATATGAAGGTCTCATTAAAACTGAATTGGAATATCTATACCAGGCCTTCGTCGTTTATTTTTGGCATTTTTCAAATGCCTTACGTGCACAGATTTGACTGTTTTAGCCTTGTTTAGACCCAGAATTTCAACATTAAACTAAAAAAATCCTTTATAAAAATTCTAAATATTACATGTTTCAAACTATGAGAATATAAACAAAGAGTGAAATAAACAGAAACCATTTCAACTGTTTTATGTGCAAATTATTTCTTTCAAATTTTTCATTTTCTTATTACGACTGTCCCACAGTTGTGGTGTCATTTCCACCACAACAAAAGCTTTTGCCCCTAATAAAAGAGTTCTCAAAAGTTAGTTTACTTGTTAAGCAGGTCGACAAAAGTGTCAGTGAAGATCATGCTCGGGATGAAACATGAGACAAGTGACGTATGAAGAAAACAAAGAAAATTCAAAGTGTTTTGCCAAACTACACAAAAGGGTGTACAAATATTATTTAATTGTGTTTATTGTGTTTAGGTCCCATAAGCAGCCAAATTGGCCGGTTGCTAGGAAGGGTAGAGTCACATGGGGTAATCTCCTCTTCGTCGTGATTAGTGGTTCTCACTCTCAATAGGGCGTGTGGTGATTTGTGCGTGGATCGCGGAGAGTAGCATGAGCCTTCACATGCTATGAGTCTCCGGGGTGTCATGCTCAAAGAGTCGTGTGATAAGATGCGCGGATTGACTGTCTCAGAAGCGGACGCAACTGAAACTTGTCCTCCGCCACCTGGATAGAGGGGAGTAATCGCGCTACCACGAGGACCAACTTCGTAGTGTGCATTCCAAAAAACGATTTGCCAAATGGGTTAAGAATTTTTCAAAAGCTAGCGTATTTGTTAACCATGTCGACAAAACGAATTATAGCTCTCGACTACACAATTCAAGAACAGCATAAACAAGGAAAGCTAATGCATTTTGAGAGCACTTGCTATTTTCCACTTACAGGTATACAGTCATTGCCTTACATATCACAAACTATAATGTTAAACCGTAGCTGAACAGAGGCAGTACAGTGGAACGGACATACCTGACAGCACAGTGTATTTGAGGGCCTCCTGGGCCACTACACTAACAAGCCCATCCCATAATGAGTCCAGAATAGAGCCCAGGTCCAACAGGTAACGGGACTCCCATTTCAGACAGTACTGCTCACCGCACGCTCCAAGACTGGACCAGGGGGCCTGGAACGAACCTGGACATAATAATGACAGCCAATTGTGTCTGAAGCTTATATTGTCAACAATATTCCATGGCTATTTTGGGTTTATAACATTAATATCTACTATAAGATACAGAGAGGGGTTCAAAAGTTGTTTTTAACTCATTATATTTTCAGCATTACCATTTGAATACAAGTGGAAAATGTAACATTAGTATTTTGCTTAAATGACAGCATGCACTCTAGCTTCATGGACTCCAGAAGTTTGTGCAAAAGCTGATGATCCGTGTTATCCAGCATGATTGGAGAATGTTTCAAAGAGCTTCTTGTGAGCTTCAATGGAAGCAAGGAAATCGAACTGACTGCACAGAGTGTTAAAATGGTCACACATTTGCTTACATTTGATTGGTGACCTAGAAATAGTACAGAATCAACTGTAACATTTTGTATTTTGTACTGTTTTTAGTCATTCAGTTTCTTCAAATGTTTTTATTAAATGAAACATTATTTTATTGTTATTATTATTTATCTTAAACTATGTTACCTTGTTTAAATTACATTTCGAATCCCAGATTTTCCATTGTGAGTTCAGACATTTTTACGTGCTACCATAAAAACTGTTTAAACCATCTATGGGTGTTTCATCAACTTTGGGCACTTTTAGCACTGTGGACTTCTAGAAAGTAAAGTTTTCTTCAAAGTAATACTCATGAAACATGTGTCACAGAAGATTTTAGTCAATTTTGCAATTCCAAACAATCAAATCTGAACCATAAAAGGCATTTGAATAGTACCAAAAATAAATGATGAAAAGATGAAGGCCTGGTAAAATGTTTTCTGGTCAAAACTGTTTTAATGTGCCCTTCATAAAAAAAAAATAAATAAATAAAATCTGTTAATTAAAAAATATTATTTAAAAAAATTAACCTCAGCGGTTTTCAAAGTGCTTCACACATTGACTCATTCACCCATTCACTCACCCACACCCACACCCACACCCACACCCACACCCACACACAAATGATGGCAGAGCTGCCATACAAGGTGCTAGCCTGACATTGGGAGCAACTTGGGGTTCAGTGTCTTTCCCATGGACACTTCGGCATGTGGAGTCGTGTGGGCCGGGAATCGAACCACCAACCCTGCGATTAGTGGACAACCCGCTCTACCACCTGAGCCACAGCCGCCCCACAAATAAATTGCCCGAAGTTGAAGAAACACCCCAATGCAACTGAAATGTGCTGTTTTGATAGTGCTACAGTGAATAGAAGGACTCACTGTATTTTCCGCTGCAGAGCCAACCTGTCACAGTTACAGTCAGGTGAAGATGCTTTCCAGGACTCAATGGAAGAAACTCAAATTCCTCGATAGCACCAACACGCTTGTTCATTTTATAGCCTGAACAAAAGGAGTAAATAAACCTTATGTTTATTTCAATAAAACATATGTATATCATGGATATTGAATTTAAGTAACAATTAAAGAGAATGAAATCTGAACAGAAAACAAAGACAAAGTACACACACACACACACGTGCACGACTGCATCTGATAAAAAAAAGAAGCAACTGAATCAGCCTTGAGCTCAGTTCATTTTGAATACTAGCTTATAATGCATTTTATAAAAGGCTCCATTTTAACCTGGAAACTGACGGCATACTGCACCACTAATCTGTTAATCTGCTATATAGTTAACACACCAGTTAAAAGTGCATTCTGTGATTTTTAGAATTGTATTTTTAATAAAGAAAATGTAAAATGACACACGAGATGAAGACTACTTTTTTTTTTTTTAAGCTGCTTTATTCTACACACTGTGCTGGGGGCATATTTACGAGCGCCGCCATATTGGGATCATATGACCGGCTATTTTACAATGGCTCTGAGAGTGTCTCCTCGATTCGATTTTAGAGTTTGAACTGTCTGTTTTATAATTATACAATCTATTCTTTCCAAGAATGAAAGTCTCACCTGTTAACCCAGCCCCTGCGGCTCCAAACAGAGAAGCCATGATGGCAATGCCCGTGGCAGATCCCAACGCAGCAGCACCACCTGCTCCCAGAACTGCACCCGCCCCAGCAGCCACCAGGGGTGCTGCCAACCCCCCTGTCACACCTGATACAAAGACATGCACACGTGATGATAAACAAAAGAATCGACTGCACTCTCACTACCTTTTTGTAATTTATTATTTGTCTACTAACAATGTCCAACAGTGTATGTACATTACATTTGTTTCCCACCACATTGTTATTTCCAGCACATCTTTAAAGGTGCTGGAGGCGATTTTTTTCATGGAAAAATATGCAAAAAATGTTCCTACTCCCTTAAAGATGTTAATGAAATAAGTGTCCTGAGACATCTCACCGGTCTCTGTGACAGCTGTAGACTTTGTAATCAGCAAACATAAATGTGTTCATAGATCATGGACATTGATGCTTTTCACCTGTCAATCATTTTGCTTGTTCTCATAGTGTTGTATTTGAAGCGGGTCATTGAGGATATGATTCAAAATGTTTGTCAGTTGAGGGTGCTATTGAGCCACAGGTACAAACAACGGAGCTCTTTTGTTCTTTGGAGGGCGGGGTTTTGGAATGAGAGGGCGTGGCTAATTCAACAGCTCAGACACATGAAAGCTTCAGAATGCTAAAATCACTTACCTTTAAAATCTATAGTGTGTTTAATAGAATTCTGGAGTGAAAATAACAGTGATGGAAATTACATTTTTTTAAGTTTTTTAAATTAAACGGCCAAAATAAAAGCTTGATTGGAAATTACGCTTGGTAAAAATATTCTGCTCAATCATGATTTTTACTTTGAATTTTCTTTGTTTTCTTCACACATTGCTTGTCTTTTATTCACTTCACTTTTATCAACTTGGATAACAAGTACACTAAGTTTTGAACAACTTTGGTGGAAATGAAGCAATGTCATCAATTAAAAAAAGAAAAAGAAAAAATAGGGGCCTGGGTAGCTCAGCGAGTAAAGACGCTGACTACCACACCGGGAGTCACGAGTTTGAATCCAGGGTGTGCTGAGTGACTCCAGCCAGGTCTCCTAAGCAACCAAATTGACCCGGTTGCTAAGGAGGGTAGAGTCACATGGGTTAACCTCCTTGTGGTCACTATAATGTGGTTCTTACTCTCAGTGGGTCGCGTGGATGCCGCGGAGAATAGACTGAAGCCTCCACACACGGCATGTTTCCGCGGTAATGCGTTCAACAAGCCACGTGATAAGATGCATGGTTTGACTATCTCAGACGCAGAAGCAACGGAGATTCGGCCTCTGCCACCCAGATTGAGGGCGAGTCACTACGCCAAAACGAGAAATTAGAGCGCATTGGGAATTGGGCATTCCAAATTGGGGAGAAAAAAGACAATTTTGCGGTAAAATGGGACCTGGGCTTGTTTTTGTGACATCCACCGTTCTGGCTAAAATCTCCATTTGTGTTCCACAGAAGAAATGGAGTCATAAAAGTTTGGACATTTATTGCAGTAGATGAAAAAAAAACTTGACGTTTACAGACTCACCGATAACCGTTCCTCCACCTACAGTGGCGAGTCCAATCAGCAGGTACCGGCGCAGTTTGCGTCCTCGCTCTTTCTTTCGCCTTTTTGATGATTCTTCTCTGGTGAAAGAATATGAATTTGTTTCTTAAAATGCTCACTGGAGCTAATGCATGCACTCCAAGGTCTCAATTATTGTAAAAAAAAAAAAGTTCTATTAGTTTATAAAAACTAAAATGAAAGCAGCAAACTGAAAGGAAGACCTTCACCCAGACTCAATATGTATAAAACACTTACGGCTATGAACGGTCCACATCAAAGGCAGCAGAACACATTAAAAACAGAAATCAAGCACATTCAAGCGTTTGCACATGCCAGAATTATTAGAAGATTTCCATTGATTTCTCTATAATATTGTGAAGGTACTGTTCCCACATCAGCTTTTCTGTATGATTTGCATTGGCCGTAGGAACATTCTGAAAATTGAGAGGGGGTGTCATTAAAAATCTCATTCGTTTCTCCTCAGAAGCATGAACGGGTTTTTAATTGCCTAGTTGCCACAGATGCACTCATAAGAAATACCATTTAAAAGCTTTGAAACTTTCCATAATTGCTGTCATACAAGTTTAAGACCTACAACACTGTTGCCCGATAATTAGAAACAAATCAGTAATGTTTGCAGCTTATGCCCTTTCCATCAAACATTTTCTAATTTATAGCTGCCACAGATACATTATGGTAGTAAAATTCCCAGCTATTATTGCCAATTAAAAATAATAAATATATAAGAAAATTATTTTGAATGAAATGCAATATATGGTTGCTGCACCCTTTACTCCACGTGAGTTGTGTGTAAATAATCTTTTTTAAATAATCCACCCATCAGCAAAACCTGAGTTTATTTCAGAGGGATGGGTTGACAACCTCCCAAAACAGCACATAGAGGCAGCAGATGTTGAATGGTGAAGTTCCACTCACTCACTCTCCTCTCCTCCCTCTCTCAATTTCTCTCCAAGTGTCTCTTCAAACTCCTCCAGCTGCTGTTGGCTCACTCGCAGTAGACAGCTCACATGCCTGATCAGAACTCGAGCTCTGGCGTCATAATGTCCTACATGAGACGAATCAAGATACGACCATTATACCAAAAACATAACCTCTGTAGGATAGTCACATATTAATGGGTAAATCTCAGTGATGTCACACAATGGCAGTTTATGGTGACCACCTATTCAAACTTCAAAAAGGATGCAAAAGTTTAATTCAGAAGTCTAATAATTTATTCCATGAGACTCATGATTGTTATAAAAGCATACGTTGAGGTTTGGTGAGAAACAAACTGAAATCGAATGTATTATTTAGCGAAACTGTTGACTGACCGTTATTCTTCTGCGCGTTCATGAGACTGAACGAGAGCTTGAAGTTCAAGCAGCCTCCGCATGCAAAATGGCCATTCAAGCAAACACTAATTTAATTTGTCCAAAAACAACAGCTGCACACAAACCAGAGAACCAAAATGACTTAAGGGGCAGTGGTGGCTCAGCGTTTAAGGCTTGAGCAAGGCCCTTGACCCTATCTGCTCCATGGGCGACGTATCATGGCTGACCCTGGACTCTGACCCCAGCTTAGCTGGGATATTTGAAAACAAAGAAAATTCACAGTATATATACACACACATTAAGAATTTTTGTGTGATAATAATAAAGCTTCTTCTTCTAAATATGTCTGATGAGTATGTAGTCGGAAAACCTACGCCTTTTTATGCCCAGCCTAATTTGTTTTACACAGAGTACTCAATCAAACTGAGAGAGATAAAGGAGGCTTAATCTCTTCTCCATTCTGAACCGGTGAGCACTTGTGACAGACCTCCGAATGAAGACAGCAATACCTCAAGTAGTTTTTAACCAGCTAGTGAGATGCTGGCTTCAATATACTGTTATGAGAACATTTTTGAACTGGTGACAGATCATAGCAGGCGGGGTTACCCTAGCAATTGACAGAATGTCCCATCGCTCATCACGGCTGGCTAGGACAAAAACTCTTTTATCGTGTGTGTTTTGCCGTCAGGTTAGGAGACGGACTGTAACTGCCTTCAGCCTCCTCTGACTATCTCTCTCAGTTTGAAGGAGAACCCTGTTTCAAATAAATAAGGCTGGGCATAGAAATGTATCTATTCTCAGACTACAAAGTCATCTCATCGGATATATTTAGTAAGTTCTGATCTCTGGTTTGTGTGCAGCTGTTTTCTGTTGTTAATATCGCTGTGGCGGACATGTTTTTAGATCCACAAAACAACCTTTTGCTTGAACACCCCATCTTGTCGGTCAAAGTTTTCACTAAATAATATATTTGATTCCGGTTTCTTTCCCACCAAACCTCATTGTATGCTTTTATAACAATCATGAGTCTCATGGAATAATTTATAAGACTTCTGAATTATGCTTTTGAAGCTTGAAGAGGTGGTCACCATAAACTGCCATTTTATGACTTTACTGAGTATTTTTTTGTTCACAATTTCTCCCTTTGTGTTAAGAAAAAGAAAGTTATAACAACACAGGGGTGAGTAAACATTGACTGAATTTTCAGTATGGGGTGAACTATCCCTTTAAGCGACCTATAAACCATAACATTCACTACAATCATAAAATTCTGGCCTGTTAATAATACCTAAAATATCAAAATCCACAAAAGGAGGTGCATCCTTTTCCCAATTGGCTCCTATTCTCTTCCTAGCCTTGTTCGAGACTCAGACACACTTTCTCAGTTTAAGTCTAGACTAAAGACTTACCTATTCAGCCAGGCATACACCTAATTTATCCATAAACCCATAATTTTGCTGCATTAGTCAGGTCTGCCGGAACCAGAAACACTTCTCATATTCTATAACTCTGCTTTAAAGGGAACGGCATCTACGCTAATATTATTATATCATTATTTGTTTTTCTGACTCATCCTCGGGATACATATCCTGAGGTTGTCAGATCCAGCCAAGATGTCCACATCCACTGCTATGGGTTGCTAATTGATGACCTGCAGACTGTGCCAACCAGACAGTGAGAGGCGCTTCAATCATAACTGTCTGCATCACTTCAGTATCCTACGATGGACTTCACAGAGGACGAACTACTGCCAACTCTAACCGTGAGACATGGGATACTCCACTGGCCACTGCCTGAACTCCTGACTTAGGATGGAATTCTTCACCGAAATGAACTGCAACAAGTTTGAACATCAGACTACAATCCTTGTGGAGTACAAGACTACAAGCCTGAACCTTGGAGTTAGGATAGACTTCACTGGAAATGAACTAGATAGCAATGCACCCCATTGACCTCTGCCAGCATCATCTTGGTAATGGATGGACTACACTCTTTTCAAATTTAAAACATAGTCCATAAATGAATGCCGACCATTTTATAACATTAATGGGAATGCAAATTTAAGGCAAAAAGTTTCTTCGCGTTTTATGTGAACGCACCATTATATTGCAGAATAAAGCCATTCTAAATTGTAGAATCCACCAGCGGCAGCCATAGAGTAACACACAGAGGAATAATAACAATAATAAAAAAAAAATGTTCCAAAAAGCAACTTTCGGCACAATTAATCTTTAAAACCCATATATCGTTCTACCTCTACTTATAACCTAATTGTTGAAAGAATCCCATCATGAGATTCCTGACAATATTTGCCCCACCAGAGACAGGAATATACTGGACCACTGCTATACTACATTAAAGGATGCATATCGCTCTGTCCCACGTGCAGCTTTGGGACTCTCTGATCACTGTCTGGTTCATCTTCTCCCGACCTACAGGCAGAAATTAAAATCAACCAAGCCAGTTGTAAGGACTATAAGGAGATGGACTATTGAAGCAGAGCTGGAACTACAAGCCTGCTTTGACTGCACTGATTGGAGTGTTTTTGAAGCTGCAGCTACAGACCTGGACGAGCTCACAGATACTGTTACATCATACATCAGTTTCTGTGAGGATATGTGCATCCCTACTAGGACATTTTTGTCATTCAACAATGATAAACCATGGTTCACAGGAAAACTCAGACAGCTTCGTCATGCCAAAGAGGAGGCTTACAGGGGTGGGGATAGAGTCTTGTATAATCAGGCCAGGAACACACTGAATAGGGAAATCAGAGTGGCTAAAAGAAGCTACTCTGAGAAGCTGAAAAACAAGTTTTCAGCTAACGACCCAGCATCAGTGTGGAGTGGCCTGAAACAACTTACTAATTACAGGACTCCTACCCCCAACCCTGTGGCGGACCAACGACTGGCTGACTGACCTGAATGTGTTTTACTGCAGATTTGAAAGGCCCGATTTCACACCCCACATGCACTCGGACCTTCATTTCACACAACCATTAACACCTCCTGCAACCCCCTCCTCCCCCTCCTGCTACACTACCTGCACTAAAGATCTGTGAGGACGATGTGTGCCGTGTCTTTCGGAAGCAAAGGACAAGGAAGGCTCCAGGACCAGATGGCATCTCACCAGCTTGCCTTCGTTCCTGTGCTAACCAACTGGCCCCCATCTTCACTCAGATCTTCAATAGATCACTGGAGCAGTGTGAAGTCCCATGCTGCTTCAAACGCTCAGTCATTATCCCCGTCCCTAAGAAACCAAAAATCACAGGACTTAATGACTACAGACCTGTCGCCCTGACATCTGTGGTCATGAAGTCATTTGAGAGACTGGTGTTGGCCCACCTGAAGGACATCACTGGACCCTTTCTGGACCCCCTTCAATTTGCTTATCGAGCAAACAGGTCTGTGGATGATGCAGTCAACATGGGTTTGCATCATATCCTGCAACATCTGGACAGACCGGGGACATACGCAAGGATCCTTTTGTGGACTTCAGCTCGGCTTTCAACACAATCATACCAGATATACTCCGGACTAAGTTAAACCAACTCCCTGTTCCCACCTCTACCTGTCAGTGGATTACCAGCTTTCTGACGGACAGGCAGCAGCTTGTGAGGCAGGGAAAATTCACTTCCACCACCTGTACCATCAGCACTGGTGCCCCCAGGGATGTGTGCTCTCCCCACTACTCTTCTCCCTGTACACCAATGACTGCACCACCAAGGACCACTCTGTCAAGCTCCTGAAGTTTGCAGACGACACCACTGTCATCGGCCTCATCCGAGATGATGATGAGTCTGCGTATAGAAAGGAGGTTGAACGGCTGGCTGTCTGGTGCAGTCAAAACAACCTGGAGCTGAACACGCTCAAAACAGTGGAGATGATTGTGGACTTTAGGAGGAACACCCCAACATTGTCCCCCTCACCATTCTAAACAGCACTGTGTCAGCAGTGGAGTCATTCAGGTTCCTGGGCACTACCATCTCACAGGACCTGAAGTGGGAGATACACATCGACTCCATTGTGAAAAAGGCCCAGCAGAGGTTGTACTTCCTTCGCCAACTGAGGAAATTCAACCTGCCACCAGTGCTGCTGAAACAGTTCTACTCAGCGGTCATTGAGTCTGTCCTCTGCACTTCAGTAACTGTCTGGTTTGGTGCAGCCACGAAATTAGACATCAGAAGACTACAAAGGACAGTTCGGTCTGCTGAGAGGATTATTGGTTGCCCCCTGCCCTCCCTTCAAGAACTATACACTTCCAGAGTGAGGAAAAAGGCTGGTAAAATCACTCTGGACCCCACTCACCCTGCCCACTACCTTTTTGAACTGTTGCCTTCTGGCCGGCGCTTCAGAGCACTGAGCACCAGAACCGTCAGACACAGGAACAGTTTTTTCCCTCAGGCCATCCATCTAATGAACAGTTAAATTACCCCCATTGAGCAATAATTATGTGCAATACACAGTTTAATTTTAATTTAAATTATATTATCCAACTTATCCACTTCTGCCATTACTTACATTGCTCTGTACATAATATACTGTTTTTTGTTCTTTATATACAGATTGTATTAGATTTGCACTTACGTGTGTGTATGTGGGTATGTATGAAGGTGAGTTTATGTACGTATATGTATAATTATTTATTTTGTGTTCTTTTTTGTTTTTAATTACCTATGCCTTGCTGCTGTTTTTTTTGGTATTGTTTGTATTGTTGTTGACTGGAAGCTCCTGTCACCTAGACAAATTCCTTGTATGTGTAAGCATACTTGGCAATAAAGCTGATTCTGATTCTGATTCTGATTCTGATATTTTCATGCATGTTAATGTTAATGCATGCAAATATAACATTTACAATCACTCTAACCAACTAACTAAATAGCCTAAGCAACTGCAGCTTACCATCTTTGACAGAGAATGACACCAGATCCTGAAAAACAGAGAACACACCACACAAACCATGAGTTCCATGAACCTCCACATGGAAATGCAAATTAATTGTTGGGTTTAATTGATTTGCATACCTGAGTGATGGGTAAGGCTCCTCCTCTAAGCAGTGGCTCTGCATGTAGTATGGATAAGAAGGTGTCAGTGCCCTCGAACCCGAGTCCTGCCAGGAAGGCCTGCATAACCGGCATGACTGACTCATCAAGATTCAGCCATTGCACCAGATCCTGCAGATATTTCTCACGGAAACTTCTGCATTAAAAGAACATAACAATGATACTTTACCGAATTAGTTCACAAAATTTTAAGTTAATTATTCCTCATTTTCTTATTGTTTTTTTCTCTCTCTCTTTATAGAACACAAAAATAGATATTTAGTAAATACATTTAGTATACATTTAGATATTTAGTAAATACATCAATTAAACTGACTCAAATTTTGATCTGTCCCTCACACAAAGCAATATGGCCTCAGAATAGTTGGAAAACAGTGCACATAGTTTAGGGTGCATTATTGTCCTTTTAGTGCATTACAGTATAAATTGCCACCCAGTTTCATTGTTTAGAAAAGAGCAGCTGGACATTCTGCTAAATGTCTATAATATTGCATCCCACAGACGAAAGAAAAAAAAACACATAAATAACCCAAGGGTTTCAAACCACAGTAAATAATAACAAAAATATGTGGAATATCCTTAAAGGAGACCTATTATGCCCCTTTTTACAAGATGTAATATAAGTCTCAGGTGTCTCTGGCTCTGATGCCAGGAGTACATGAAGACTCTTATGTTCACTTTTACAGCCAACAACAAAACATTTATGCCGCTTACGAAGCTGAGACATTATTCTTCTCCCTTTATCTGCTCCAGCGTGGAAAAAAATGGCAGACTGTGTGTAGATCACTCAGGGGAGCATCTGATAATAGGGTGGAGTCCGTCACCAGTTGTGGGCGAGGCCTGCTCTAATGTGACATCACATTAGAGTGCAAACGAAAACCGTTCATTTTGACACACTGTTTTTGATTAATAGAAATATGGGAAAGAGGAGTGGGTGGACTTTTAACATTGTAGGGTGGTTGTGTACACACACTGCCAACTCACATTTATGTACAAACACAAAATGTTGCATAATAGGTCCCCTTTAATTAACCCAAACCCTGAATTGCCAGTCAATCACAGACATAGCTGTTTTAGCAGAGAGCACATTAACATTGTCAAATACAATTCATATCATAATTGCTTTACTTTTGTTCAGGTCCAAAAAACAGTTGGCCAAGTGACACCCCACACAGTCCAGCATAGGCAAATCGACCTGGTTCACTGAGTAGTTGACCAAACACTTTCTCTAGCGAGGGGTGATCTGGTTCCTGTCCACCTGGATCTGAACAGATAGTGGTAAAATTACAAAATTAAAAGTCACTGTGAAGAGAGTCTAAGGGTTCAGTTATTAGATGAACACACAGTCAAGTCCAACACAAAATGGACTTTAATCTTATGCTTATTTAGGGGTACTTGGTTGCTTTTTACAGGAATTATTCATACTTTTCTTAATACAGCTACAGGTATTTGACCGCATGGTGAAAAGTTGGAAAAGCAGGTGTCTTCTGTGGATCAATTTATACATTTCAATTAGATGTCGACCGATAGTTGATTTTGCTGATATTGTTAATTAAGTTGGTGGACAAGAGCATCAACTGATTAATTGGCCGACAGTTTTTAAAATCAAAACATTTTTTTCATTTATTTAACTCCTTTTTGGTCTTGGGCCTCAGGCAGGCCGCAATCGCTGTGGTTTTGTTAACCTGGGGTCACACCTGCCTGTGACCCAAGTGGAACCCCATATACTGAACTTTCACCCGCCCAATTGAGCAATTCTTCAGGTTGGCCATGATATGAGTCCCGCCCACTGCAGCGATCTGAAGAGAGCAAGTCAGGTGGCGGCATATGCTGTACGCGGTCTGAGAATTTTGTCCATGAGATGCTGAAACGTGGCCGGGGCCCGGAACAAACTGAACGGAAGAGTCACAAATTGGTGTAAGCCGAATAGTGTTGGAGTTAAAGGGATCTGCCAATAACCCTTTGTTAAATCCAGTGTCGAATAAAATTGAGCCACGCACAACCGATCGAGCAACTCGTCAATCTGAGGCATTGGGTATGCTTCAAATTTGGAGACCGTGCTCACTTTGCGTTAATCTACAAAGAATCGGATTGTCCTGTCGCTCATAGGTACCAGAACCACAGGGCTGGCCAAATCGCTGTGCGACTTTTCTATTACGACCATCTCGAGCATGGCCTCTAATTATTCCTGAACAAACTTTTTCTTGCGTTTTAGAAGCCGACAAAGGCAGCTACGAACCACCACCCCCGGGATGGTCTCGATATGGTGTTCACGTCTGCGAGCTGTGACAGCGAGAGGTGGTCTCCACATGGGACCGGGGACCGGGATGAATGAATTTGGTTTGAGTCAGCCTGATCTCCGACACGCCGTGTGACCTCAAAGGGCCCTTGCCACTTGGAGAGTAGTTTAGAGCTTGAGGTGGGCAGTAACACAAGCACTTTATCTCCAGGTGTAAATTCCTGTAGTCGAGTGCCTCTGTCATTCAGTTAGTTGCCTTTGACCTTTCTGAGCTTGGAGCAAATTCTCCTGTGTTAACTGACCAAAAGTGTAGAGTTTTGCTCTAAGATCAAGAATATACTGAATTACATTTTTACTGTTTGAAGGTCCCTCCTCCCAAGCTTCCTGCATTTTGTCGAGCACACCATGCGGCAGAGTGACTCCAGCCAGGTCGCCTAAGCAACCAAATTAGCCCAGTTGCTAGGGAGGGTAGAGTCACATATGGTCGCTATAATGTGGATCGCTCTCTGTGGGGCGTGTGGCAAGTTGTGCGTGGATGCCGCACAGAATAGCGTGAAGCCTCCACACATGCTATGCCTCTGCGGTAACACACTCAACAAGTCACGTGATAAAATGTGCAGATTGATGGTCTCAGACAAGGAGGCAACTGAGATTCGTCCTCCGCCACCCGGATTGAGGCGAGTCACTACGCCACCACAAGGACTGAGAGCGCATTGGGAATTCCAAATTGGGGAGAGAGAAAAAAAACGTGTTGAAATGCAAATAAAAATTTGGATGCATTTTGTCAATGATGAAAGATTCAGATACAGCAAATACAAAGTGTCAGTAATTGTTTTTATTTCACCTCTAGAGGCTGTTGTTATAATGTAGCAGTGCCAGCCACAGGAGAAAATAGAGGAACAATAATAAAATAAAAACTATCGGAACAGATTTTTGCAGATAACTTACAGTCCATAAAAAGCAACTATCGGCATAGATTAATCAGTAAAACCGACATAACTGTCTACCTCTAATTTCGATTATGGGATGGATTAGTGCTGTGGTTCCCAAGCAAGAGGTCTGATAACGTTGAAATCTGAAAGGTAAGTTATGGTGTATAATCACATTCATGTCCCACTTTTTAAGACTTATGAATTGTTACAATTACATGCTCAACATTGGCATGCATGCTGTATGAACATATCTAAAGATTTATTTGCGTAGGACATTTGCAAAAACATATGACATCATTACACGCAGCACTATAACATGCTGCTTGATGGCGTAGGCTACTACTGCAAAGGTAGTATAACATAGGGCCCTTTATCTTTTAAAAGACCCTGAAATACATTAAAAGCAGACGTGTACATGAATTACAATGTAAGGTCAAACTTTTCCTTGTTTAATCTAAACATACTGTAGGCCTAGATCTTATCCTGCATGTGTTATAAACCCCAGCACTGCCCACTCAGCAGCTGTGAGACATGTTTATCAGTTAAACACAGCGGTGTCTTTAAAATAATACATCTAGACTCATGAATCTTAATGATCACTAACGTAATGTAACCCAGTGCAACACAACTAGCAACTAGAATGAGACTCTTATTTTGTTGTTGTCAGTCGATCAACACTAAATCCTGTCAAGCTTAAATACCTGGAGTTAATTTCAGGGCCTCTTTGGTATTTGTTGAGTCCATTGGTTTATCCTTCCTCGCGGTAAGTTACAGCAAATCTTTTCTCTCCGTGGAGCAAACTTGCTTTTGTTGCCGTGACAGATGAAAGTTCACTGAACTTTTTTCTTTCTCTCTCTCGTGTACAGCAGCGCCCCCTACAAGGATTGTCTATTAATATTAATTAAGCAACTTGACGTTCACGCCTTAAGACAAATCTGGACGTTGATAGGTAGACGCTTGACTCATGAATATTAATTAGGTTACAAGACTGAACGCTAGCGAAAAGTTACTAAGCAACGTCAGCAATATTCGCAATAATGCTATGTCTATTTTAAAGGTTTTTAGGAAATGTATTAATAATGTAATTAATTATTTATATTGTGTCTGGAAAAATGTCAATAACTTTGTTCTTTGTGTTGTAGCTGACTGAATATAAATAAACGTCCCTTTAGTGACCACCAAGGGACACTAGTGAGCCACAAGAAACTCGCATACTGCGTCTTAAGTCATCTTTACACTGCGAAGGTGGCAGAAAAGCTGCATTTAAACTGGCATTTACTCATAAATTACGATTGCATACATAATATGAGATTCATGTTTTAAATATATATTTTTTATATAAATATATTAAATGAATGAAAATATGAAATTATACCTTTATCACAACAAAAACAAAGTTTAAGGCTGTTCTGAGGTGGGTTAGAGCAGGCTTAATTTAGACTGACTATGCTTCATTGTCTTTACATCACTGTCTTTAAGCAGGCACTGAGCAGGAATAACTTGGCTGTGTAAAGACGCCTTTATTTACGCTAGCGCCATCTTTGATTTTTAATGGGAATGACAACAAGGCTGTGAGGGACAGACTTGCAGTCTCTTCAATGGCACAATCGGTATACATCGCCAATATCTGATTATCCGCAACTCACGTTGTCTGCAGTTCTTTGTATACTGAATGTTCTTGGACAGATGCAAAAACACTTTAAACATCAGTACAGCCCATTGAAGAGACTGTAAGGTTGTGTTTCGAAGGCTGCGCACTAGGTAGGGCGCGTTCTTTGAAGAATACCGAGCGTCCTCCTTTAAACAAGCCTTGTTTAAACGAAACGGCCTTCGTAGGAAAATGGAAACAGAACTTATCATGGTTGACAGCACACCACTCTTTAACAAGCGTGAGCGCATTTGAACATCATATTTTCAAGCAAATTGGCATAATTTTTTATACAAATTATGTTAATTTCCATTGAAGCAAAGAATTATGGGTTGCGAGTGCCCACAAAGGATACACCTCATGCATCCTCCGAATTCCTGTGAAAGAAGGTTGCATTCAAAGGTCACATTCGGTGTGACTCCTCCGCCCCTGGCAGCGGCCCTGACCGCTCCAGGCGGTCGGTTAGAAGCCCCTTTTCCCCCGCGGTCGGCGGCCGTTCCTCCGCTTCCAGGTGGCCGAGCTCCTCGTCCCCCGGCAGATTGCCGTGGCTGCTCCTTTGGGGTGGACGGTAGTGGCGAGAACTCTACTACGGCGTATCCCTCCTCCTTCCCGGATTTCGGCACCGGTGTAAAGCAGTTCAATGGAAAGGAGGAGGCGAGAACTGGCTTGACAATATAAATTATATTTTAATGATTAACTTAAACAAAAGACAAACACACACACGATGGACATGTCCGTAAACGATCTCTCTCTCCCCCGCACCATCCTCCGCAGTCAGCCTTTATCCATCTCTGAGGCTTGTTTAGCCTGATAAGGGACCGGGTGTGTAGAATCACGATCCGGCCCCGCCCTCCGCACTGCCACAATTGCATTTAATGAAATGGGATGATCTAGGAAAATGGAGTGTGAAATAAAGGAATGCATAATTTTCTAAAATGCACATCTGTGATCTACACAGTAGCTACTGACCGTATAGGGTTCCTGAATGTGTTTTGAGCACTCAGCTTTACAAGTCTGTAGATAGTGTCACAGACATGTCTATTACAATTCTTCTAACTAGACATCTAACAACAACTAACTAGAACAATATGTCTGGGTAATAACCATTCAAAAGGGCTTCTGCATTTGCAGTTAAGCATTTGCTCAATATACTGTCACATTCTTGAGTTTTTCTTCTACTGTTTCTTTTACGTTCTCTGCCTGGTATCACTTCTTTACAAAGGTCATTTCTGAATATGAAGTCAAGACTTTAAGAAAGGAATAGAAAGTGGAAGAACTAGGAAAAAATGCAGCCAGTGTTACTTTTTTATATAGTAACTATATACAATGTTAATACAAACCCTGTGCCTTTATCTAAATAAATGTTAGTGAAGAATCTTAAGTTTGTGTTTGAAGTCATTTTGCACTTTGTGTAAACATCCTGTTTATATATCTTTTTTTTTTAAATTATTTTTTTACTTATTTCTCTACATTCACTCAAGAGGTTCCCATGCAACCTGCAAGAGAGATACTGAGCATAAAAGATCATCAAGTGGATGACATCGACCTCAACAGATTGTGTAAGCAAAGCTTTTTTCTGTTTAATGTAAAACCATCTACAGCACAACAGTTCCAGTATGGATGGATGGATGGATAGATAGATAAGAGTGACAGACAGATAGATCTTTACAAGTCTCTAGATCCAGCATAGATAGATAGATATACAGACAGATAAATAGAGACAGACAGAATGACAGAGAGATAGAAAAACAGAAGGACAGACAGACAAACACAGAATGACTGTAAGACAGACAGAACAATAGAAAGACAAGCAGACAGACAGAATGATAGAATGACAGACAGAACAACAGATAGAATGATAGCTAGACATAGACAGACAGACAGACAGACAGACAGAACAACTGACAGACAGACAGACAGAACGACAAACAGACAGACAGACAGACCGATCGATAATTTGTTAAAGAAACCACTTGTTGTAAATGCCATATTTCAGCATCTCTCTTATCTTTAGAGTCTTATCTTGTTAAGTGTTTGGCTAACCTTGGCATTGTTAGTTTATCTGAGATGAGAGAATCTCTTGTCTTTCTGCCATGCAAGAGTTTAGATATACAGGCTGAGTGAAAATCTGAGGTTTGGGGTCACTGACAGAAAATGCTACTGCTTCTATCAGCCTCACAAGAGCTCTGCCTAATGAGTATGACACGCTCAACCACACTTGCATTGACACTAGAACTACAAGAGAACAGGAAAAGACAGAGGGACAGAAAAAAGAAGGTGCTAAAGGAGTAAAAGGTGTTTGTTCAAAGCTAAGAGTGCAACGGGTTTACGATCATCGCTTTGTCACCAAGAGCTCGCCACATCCGTGGACAGTTTATCCACCTCTGACCTGAGTGGAGATGCACATACACACTATCTTAGCAGCCATTTTTCTGTCTTTAAAAGATGTGTGTTTTCATTACTACATCCGTAGCCAAATCTGTTCAGACAGGCCCTCTCTGCAAGGGGTATTCACAGGGAATTTGGCGCCCAATCAAAGGCAGTTTAAACTAAATACACCCTTTTGACATCTGCTTAGTCAGATAAAGTAAACACACAAAAAAAATCATTTGCAGCACACACACACACACACACACACACACACACACAGTATTGAAATAAATTCTAGCAATCATATATGGGGCTGTTCATTCAAAACACCTTTTGTGTTCATTCGCATTGTTTTTAATGTAAACAAGCACCAGACAGACATCTTTGACCATTGTGCATGTTACGCAGGAGCACCATGTTTTTGTGACGCCATGTCAATTTAGGGGCAAACCAACTGAATTGAAAAAACAGTGCAGATGAACACAAAAGGTGTTTTTAATCTAGAACTGAAAAAATAATTATGAAAAAAAGCTAAAGACCTGAAACAAAATGTGAAGTTCTTGACAACTTCACAAAGTGTCTAAAAATTAGTATGTAATACTAGTAATAGTATGATAATATGAAAAAACAGCAAGAGGTGGTGCAACAGTCAAAGGTTTCCATCTAGCGCGTTTACATTGAAAAATAATTGAAAAAATAAGCTAACTAAACAAAAACTGATGAACTTCTTTTAAATTGACATGGCGTTGGAAAAGAACAAGGCTCCTCCATTATGCTGAAAAAACAGAAAGATGTGGCACAACGATCAAAGCCCATGTTTACATGGAATAAAAATTGAAAAATGTATACAAAAACTAAAACAACTACAGCTAGAACTGAAAAACAAAAGCTTACTAAACATTTTAACTTAAAAAGGCGTAAATAAATGTGTCACTCCCATGCGAGATGCTGAAAAAGCAGCGAGAGGCGCCACGGTGTTCTGTTGAATAACAGACAAAAAAAAACTAATTTGATGTGATTGGCCCCTTAAAAAACACAAACTTTTGAAAACTCATCTCGAGACATGTGCATTCTGTTCTATTCGTTCAGCTGTACCTAGCTTTTTTTTTAACACAATAATGTGTTAGGTCTGAACAGCCTCTCGAATGCCACAAGGCCTGTTTTACATAAATGTGGTTGCATTAGTAGAAAGCTGATACAGAATGGAAAGTTTTGTGTATTAGTGTATACGTGTGCTTCTATGGAAGAATGCAGCTGGACAGTCTTCTGGGAATGATGGGGTGGAGAGTAGAAGAAGGGGTCATTTTATTACTAAAGAGACATATTAAAGGAGAATCGCAGCTGTATTAGAATGCGGCCAAGAGAGGAAAACGAGGACACGTGGGAAATTAAGGGTAACCAAGGGAGATGGTAAGAATGTCTTTGAAAAACAAGACAATTGCCATTGAAAAGAAAAATCACAAATGATAATCTCTTTCCTCGGCTTTGCCAAGTGCCTGCAATTAAAAGTCAGAGATCTCAAAATAAAACTCAAATTCTTCCAAGATCAAATGATCTTAGCTATGCTATCAGTATCCACACATTTGTTTCATTTGAACTGATACTTAGAAATTCATGATGTTGCTATAAAATAGAAACAACTGTATGGATAAGGGAAGGGCATTGTAAGCGTTCAAGACATCCTTGCAATGTGCATGCATTTATAAACAACTCTCTGGATAGAGCCTCACTTTTGACATCAATGAATGAAAAATTTGTTGCTGGTTCTTCACATAGGAAAATAAGCTGTCACCCATTGACATCAATAAATCCACCCCATGCCCTTTATCCAGGCTTAGTCACAGTGTTGTTGAACAAAACAGATAATGGGAGCTTTACTAGCTTTTGACCCAGTACATTATGTGGTTTTGATTCAAAAGAGTCAGATCTTGCAGAAATCCACTCGAGATAAAGGATCATTTTAGTGGACACTAGGAGAGGACACAAAGGGCCAATTGTTTCTGCATATTTGTCTATTGATATAATGGGCTTTCTTTTGGAAATTCCTCTTCCACTGTGAGGATTTCTTTCCAAGCTTTTAGAATGCAATAAATACATCAAGGAACCTTGTTCACGGGTGGTAGCTACAGTCTCTTAAATGTTCTCGCAATTTACAATGGATGGGTTTCTCAAGACGTGAAACTAGAGCTGGCAGAGAAACACTGTGTAGAAGCTCACCATGTAAAAGTTGTAAAGTATATGTTGGCTCAATAAAAATTGGGAAACTTCTGAAGCCAAAGCGAGAAGCAACTTAGTCTTTAATGAGAGTACGCATAAACTCACTGAATCCAGATGCTCGAATGGCAGGCCTGTGAGTGCTTTTGACACAAGTCCCAAACTGGCATGGTGGTGGGGCGAGACAGTCTCAACAGCCTCGCACCACATAAGAATTTCACAATAAAAGGGTGTCTGCCTATTGATAGACTGCCCAGTAGGATATGTCCGGTTGCTATGGCAGTGACATACACTTTGAGCATAGATAGGGTGAGACCCTGTGACAGGGAGGAGGGCCAATCGGGCTAATCAGCCAAGGAGAGGGATTGGTGCAACGAGATGCGTCAGTTCAGGAGAGAGAGAGAGCTACAGGCAGCTGCCCTGTATGCTTATGTTTATGTTTGTGTGTCTTTGTTTTTAAGTTTATTAAAAACATTACTCTGATGTTTCGTCCAGTTCCCACCTCCTCCTTTCTATTGAACCCTGTTACAGACCCGCATCTAAACATTCTTGTAGAAAGTGAAGTATAGGCTGTACGGTGCATTGTACAGGGCCCTTGTGCAGAGAGCAACACGTCCGCCAACACTTGCCATTTCAACATGTATAAACATCATGTTGAAGGAGCTCTGGCTTGTAATATGGTGTCGAGTACTGGTTGTGAGAGCCTGTGTGCATCAGTCAGGCACCATTCAGTAGCCACTCATGAAGTTTCCACAATTCTAATGTGGATGCCAAACCGTGCACCTGCCTGCATGAGCAGGACCCTGCTCAGTGGAATCCTCCACTGGGGGACATTCAAAAGCTCTATTAATTCTGGGAACCATGGGCGGTTGGGCCATTCCGGTGCAACCAAGAGTACCGCTTCCTCGTCCTCCCGAATTTTGCACAATACTTGAAGTAAATGGATGGGAGGGAATGCATACCTGTGTCCCGCTGGCCAATTGTGGGCTAGAGCATCCATGCCCAGCGGGGCATGAGTCAGGGCGTACCAAAGCGACAGTGTGTCGCAAATAGATCTATTTTGGCTTTCCTGAATTGTTCCCATATCATCAGAACTGTCTGAGGACAAAGACTCCATTTTCCTTTTATAACACCCTGTCACAAGAGCAAATCTGCACTGCGGTTCAGGTGACCTGGAACGTGTTTCGCACGTATCGATAGGAGATGTTTCTTGCACCAGAGGAGAAGCAAAAAGGAGGTGGAGCATGAAGCGCTATTTGCCTATTAAAATTGCTGTGATTTTAAAGAGTTTCAGAGATTGCCTGCAGTATGACGCAGCATTCATGACTGAATTGATAGTGAACTAAATTCTAAATTGTGGCAGCTGCTTTTTGGGGGTGGGAGGGTTATAAACCTAAATGAATTGAAACTTTTTTCATAACCTCACAAGCTGAAGATGACCTACTATTATTGTATGGATGGCACATGTAATCATATGTGCATCAAGTGGTAAACAAACACAGGTTACTAGCCCATTACAGATATATACACATGGGAAGCCATAAAATGTGCCATGCACAAACAACCTTCATGATAAACCAAGTTATGCAAGTTCCTGCAGCATTTTTAGGTTTTGCATAGAAGGACGTTATTCATATCTGCTGTCTGGTCCCCATTAGCACACAGGCCTCATAGGCTCCTTGTACCGAGAACACATAAAACTACCTGGATGTGTTATTTATTGGGTCAAATATTGAGGATGCATCGGATGGTGACTTGTGGGCAAGAACGTGGTACTACGGTGGCAGACAAAGTGTATTTATCATTGTGTTTTCCCTCTAGAGTCTCTCGCTGTAAGATCACTAAATGGCTTGTGAGAGTTGTTATACTCCATCAACATTAGTTGTTTTGTTATGCATGATTTTAATAAAACAATAAACGCATTGAGGAAGCGAGTGTTTGCAGACTTTATATCCTGCAAAACCTCACTGGTGTGATGATAATAATGCCAGTAGTTTTCTCACTGGCTACAAATGTGCTAGGACGGTCATTTGCACAATAGGAAGATTGCACCATATCTCAATGCTCGCAATTGGTGCGTTCTACATCCTCCTTCCTACGTTCTCCTGAGTTCGGTCTTCCAAAGTAGCATGGCAATATTAGTCTTCATAAAAACTCCATTCTTTGCATTCATAGCATTTAGAAACATCCCTGGATTTGAAGCTTTGAGATCCAAACCAAGACAAAGAGTTATTAGACCCAGACCCATAACGAAGACATGTTGTGGTCTCAAGAGAATTCAAGATCAAGACTCCAATTCTGCTAGCTTGTGAACCTGCATAGCTATGCTAACTATATGGTAAACATGAATTGTTCGTCTTTCTAATCAAGGAAGTCTTGCTGGTTAAGATAGTTAAAAAGCCTGGTGGGTACAAACAACATATGCTAGTCTCATCAACAGGGTTATTTTAATTGTTTTGCACTATATTTTTATTCTAACCTGCCATACTGAGAAAACTGAGCAGGGCTTGGCTGTCTCTGAGGACTACTGTGTGTGTGTGTGTGTTCACCATTACACTATTTCTGAATGCCATGCCTGTACCCTTCTCTCATACCCAATCCTCTCCTGAGACATAATCCAGTTAATAACGAGCTCAAGCGAGATCAAGTGAGCAATCCCAGAGACAATAAATGCTTGAACAGCAATTAGTCACTTATTTCTGTATTTATGAGCCTCTCTCGAAATTCAGCACCTGTCCAGTGTTTTGAAAAATCAAATGGAAGAAAAAAGTTGCACTCTTTTCTGACCTAGTTAATGCTATTTGATATTCAAATTGGTCTCCTCCTCCCACAAGAGAAATTCCGTTATTTCACTCTCAACACCCATTGGAATGATATTACCTCACCATCAATGAGAATAACAGAGTATCGCTGGACTTGCTTTTCAAGACAATGCAAAAGCGGGACAGGGATTGTGCACATTCCAGGGCAATATTTTTCCAGGTGCACAGAAACACCCAATTTATTCGATGAAATATATATAACACCCATCTGCTGGACACTGGGCAAATGATGACAGTCATACAGTACAAGGGTGGGGTCACTGCATATCTAGACTGGTTGGGTACAGCAATGAACAAGACTGTCTGTTGTGCATGAGTCCTCATGTATTGCATGACAACAGTTATATATGAACTGGAATAGCCAGAACTGTACACCCTTATGAAAAAGCCTAAAATGGTTTGCTGGTCTTGGCTGATTTAAGCTGGTCTATCTGATCTCCCAGCCTGGCCAAGCTGGTGTTCAAGTGCCCAACGATCCCTCTTAAACCAGTAAACCAGACCAGACTGAGAGACTGGCTAAGACCAGCATTTTTATCATAAGACTTTTTTAAACTTGGGTTTATTTTCCAGCAGTGTAGTCATTCATTTTCCAATCTCTTCGGCGGTGTTGCACTCTCCATGGGGGTTTACCGAGGGATAGTTCAAAGGAAGAAATGAGGTTAAGTTACTGAGTGAAAATTCAATGCCACAGATGTCTAACATATCTGTTTGCTTAGTAGGTGTGTAATTGTGCACACGGCTTTTGCTTCTTTTTACATGTTTTATAAAATATAAAGCAGTAACAGTGTGGTGCAGAACAATGTTTGGTTAACTTTACTACTTATATACTCAGAGGCTCTTTATAAAACTTTATCTCATGTTCTTACATGATTGAAGTCTCACATTTTAGCCCATTATTAGATACTTATGTAAGAACATACCTGTCAGGCAATCAAAATGAAATAAAACCACATAAGTAGGTGTTATTATCAAGATAAATTGCACATTACCATCTGCACGTGTTCCAAAAAAAGGAACTGAACATTTAAAGCCATTATTCTAAGAGTATATTTTCATCAGTAGGAGCATGCCATTTTTGAAAGCATGTTTTTTTTTCCCCAAGTGAGATACTGAAGATTTAAATGTTACATCCTTTTGACAATAAACCAAATCCTTTTACAGCCAAAGAAACATGGGTCAGCCTCCCCTTACAAAAAAACAAAACAAAAAAACTATGATACTTTGATGTATACAATAGTACTGAAGAATTAACCTATTTATATTTCATGGTATTTATACAGTACTCCAACATATACCACAATATTACATGTCCAAATGCCATTATATTACCATTGTCCCATGTGCAAGAACCACGGTACATGACCAAAAGAAAAATATGGTATTATTACCATGCTTTACATCCAAAAATGGTATTGCTATGGTGCATGTTGGAAAAATAAAAACACATGGTATTGCCAGTACATGTTCAAAAACCATAATATTACCATGGTACGTGTCCAAAAACATGGTATAACCATGGTTATACCTGGGCCTGGGTAGCTCAGCACAGCCCTGGAGTCGCGAGTTCGAATCCATGGTGTACTGAGTGAGTCCAGCCAGGTCTCCTAAGCAAACAAATTGGCCCGGTTGCTAGGGAGGGTAGAGTCATAAGGGTTAACCTCCTCGTAGTCACTATAAAGTGGTTCTCGCTCTCGGTGAGGCACGTGTGAGTTGTGCGTGGATGCCACAGAGAATTGCATGAAGCCTCCACATGCGCTATGTCTTCGTGGTAATGTGCTCAACAAGCCACGTGGATTGACGGTCTTGGACGCAGAGGCAACTAAGACTCGTCCTCCGCCACCCGGATTGAGTAGATTCACTACACCACCACGAGGACTTAAGAGCACATTGGGAATTGAGCATTCCAAATTGGGGAGAAAAACATAATGGAATTACCACAGTCCATGTCCATAAAACATAGTATTGGCATAACCAATGGCATTACCATGGTGATGTTGCCATGTGAAAGAAAGCTTGGTGCATGACCAAAATAACAACCATGATGGTATTACCATTGTACATATCTAAAAAACATGGCATTACCATGGAGAAACATGTAAAATAACTTAACAAAAACATGGTATTATCATGGTATATGTTTACAAACATAATAGGCTATTACCATAGTCAATGTAATAATAAAAAAATAAAACAAAGTGGTATAACCATGGTAGATGTCCACAAACATGCTATTATCATATTACGAATGTACTTATCAAACATAAAATAGCATTACCACGGAATATGTCCAAAAAAGCACAGTAGGCCTATTACCATGGTTTACCATGATTTCATGTGTAAGTTTTAAAGGACTAAAGTGTTTAAGTACTTACTCAAACGCCCAGTTCTAGTTACACATAATGATACACATTATATGTCTATTCCCTAACAAGAAAATAACTGCATCGTAAAGATCAAAAGAACCAGAAACCGGGCACGGGTTCAAGATAGTGACGCTGGTACCAGTGTAAAAAAGGAGGTGCGCTCGTGCTGGAGAGACAGAAAGGGCGGGAGGGAACCTGGTGCATTCAGTAGCCGAGAGAAAACGCGTCTGCTTTTGATTTAACCGAATGCTTTTTGGAAGAGGACTGGAATGGAGTTTCGCATTTTTTACGTTCAAGACGAGTAAATGATGTGGTTCCGCACAGGTGCTGCGGCTGCGACTTTATAGCTGAATTATATAAAAACATTTGGGTGACTGCATATAGTGAATGTGACTTCTAAGTGGATAGAAAATATACCGGGCGATGTAGACGCGGTGTGAAGGAGATAAAACATCCATAATTGACTGTAATTTTGATTTAAAGTCCATCATGGAGGTGCAAACAGCGGTCATGTGTGTTTTCTTCAGCCTGCTCTTGTGTTCAGGGGACTCTCAGGACTCGGTACCTGATTCAGGTGAGTCGTGCGAGTCATGTCGATCAGTTAATCGTATCGGAATGGTCAGTTCAGGTCATGTTTTAATTTAGGATTCTGTAGGCTACTTGATTCAAGTTAGTAGTCACATCTGTCATTTATAATTCAGGACTCAGTGTCTGATTCATGGTAATTATATCGACCCTGTATTCATTTAAGACTCGGAAATATGACATAAGTGAGTCATATTTGTCATGTTTTCATTCAGGACTTGTCGTTCATATATGAAGTGTGTCATCCAGGACAGGTGAGTCATGTGGGTCAGTCAGGACCTGATTCAGTAGAGGAGATTATTCTTTATTTATCGTTATGGGAGGGGAAATTCTGTTGCATCAGCAAAACAGCATCAATACAGTATTTACAGTGTTCCGGTAAATACAATGAGCACATACACAGGCAGCCAAAAGTTTGGAATAATGTAGAGATTTTGCTCTTATGGGAAGAAATTGGTACTTTTATTCACCAAAGTCGGATTCAACTGATCACAATGTATAGTCAGGACATTAATAATGTGAAAAATTTGTATTACAATTAGAAATTTTTTTCTTCTTAAACTACTTCAAAGAGTTCTCATCAAAAAAATCCTGCACGTGCAGCAATGACAGCTTTGCAGATCCTTGTTATTCTAGCTGTCAGTTTGTCCAGATACTCAGGTGACCTTTCACCCCACACTTCCTGTAGCACTTGCCATAGATGTGGATGTCTTGTCGGGCACTTCTCACGCACCTTACAGTCTAGCTGATCCCACAAAAGCTCAATGGGGTGAAGATCCGTAACACTCTTTTCCAAAGATCTGTTGTCCAATGTCTGTTTCTTTGCCCACTCAAACCTTTTCTTTTTGATTTTCTGATTCAAAAGTGGCTTTTTCTTTGCAATTCTTCCCATAAGACCTGCACCCTTGAGTCTTCTCTTTACTGTTGTACATGAAACTGGTGTTGAGCGGGTAGAATTCAATGAAGCTGTCAGCGGAGGACATGTGAGGCGTCTATTTCTCAAACTAGAGACTCTGATGTACTTATCCTCTTGTTTAGTTGTACATCTGGCCTTCCACATCTCTTTCTGTCCTTGTTAGAGCCAGTTGTCCTTTGTCTTTGAAGACTGTAGTTACACCTTTGTATGAAATCTTCGTTTTTTTTTTGGCAATTTCAAGCATTCCTGAAAGCATTGATTGAATGACGAGTTTCTAGAGAAAGCTGTTTCATTTTTGACCTAATATTGACCTTAAGACATGCCAGTCTATTGTACACTGTGGCAACTCAAAAACAAAGACAACGTTAAGCTTCATTTAATGAACCAAACAGCTTTCAGCAGTGTTTGATATAATGGCAAGTGATTTTCTAGTACCAAATTATCAATTTAGCATGACTACTCAAGGATAAGGTGTTGGAGTGATGCTGCTGTCTAGATTTGATCAAAAATGACTTTTTTTAAATAGTGATGGTGCTGTTGTTTACATCAGTAATGTCCTGACTATACTTTGTGATCAGTTGAATGCCACTTTGGTGAATTAAAGTACCAATTTCCTTCCGAAACAGCAAAATCTGTACATTATTCCAAACTTTTGGCCATCAGTGTGTGTGTGTGTGTGTGTGTGTGTGTGTGTGTGTGTATATATATATATATATATATACACACACACACACACACACACTAGGCTACTGGTCAAATGTTTTGAAACACTTATATATATTTTTTTTCACATTTTAGAATAATAGTAAAGTCATCAAAACTTTGGAATAATATAAATGAAACTATGGGAATTATGTTGTGACTAAAAAAAAATCCAAAATAAATCAAAACTGTGTTTTATTTTAGCATCTTCAAAGTAGTCACCCTCATGAACTCTTGACATTTTCTCAACCAACTTCTTGAGGAATCACCCTGGGATGCTTTTTAAACGGTATTGAAGGAGTTCCCATCTATGTTGGGCACTTATTGGCTTCTTTTCTTTGTTATTTGGTCCAAGTCATCAAATCCAAACCTTTTTTTTAGATTATATGGTGGCACAATTATATTTTTGTCTATAAAACTAATTTCAAACATTTAAGCATATACCTTCAGATCATAGATATTTAAGATCTCGAGAAACATTTCAGTCAAGTGTTTCAAAAGTTTTGACACACACGCACGCACGCATATATAAGTCATTAAATCAAATTTTTTAACCACTCCACAGATTTCATATTAGCAAACTATAGTTTTGGCAAGTCATTCAGGACATCTACATTGTGCATGACATGAGTAATTTTTCCAAGACTTGTTTACAGACAGATTGTTTCACTTTTAATGGACTATATCACAATTCCAGTGGGTCAGAAGTTTACCTGTGGATGTATTTTAAGGCTTACCTTCAAACCCAGTGCATCTTTGCTTGACATTATGGAAAATCAGAAGAAATCATCCAAGACCTCAGAAAAAAATTGAGGACCTCCACAAGTCTGGTTCATCCTTGGGAGAAATTTCCATATGTCTGATGGTACCACGCAGCCATCATATTATTCAGGAAGGAGACGCATTCCATCTCCTGGAGATGAACGTAGTTTGAAAAGTGCAAATAAATACCAGAACAACAGCAAAGGACCTTGTGAAGATGCTGGAGGAAACAGGTAGACAAGTATCTATATCCACAGTAATACGAGTCCTATATCAACATAATCTGAAAGGCTGCTCAGCAAGGAAGAAGCCAATGTCAGCTTCAAACCGCATGTCCTGAACTTTTTGTACTTCAATGCATATGGTCCAAGTTCAAATGGTGTTCAAGTGGTGTGAGCACTAGAAAACTTGACGTTGCATTTGTTTTTTAGTTGAAATAATTACATTTCTCTCACTTGAACTGTGGTCTGAGTAGCAGTTCATATATAACACCATACACTCACCTAGAACTTTATTAGGAACACCTGTACACCTACTTATTCATTTGATTATCTAATCAGCCAATCATGTGGCAGCAATGCACTGCATAAAATCATGCAAATATGGGTCAGGAGCTTCAGTTAATGTTCACATCAACCATCACAATAGGGAAAATTGGTGGCATGATTGTTGGTGCCAGACAGGCTGGTTTGACTGGTATAACTGCTGATCTCCTTGGATTTTCATGCACAACAGACACTATAGTCTCTAGAGTTTACTCAGAAAAGTGCCAAAAACAAAAAACATACAGTCAGCGGCAGTTCTGTGGACAGAAACACATTGTTGATGAAAAAGGTCAACGGAGAATGGCCAGACAGGTTTGAGCTGACAGAAAGGCTACAGTTACTCAGATAACCACTCTGTACATTTGTAGTGTGCAGAATATCATCTAAGAATGCAAACACATCGAACCTTGAGGCGAATGGGCTACGACAGCAGAAGACCATATTGGGAACTATTTTTAGGACCATACTGTTCCTAATAAAGTTCTAGGTGAGTGTATATTGGATAACTGGTGCAGTGTGCACAACATACGCTTTGGACCTCTTATAGAGGCTCTAACAGTCAGTGACTCACAGGAAAAGTCTGCAATACCCTTGATCATTCTGGCTTGGAGTTTCATGCCCTGGTTCCAACTGGTCCAGCAGAGGTTGCTTATTATACTGGTTCAGCTTACCAGATGGCCTCTTTTCCCTGAACAAAACTGAAACTGAAATTTATGAAAACTGCGTATGAACACTTTCCTACAGAAAAGCTCTGTTTATATAGAGCTTGCATCCTGTTTTGGTAGTTTTTTATTTAATCATACTATAATCGTTTTACATTTGCCCCAGTGAAACCGAAAGGCCAGTGGTGTGACAAAGAGATACTTGTATATTCCCTAGAATTTGTTTCAAATTGGTTGAAACAATGCTCCTCACTGCACAAAGGTGGGCGATTTTGGATTGTCTTTAGGAGAGGAACACTTGGAAACATTCTATCAAGTCCTCTCGCCCACTTTCTCTCTCTCTCTCTCTCTCACTCTCTCTCTCTTGAATGCACTCTTACTGTTCAGTGGTTGCTGTAGTAGCCTCTACATTCCTCCTTTTCCTTTATATGAAACAATTTTCACCTCCCCCTTTCTTGTCATGCCCCCTCGCCCACTCGCCTCACATTTGTAACATCCAGTAGCACATCCCCTGTTCCTTCTCCCATCTGTTTATGTTTATCATGCAGCTCCAGGTTAGAGGGCTCTTCTGAGCGGAAATTCTTCAAATGGCCAAATCAAACGTTCCATCTATGTAAATACTATGAAGGTCTCACTAGTTCTTCCTTATCCTGACAAAATCTACTGTTTTCTTATCCCTGTTTTTAGTATCTACGGTTTCAGCTTTCTCTCTACTTAAATGACTGATTTCCTTACTCGTTTTAACACTTTTCTACATCTGGCCCCTTATTTTAAAAGTGTCTTCACATTCCATTGTGCCCACCATAACATTTAATGAGTGTGTGGTCATAACTGCATCCAAACTTGTATGGCAACTTGCATAATAAACAACAGAATCTATGTTAACTGAATTAATAATGACCAAACGTAATAGTCGTAATAGTGTTTACGCCCATACTTTGGCAAGTAAAACAAGTGAAAAAAATAAAGAAAAATAAACATAGACTTGCACTGAACATGGAAATCCAAGCCAAATCTTGAGACTTGGTCTAGTAAGGATTAGGAACCACTTAGCAACCACCCAGAACACCCTAGCAAATGCATAGCAATGTGCTAAATTGATTCAGAACACCATAGCAGCAACATAGCAACGCCCTGGCAACCACCCACAACACCCTTGCATAATGGCTGTGAGTTTTGCATTGGTAAGGACCACTCACATTTTCTTCCGAAAAATTTAAAATACTCTTCAAATGACAGATCGCCAGTAACTGACTCCCCCTCCTTCCTTGGAATCCGTGGTGTGTTTTAGCTCTGCTGGAGTATGTGTTAAATAAACACTCAGAACATCTCTCCCTACTTGAGTTCAATGTTAAACCAGAGCTCTTTTTTCCTTAAAGGTGAAGTGTCACATTTCTTCCAAGTTAAAATACTTTCTCCTATACCAGCTTAACCTGTTAATGTGCACCCCCTGTTTGAGCACAAACCATGAAAATGACATTCCTGAACTTAAATGGTTGTATTTACTGGACCCTTTGGAGTATGGACACAGTTGTAGTATCTTTTGAAAGAAGAAACTTTCCCAAGTTTCAGAATTAATACATGTTGTTATTTTTTAGAGAAGCTGAAGTTTATAGTAATGGAAATATATTGTGCTGAACGTGTTTTTATAATCTAAAAAAAAACAATAATAAAAGTACCAAGACAACCCAGAAATACAATGTTATCAAAGCCACAAGTCTAAAGAAGTTACGTTTTAAATATGAAGATGATCGAACAAGAAATGAGGTTCCTGCTGCTTTTTTCTCTGTAAAATCGCTGGAAGCGTACAGAGTCAAATTAAGGCTCCGCCTCTCAAGACGACACTAAATCTGACTGCACTGCTTGGCTATCATGAATAAAACAACACCGCATTTTTTAAAATAGACTTTGGAGACGGCTGGTTTTGTTTATGAGACTCTAATATATCAGATCATATACAGTTTTACAACACGAATGCTGCTCAGATTGCAAAGTTTGTTGAAGAACGATGACGAAGGGTAAATCTTTCAGGCGAGAGCTCATGTGAACAATGGAGAATATATAAATATTTCTCAGATTTATCACTTTTATGGACAAAAAGTGCTATTGGATGTTTTTCAATGAGAGCTTGTCATGGAACTGGATTCATCTGGTGATCGCGTTTTCATAAAAAAGGTATGAAGTCCCGTTTTGATATTGCATTTTTTCATAAGGACTCCTGCACAAATAACGAAATTGCTGTTTCTGGAGCATTGCTGTCGTGAAACAGAAATCGGATATCAATGTTGAACCCTTAGACCTTTGAAAAGATGTAGCATTTGTTAACATTGATTACGTTTATAGATGGTAAATCATATATTCAATGTAAGCAGGGTGATGTCACCACCGCGTGCGGGCGATTGCGTATCAACAGGTTAAAGGAATAACTTTTTGTGGTAATCAACATTATGCCACAAATGCTGTTGATTAAGCTGAAATTGTACTGATCCTAGAACATTCCAGAGACAACGATGAGCAAAGCTGAATTTATACAGTGGAAAAGGCCAAACATTTTTCTCCTGAATGAACTAAAGCAACCTGGGTCAACGAAACCTGAATCTAAAAATAAGTTGAGGAAAATATATAAAGAACGTCAAGTCCAAGCCACACCTACAAATAGTTTTAACCAATCATCAGCGCTCTTCGTCAAGAACTTCAGGGATGTGTCCAAACACAAGAAATATCACCAAACAAACACCTTAGCAGAACAAAAACATCTATGAATTTCATCATAATTGTTACAAAAACAAAAAGTTTCTTCGTCCAGGAAGTATAAATTAAACTTAAGCCATTCGTGGGTAGATTCCCACAAATCGTTTAAACATTTTGGCTCTGTGGTGCTATCAAAACATTACTTTATTTGTTTTTATCATTCCGACTAACCTGACAAAGCAACATTGGCTCAGCCAATTGTGTGACTTTCAGGTGGGACGACCTGTTTGACTGACCAATAGCAGACAGGAGAGTGTTCAGTTTGAAATGTAAATGTCTACTCACTTTTTTTTTCCAGTTCTGAACTGCTGCAAGGGTGACGTCCTTTTCCTCCTGGACTCCTCAGGAAGTGTGGGCTCCTATGAGTTCTCCCGCATGAGGGACTTCCTGTCTGAACTCCTTTTGCCTTTCTCATTGGGGCCAGACGAGGTGAGGGTGGGGCTGCTGCAGGTGGGGTCCGAGCCCCACCTTGAGTTTGGTTTTGACACCTACGACTCCCAACAAGGACTGCAGGAGGCTCTGAAGCGGACTAGACAGCTAAAGGGTGATACCAACACGGTGGATGCTCTACTAATGGCCCAGGATCAGGTTTTAAAACAAGGTGTACCTGGAGGGGCAAGACCAGATCTGCCAAGGGTTTTGGTTTGGCTCACGGATGGAGTAGATATCGGTGCGGTGCAGGAGCCAATGGCGAGACTGCGAGATGAAGGTGTGGCTGTACTGGTGGTTTCCACCGGTCACGGGAACTACCAGGTGCTGAGAGACGTTGTGAGCCCACCTGCCGAGGAGCACCTGCTCTTTGTGGATATTGATGACATAAGCATCATCTCCGAAGACTTGAGGAACGCGATTATAGGTGCGTTTCACTCACCTATCCAAAAGCTAATTAATGAAATATTTCCTCCAAAAATGAAAACATTGCCATCATTTACACACCCTTGTTATGTCGTTCCAAATCTGGATGACTTTCTGTGTTCCAAGTTTTGCAGAATGTTTACACTGCTGTTTTTCCATTCAATTAAAGCAATATTTTTAGTAAAACCACACCAACCACGACAGTAACCATTGAAAAAAAATAAACTATGATTATAAAATTTTGCCAAAAAAAACATGGTTACTACAGTTTTACTATATTAATACCATGGTTCATTTGTGGTACATGTATCATAGTTTTTCAAGTAATTTTTCTTGCCAGAAAACAAACAAACATGGTGCATAATGTATTGTTACTGTAGTAAAGGTAATTATTGTGAGGGATTGATTAAAGCTATGGCGGGGGAACACAAAATAATTGCGAATCAATACAAAACGAGGGAGCACAAAACTTATTGTGAGGGAATGCAAAGCAAAGCAAAGCAAAACTATTGCAAAGGAACTCAAAACTATTTCAGAAATGAATTACCCTTCCTGTCCTCTAAGAGGCTACATAATACAGCGATCAGTACAGACATGCTTCAATATAGACATCAAGTGCCTTAAAAATACTACAAATACCTTAAAAGAACTGAAATTTAAAGTGATAGTTCACCCAAACGTCTCTCACCATTTGCTTACCCTCATGCCATTCCAGATGTGTATGACTTTCTTTCTTCTGTAGAACACAAATTAGGATTTTTAGAAAATTATTTCAGCTCTGTAGGTCCATACAATACAAGTGAATGGGTGCCAAAATGTTAACTCCAGTGTTTTACTCCATTTATTTAAGTCCTTTTTTTATATAAATTATTTTCCCTGCCCAGTAGGGGGCGTAATGCATACAAACATGTGAATCACCAAAAACACAAGAAGAAGAATGTGAAAGTTAAAGTGGAGATTGACTGCGCAAGGAGAAGAATTTATTGTAAAAAATTACTTAAATATTGATCTGTTTCTCATCCACACCTATATCACTTCTGAAGACATTGATTAAACCACTGGAGTCTTATGGATTACTTTTATGCTGACTTATTTGATTTTTGAAGCTTCAAAATTTTGGCTCCCATTCACTTGCATTGTATAGACCCCGTCTGGTGGGGAGCATGGACATTCTGATAAATATCTCCTTTTGTGTTTCACTGAAGAAACATCATCATCATGAGGGTAAATGAATGATGGCATGATTTACTTTTTGCATGAACAATTTCTTTAATCTGATGTGTAACTGAATCAAATGTGAACATAAAATACCCCACTTGCCAAATGAGTGCCACCCACAGTCTTCTCACATAAAGCTCACCATATTAAGACTGACAGCTTATAAACATCTGTAAACCATGATTTCATATTTCATCCAAAATAACAATAATCATAATCTGATGAGAGAGTTTTCTAAACAGGGCGAGTGATCCTATGTGGGTGTGAATAGCCCCTCCGTATCTCCACCCTAGTGTCCCGAAGGAATCTTGGTCTCCATGCCAGTCCACTCCGACACAAATAGCTTGAGACAGCTCCAAGTGAAGAGGGGTCTGGAGGAAGAGGGGACAGGAACAGAGAGACACTGTAATGAGAGATGGGGGCTATTAATAAATAAATTATTTTGGCCTTTTTGACCCACAGCAAAGTCCCCCCGGAGCACTAGACGTAGCTATTTATAGCGGGCATTCCTCCTCGTGTATATAAGGCGTTGCATATGTGTGCACTTACAGACACTTAGAAAAACAAAGGCATCAATCATACACAAAAATTCAGTCCAGGTGAAGTGGTGCCCTTTTAGACATTGCCGTCAAAATTGATTTAGTCACAGTGAAAAGTAAGACAAGCTATTATGGCAAGCATCACTTGCTATTGCTTATACTTGGGGTTAGGGATTTGAACAAAACTCCTAAATGAATGATACTTGATGCAGCTTGTTGAGGAGAGGTGTGCTTTAGTTTTAAGTGATCAGACTAATTGTTTTCACCTAGAGAATGATAAAAAAGGTGAAAAAAAAAAAATATTCTTTTTGGACAAATGGACTGAGCAACCACCCAAAACACAGCATACACCATTCCTCCAGAAAGTGTAAAAATCTTGTTTATTTTAAAGCTTGTCAATTAAGTCTAGGGGTCCTACTGAATTTCATACTCTATACTAACCACACGTTCTCTCTCTGATCAAACACAGAGATTATTCGTGTCAAGAGGTTACAGGTGAAGTCGGTCACCACTACTTCTGCTCTGCTGGAATGGAGGCCAATGTTGGCTGGCACCGGCTACTATGAAATCCAGTTTAGGCCCATCGGAACAGAAGAGACTGCAGGGCCAGGGGGTTCAGGAACCAGCCCTTTTAAGAGACCCAACCAACCTTTTAAGAGAATAACTCGGCCTGGAGATGCCAGCTCGGCTCAGCTGAATGGCCTTCATCCAGACACCACGTATAAAGTCCTGCTCACCCCAAAGGCTAACCTGGAGTTCCTAAACACTCTTTCGGCCACCTTTACCACTCAACCAGGTGGGAGGAGCTTAATATGCAGAGCCATTAAGGGGAAAATGGCATGTTTTCAAAAGCCAAATCTTTTTACTTTTAAAGGTGCTTGGGCTACATAACGGGAGACTTGTCCATAGCACACTCCAAAAATGAAGTCATTACTCTTAATTGAATTGCAAAAAGTTTTTGCATGTAATTTAAAGTCAGTTCTTCATTCAGTTTAATTCAGATAGTGGCTTATTGTGAGAAAGCAACGTTTCAGTTTACATGCGCTTTACTGTATGCGGCGTACTCTTTACTGCCGTATACAGTACATGTGGCTCGGTCAGTAAGCAGCTTTCTCCACAGAAATTTAATTTCCCTGCAACGCTTGTGTAAAAGACAAACATGGCTTTATTTCCAGATATTGTTGCTGTATTTGTTTCCTGCACTTTCTATCATAACCTGGTGGTGGTGTAGTGGGCTAAAGCACATAACTGGTAATCAGAAGGTTGCTGGTTCAATCCCCACAGCCATCACCATTGTGTCCTTGAGCAAGGCACTTAACTCCAGGTTGCTCCGGGGGGATTGTCCCCCAGAGCACTGCACTGTAAGTCTACCAAAAATGCATCTGCCAAAATGCATAAAAAAATAACCTGCAGCTGAATTGCGATGCAGTAGTGGGGTTTACCTCTAACGTAAAACTCCAGGATTTCCCAAATGTACCAGCGCATATGCAAATCTGAGGGACGGTCAATATTTTACTTTGGCGTGCATACATCGGTATAGATTATTGTGTATGTGCTTTTCCCACTGTAGGAATTTTGTATTCTTTTCACTGTGTTGACTTGTTGTTGGGCTCCATCCTATGACGTTTGTTAACCGGTCTGTTCCATGCACATGCGCAGGCCTCGAAAACATGTAAGAAAGCCGCTTATGGCCTTTACATGGCCACATTAAACCGTGTTCTCAGGGCTCTCTTAATCCCTCAAACAGCATTAGGGAAATTGACGTTCTTGTTTACATGCCATTTAAAAATGCCTTCAATCTAAACAGTATATAAGGGGGAACAAAGACACAAAATCACATTTTAATCTACATTTGCATATATGTAAACAATGAACACCCAATATCTATTGTTAAATCCATTTATATAGACATACTGTATGTGACCTGCTCCATCATTTTGAGTGACTTTGACCCAGAAAGCAGAGTTTGACACTGAGTTTTATGCACTAAATAAAAATGTAAATTAAATGATTATCGGCACCGGTTTGGAGTAGAAAGAAACTTAAGGATAATATCATAAAATAATCAGAAAATGTATTGCATTGAACCAGAAACACATTTTGAGTTTAAAGTTTTTTGTAGTATTAACCTTTATGATAACCTGGATGATATGAACATGGGAACTTAATTTGATTGAACCTGGAACATTCTTTTAAGTTCATTTGCCAACATGTGTATTATAATGTTGATTACCCCAGAAAGTCATTTCAACTCGTCCCTCTTTTATTTAAAAAAGAAAACAAAAATCTGGGTTACAATGAGGCACTTGCAATGGAAGTGAATGGGTCCAATCTGTAAACGTTAAAATATTTACTGTTTCAAAAGTATAGCCACAAGATGTAAACAATCGTATTTTAGTGTTATAAAATTGTATGCTGGGTTAAATGACATTGTGTCATCATGGCAACAAAGTTGTAATATTGGGTATAACTTTACACAGATATGGTTAGTAAGGAATTCTATCCCACCAAACTCATATTGATATGCATGATGTTTATATCCCATGGCTATACTTTTAAAACAGTGTGCATTTATTTTCTCCCCTTTTTCGCCCCAATTTGGAATGCCCAATTCCCAATGCCCTCTAAGTCCTCGTGGTGGCATAGTGACTAGCCTCAATCCAGGTGGTGGAGAACGAATCTCAGTTGCCTCCACGTCTGAGACATCAATCCGTGCATCTTATCACATGGCTTGTTGAGCACGTTACCACGGAGACATGGAGCGCGTGTGGAGGTTTCACGCTATTTTCAGCGGCATCCACGCACAACTCGCCATGCGACCCACTAAGAGCGAACCACATTATAGCGACCATGAGGAGGTTACCCCATGTGACTCTACCCTCCCTAGTAACCAGCCAATTTGGTTGCTTAAGGGAACTGGCTGGAGTCACTCAACACACCCTGGGATTCGAACTCGCAACTCCTGGGGTGATGCTCAGTGTCTTTACTCGCCGAGCTACCCGGGCCCCTCAAAACAGTGTGTATTGTAACATTTATGGACTGGCCCCATTGTAAATAAATAAAATAATATCTATAAATATAGATCGAAAAAACTGAATTGTGTCCATATGCAGTTTAGATGCTTGTTCAAACATTCTTCTCTCTCATGTTATCATCCAAAGTCAATCCGCCCCAGCCAGAGGTCCAGACCCTTTCGACAGTCACGGTGTCAGAGTCGACCTCTAATAGTGTGCGGGTGAGCTGGGGTCCGCTGCAGCCTAACCTCATTCTGGGTTACCAGATTGAGTATTCAGCACTTCCTACAGGACAGCTCCGGGTCATCAGCGTCAGTAACCTGCAGAACTCCACCGTCCTGACAAACCTCTATCCTGACTCTCAGTACCTGGTCACTGTGAGCGCAGAACACTTCTCTGGCAAAGAGAGAGCCATGTCTGTGAAAGCCTGTACACAGGAGGGTAAGGATGAACGGATGTGTGATGCATGCCTTTATTAGTGTATACTCAGACAGGATTGATTCCTGGAACCATGGGGCTTATTAAGAAGGGTGTGCTATTACTGTCTAAGCAATTGGTTGATAAAACAGGCAAAGCATCTCATAGACTTGCATTAAATCAGGGATCCGAGCCATATCTAGGGACCAGAAAATCATAGAGACTTGAGTGTGGTAAGCTTGTCCATAACCCTTGCACCACCACCGAAAACTCCCTGGCAACTACATAGTAACGCAAACAACTACTCTGAAAACTTTAGTAAACAACTTTTGAGTGGGTGCAGAGTTTTGCACAGAAACATTAAAATCTAGTAACTAATTTGTCAGTTAAACAAATATTCTGGGTTCGGTACAAGTTAAGCTCAATCGACAGCATTTGTGGCATTTTTAATGTGCTCATTTTAACCGGCGGTTAAATCCATGTCCAAATATGGAATGATTGTTGCTAAAAAAGTCATTTTGTCCCTGTGGGATAAAAAAGGAAGGCCTCTCTTCCAGGCCTGGCTTGCAGAGCTACCTCCACCTTACACATGGAAAGAATTAGATACAATAAATCTGGAACTGCAGCTAAATTTGATAAACTGTAGGAAACCCTTTGTAGCTTCCTGCGGCCTAACTAGGACTAATTGTTTGTTAATTTCCAGATGATTGTTAATTATCATCTGTGAGGTCTGTATTCAGTACATTAAAGTAACAGCTCGTCATTCTTGTTACTACCACCTCACTTCTTGTTATTTTCCGTTGCTATGTATTTTCTTTTCCTGCAAGCAGCATGCATTGTTTGGATATGAGGGGTTACTCTGTCTGCATCCTTTTTTATTTTATTTTATTTATTTATGTGTGCATGTATGCAGGTTTTTTTTTGTCTTTTGAAAATGTATAATATGAAATAGAAGTATATATATATATATATATATATATATATATATATATATATATATATATATATATATAAACATGTCCAAACCAGGTGCGACGTAATAAAGCTGACAACGATTTTTCATGTTAATCTGAGATTTTGTTTTCCGTAACAAGTCGCAACCATGTTGTTCTCGGTTGTTTGGTTTTAATTTCTGCTGTGCCTTTATTTTTTGTCCTTATTGGTTTTATTAATTTTTATTTATTTTAATCCCCATTTCTCCCAATTTGGCATGCCCAATTTCCCCTACTTAGTAGGTCCTCATTGTGGCATGGCTACTCACCTCATTCCGGGTGGGGGAGGACAAGTCTCAGTTCCCTCCGCTTCTGAGAGGGTCAATCCGCGCATCTTATCACGTGGCTCACTGTACATGACACCTCGGAGGCTCACAGCATGTGGACGCTCATGCTATTCTCCGCAATTCACACGCAACTTACCAAGCGCCACATTGAGAGTGAGAACCACTAATCATCACCACGAGGAGTTTACCCCATGTGACTCTACCCTCCCTAGCAACTGGGCCAATTTGGTTGCTTAGGAGACCTGGCTGGAGTCACTCAGCACACCCTGGATTCGAGCTCGCGATTCCAGGGCTGGTAGTCTGCATCCTTATTGGTTAATTCAACGGTTACTACGTACACTGTGAAAACCTTCTTACTCAGTATTTTTGTCTTGTTTTACAGTACAAATATCTTTAAAACAATATACACTTACTTGAGAAGCAATATTGCATAATATATTATACTGCTGAAATAGTATCATATCAATATTTTATCTTGTTTTTCAGTAAAAATATCCTCCCTATAATATGATTAACTTAATTGAAAAGGAAAATCGCATTAGATATTGTATAAGACTGGTTGTTAGAGAACATATTGTGAATTACTGTGTTTATTTCATTGTTTTACCCCATTTGCAAATCCTTATAGCACTCCGACTACGCCCAAACCCTTTAGTATTCCTGCCAATATCATTCCCACATTCATTTGACTCCTACTGAATTCCCATCAAGAAGTGGGAAGCTTAATGTCTCTCTCTCTCTCTCTCTCTCTCTCTCTCAGTGTTGCCCGCTCTATCTGATCTTCAGCTGACCACAGTGGGCAATGAGTCAGTGCAGCTGCGGTGGAAGGGGAGCGCTGACGGGCTCCGTGGTTACTGGGTCACATGGGAGCGAGGTCTTAGTCAGCGCTCTACCCTGTACTTACCACCCAACCTACTGTCCACCACCCTCAATCACGTGCCCCCCAGCGCCCGGGTCTGCGTCTCTCCGGTGTACCGGACCACTCGAGGGGAGGGTCTCTGCTGCACTGCTTAGTTCAGCTTAGGTGAGACACCCATCTGTGAGACAAGGGGATTATATAAGATTCATTTACATAGAAAGGAGGCATGTTTGAGCTTAAAAGTTTGTAAAATACATTGTGCAGTAGTGCCTGTCACTATGCAATGTGTTAATGCAATTTCATTATATAATAGAAATGAAAACATCACCTTTTGTTTGTTTTTCCACGAAGCTGCATTTTCCTGGAACCGTTGTACGGTGCTCTGCCATACACGAAACATAGAGGGACGAACAACACGTAAAACTTTCCTCAAATGGAAAGATGGGAGGAAAAGAGAGTCCATGACACTGTAACAGTCTGAACACCCATAGATGGGGTTCTTAAAACACACCAACACAACATGCACTGAATATTGATACACAGTGTTACACTTATATGCAACAATGACTAAACGAGTCTGAACTCAAAACTGACCATTGGAAGAATCATCCTACTTTTAAAGGAAAGTTCTGGGTTCAAAACAAGGTTAGCTCTATACACAGCATGTGTGGCATGCAGTCGATTACTGCAGAAAATAATTATGACTCGTCCCGTAGTTGACAAACACAAAAACAATTGCACTTACAGTAATGCACTTACAATGGAAGTCTATGGGGTCTAAGTGTACTGGTGGGTTTAAAAGCAAAAAATGCACAGCTTGTATACATTTTTCGGTAATAACATTAAATAACATTTTATTTAAGCTGCAAAAGTCTAAATTGTCCTTCTAGCAATACGTCAATATTTCTAGGTGGATAAACAGAATAAAATGATCATAATAGGAGTTATATTGGATGCAACTTTACACAGACAAGGTTGATTACTGATTTAATCTTGTGGCTATACTTTTGAAACAGTGCATATTTTAACAGTTATCCCAGTTCAGTATTTTGCCCCATAGACGTTCATTGTAAGTGCATCACAGCTAACATGATTTTTGGTTGTTTTTACTAACTGCAGTGCAAAATTATTTTCTATGTTAGTTACATATAAACTTTCCTAAAACATTCATTTAAGGTGCCACTATAATGTTCATGCATAAGATATTTGATTAAACTTATTAAGGATTAGTGCATTAAGTAATAGTTTGTAAATATCTTACATCATTATGCTTTTAGTTGGAGTTATATTTATCAGAGACATAGTTGGATATGGTATTTTCCAGATTTCTCGAGTTTTAGATCTTTGAAAAGGGAACAACAAGACATTTTTGTATTGAAATCTGAACCACTTTTGTCACTTGTTTTCTTTAAGGTCAGTATATTGCATTTAACCCTGCTTAAGTTACACTCTTCACTATATCTGCACATTTTCTCAGTGGTGAAACCCTGAAAATCTGGCATGGACCCTGATGATGGTGGTTACAGTTTTAAGATATTGCAGATGTTGTGATGTTTTGTGCAGGCAGGATTACGGACTTAAAATGATGTTTTGTGGGGATAGATTATCTCTATACAGCTGTTTTAATGCGTTGATCATTTTCTACATTATACCATCCAAAACAAAGCAAAGAAAAAAAGCTTTTTCAAGCATAATTCAGGATTATAGAGGATTGCAAGAATTTAGGCAATCTTTTTAAAGCTATTCTTATAATTGCTGCTGATTTCTGTCTTTATTTTGTTTTTTGCATCAAAATGGCAAGTTGAGCTTTTTGCATTATGAAATGGTGCTTGTTAATTCCCAGCTAAGCTGCATGTCTTAAAAATCACTGCTTTTAAAATGTTTTTAATTTTTAAATAAATCATTTTAAATTGTGTCATCGCTTTATTTTCTAACCTCTATGAAGGCAATTATACCTGATGATCTTTACATATTTTAAAATGTATATTTTGTTACAAATGACACATTCATGATATTTTTAATGATTAATGATTTTGGATGAATCTCACACAAACGTGTCTGGGTCATTTTTATATATATTTTTTTGTTTCCTATAATTATACATTGCATTACTAATATTTAATAATTATAAAAGCCTATTTTAACATTTGATATTATTTTCATGACAATTAAGCACATTCAGATGGTGATTCTCATTAATGTAATGAAGAACTGTTTGACTGTAATAGAAAGATGTTTTTATTTAAATAAGCAAATATTGAGTAAATCAAATACTACCATGATAAATACATTATTAAATATTGTATTTAAAATATAATTATTCAAATTAGATATTTAGTTTTTTTAATATATGTAAAAAACATTTAATCATATTTTTTTTTTTTTAATTAATGTTTTTTTTTTCTTTAAATAAATGATAATTAAATATTTGTTCTTTTTTAAATGTATTAGATTTCTCGCTTAACGGTAATGAGAACTGGAGGTAGGGAATTGTACTCAAAAAAATCTAATAAATTCACAATGCAAAAAATCTTAAAAGGGCTTCATTTTCTTTTAGCAAAATATGATTATTTATTTTGTGAAATATGACCTGGATGTGTTCATGATAGATTTTGTGAGATTTACCCTTTTAGTAAACAAACTAATTTCCAGACAACAGCAGACAACAATTTAAATCCCATTTGAAAAGTTTCTCCCATTTATTTGTTGGATTCACCGTAGTATGAGGATGCTTAATTTAAAAAAAAAAAAAAGATGAACTCAAACCAAGATAAATGAAATGCTCTTTTACACGAGGAGCGTTTAGAAACCGAAAATATGGATGGAACCAAAGTTTTCTATAGGATTAAGGTTTAACCATACGTCCATCATTAATCTTAATTAATCTCTTGCTTCTCTCAATATTTTTCGGATGAGTTCAGATGGATTAACTGAAAGTAGTTTCGGTTCATTTTTGACTTAAAAGAATATTCCTCACAAAAATGCAATCTCAAGGAGAGTGTACAGCTCGACCAATCTTGACATGCCACCTTCATGCTAAAGAAACACTCTCAAATCATTCAGCACAGTTCACTGTACAATAAACTACAAGAAAGTTCCTCATTCATTTTAACCGTTCTCAGAGTCAGTTATGCCCATGTTTGATCTAGATGCTCAGGGTGTTAAGCGCTGGCACAAGAGTCACAGGTTCTGCTACGTTCTGATTCTGGTCATGTGCCCCTCTCCCCTGCAAAACCTTCTGTCTGTGTCTCTCCTCCTGACGTTTCTTCTTTTCCAAGCGCTGTTGCTCTTTTCTTTGTTTGCTAGAGAGCTGTAAAACAAAGGAAACCATTATAATTGTCATTTTCAACAACTTTGGGAGGTTTTCAAAATGTAACCTTAAATTTCTTAAAGGGATAGTTCTGTACTTTTATTATTCAAACCATTATCACTGTCATTCAAACCAATGTAGCCTCCCTTACCTTGGGTTTGTGTGAGCTGCTGCCATCTGCTGGCGATACATTGTCACTACATTCAGCTTGTATGCCCTGACAAAGAGGGTGTGTCCCTGATGCAGAGTCTCTCTGTGCTGATTGGTAATTCAGTTCAGACTCCAGCCAATCACTTTGGCACTTCTGTGATGTGGCACTTGATTGACACAGATTCTCTGATTGGCCTGTGTGCAGAACACAAAGCTTTGCGTAAATAATAAGTTAAAGAGAAAGAAAGCAGATTTAGAAATGTACTGACTGTCAGCGCAGAGCAAACTCATGATCAGCTCTTCATCTTCAGAGACAGATCTGGCGGGGGAGGCGTCTCTCTGCTTCTTCTGACCCTCTCCAAAGCGTCTAGAATTATTCAAATTCTACCACAACAAGAAAGAATGGGAAATGTACATGCAAAGAGGTTAGCCATTCAAAGCGTGACTCAATTACATATAGTCGTGTTGAAGGTACAGTTGCAAAAAAAGTTGAATTGTAAAGGTCAAAGACAGGGTGGAAAAAAATCTGTTTTAAGAAACCATGATTATCATAATTACACTTAAAGGGATAGTTCTTTTAAAAAAATGAAAAGTCATCATTTACTTACCCTCATGCCATCCCAGATGTTTATGATTTTCTTCTGCAGAACACAAATTAAGATTTTTAGAAGAATATCTCCGCTCTGTATGTCCATGCAATCCAAGTGAATGGTGATCAGACCTTTGTCGCTCCAAAAATCATACAAGTAATCCATATGACTCCACTGGTTAAATTCATATCTTCAGAAGTGATATAACAGGTGTGGATAAGAAACTGATCAAAATGCAAGTAATTTTCTGACTCTAAATCTCCACTTTAACTTTCACTTTCAAGTGTGAACGTGAAACTAAACAGGCACCATATGTGACTTTCAGATGTAAAAGTGAAAGTGGAGATTTAGAGTAAAAAGGACTTAAATTTTGATCTGTTTCTCACCCAAACCTATTATATCACTTCTGAAGATATGTATTTAACCACTGGATTCATATGGATTACTTTTATGTTTCCTTTATGTGATTTTTGGAGCGACAAAGATCTGATCACCATTCACTTGCATTGCATGGACCTCCAGAGCTGAGATATTCCTCTAAAAATATTTGTTTGTGTTCTGCAGAAGAAAGTCATACACATCTGTGATGGCATGGGGGTGAGTAAATGTGAATTTTCATTTTTGGGTGAACTGTTCCTTTAAGGCGAAACAAAAAATGATACAAAAGTGTAAGGCCCCTTTAAGTAAACACTCAATGTCAATAAAGACATTTTGACAGACAATAAGCAGAAAAAAACATATTTATAAAAATTGCATTCAGGCATTCATCCTGAAAAAAAGCCTATTATTATGAATCAATATCATATATATATATATATATATATGTATACCGAAATGTTTTTTTTTTTTTTTATATTAACATCTAATAAGAGTAAATATTTAATATATTAAATATACAAACAATGTTTAATATTTAGACCAATGTGGGCGGGGCTGACCTGTCTTGATTCTTATGTTTTAGTCTACAGACCTCTATACATAGATGCGCTGGGCTCTCAGAGTTATCTCCTATTTTTCGGACACTGTCATAGTGGTCTCCATAGCGATAAGCGATGTGAAGCTCACGGCATGACGGCTTCTCTGTACCATTTATCTGAAAGTAAAAAGGAAACAAATACAATTGAAGTGACAAATCACCAAAAATTATGATCCACTCATCATTTACTCACCCTTGTGCTGTCTGGTATGACTTTTTATCTTCTGCAGATCACAAAGTTATTTTGAAGGATGTATGATGTGATTTTGTCTTTGGGGTCAAAAACTTTCAAGCTTTGAAAACCACATAAAGGCAGCAAAAAAGTAATCCATACAACTCAAGTGGTATAATCCAGGTCTTCTGAAGAGGTACTATCTCTTTGGGTGAGAAACAGAGCAAAATTTAAGTCCTTCTTCTCTATAAATCTTAACACCCACAGAATGATTGTGTCCCACTACTTGAGTGAAGCTTGAAAGTTTTGGACCCCATTGACTTACATTGTATTGACAAAAACACCTTATACATCCTTTAAAATGATCTTTGTTTGTGTTCTGCATAAGAAAGATAGTCACTGTTTTTGATGGAATAAGGGTGAGTAAATGAGGAGAGAATTGCCTTTAAAGGGATAGTTCACCCAAAAAATTAAATTATCTTATCATTTACAGTTTCTCACCCTTATGACATGCCAGATGTGTTCGACTTTCTGTCTTCAGCAGAACACAAACCAAGATTTTTAGAAGAATATCTCAGCTCTGTAGGTCCATACAATGCAAGTAAATGGTGATCAGACATAAAGATAAAACAAAACATAAAGGAAGCATAAAAGTAATACATATGACATCAGTGGTTAAATCCATGTCTTCAGAAGTGAGATTTATAGGTGTTGGTGGGAAACAGAACAATGTTCAAGTCCTTTTTTCTCTCTAAATCTCCACTTTAACTTTCACTTTTAGTTCTAAAAGTGCAACTAAACAGGCACCACATGTGACTTTCAGATTTAAAAGTGAAAGTTGAGATTTGGAGTAAAAAAAGGACTTAAATTTTGATTTGTTTCTCACCTACACCTATTATATCGCTACTGAAGATGTTGATTTAACAATTTTTTTTCTTGTATGGACCTACAGAGCTGCGATATTCTCCTAAAAATCTTAATTTGTGTTCTGCTGAAAACAGAAAGTCATACACATCTGGTGTCACAGCAGGTGAGGATGAGTAAATGATGAGAGAATGTTCCTTTTTGGGTGAACTATGCCTTTAATAAAAACATGTTAATGCTTTAGAAATACAGTAATCAAATAAATACAAATAAATAATTTATCCATCACCTCCCACAATGGAGCATTCAGCTGATGAATAACCACTTTCACTTGTTGGCTGCGAGCAAAGGCCACTATGGCATCATTGCCAGCAAACATGCACGGCTCGGAGAGGTTTGACACTGTGAAAGATAAATTAAAACAATATAGATTACTGTAATGATATAGCAGCTGATGCAAGAGCTTATCTGTTTGATGGATAGGAATGTGTAAGTTCAGTCAGAGTGCATTGCAGCAAAACATTGCTCAACATTAGTTGCATGACAACCATTACCTTTGCAGATGCTTTGAAAAAAGCTGATAAAAGACTTACAATGTTGAGCGAATGGCACATCATCTTCAAGGAATGGCTCAAAGTCCTGCCTGTGCGTTGTCATGTACAGTACCGTCTCCTGTCGCAGATGCAGGTGACCTCGTGAATGGCCTTCTAGCTGATCTCCAAGAGCTCGGAACAAACAGTTACTGCAGGAGAACACATGAACAACTCATAGAATACAGACTGCATAGGACTGTCATTACCCTCCAATCTCCAGACATACCCATCTCCAGGCACCTCTCTCAGTTTGAGACCCAGAGCTTGAAGCTGATTGGAGAAGCTGACAAACTCCTCCCCTTCATCTCCTGGAGGTCTGTTCTTCTTGTCTTTCGCCAGAGCTCTGCGGGCTGCCCTCTCATCTCTCTTCTTCTCTAATTCACACTTTCGGTTTCCTCTTATGGGCTTCCCCAACTGTTTCCTTGACATGGTGGGGTTGTTGTTTCACACTGATGAGGTCATAAATCTTTCACACAAGCACAACTGCAACCTACAAAAACACAACACCATAATATCATAAAGTCAGTAATAATAAGATACAATATTGCACAACAAAACTAAAAAGTGACACACAGTTCATGATGTAAGCAAAAGATTAAATGAAATCTCCTGAAATCCATCTGTCGTCATTCCTTTAAAAAAAGTAACTATAGTTTTACCATACCAAACTGGGCAGATGACATCTTGCCCTTTTAAACAACCATTCTCTTTAAAACAACTCTTTTAAAATGACCTCAAATAGTGTTTAAAAAAAAATAAGAAAAAAGCTAAACGGTGATTAGAAATGGTGACAAGTCACAGCACATAAAATATACACTTTTCCTTTAAGGAGTAATTCACCCAAAAAATGAAAATTTTCTCATTATTTACTCACCCTCATGCCATGCCATCTGTGTATGACTTACTGTCTTGAAGAACATTTCAGCTCTGTAGGTCCATACAATGCAAGTGAATGGTTGCCAGAACTTTGAAGCTCAAAAAAGCACATAAAGGCAGCATAAACTTAATCCATACAATTCCAGTACTTTAATCCATGTCTTATGAAGCGACACAATTGGTTGAAGTGATCCTTTTTATGGTACATCTTGCCATTGCAGTCTCAAGGCACGATCATAATTTCATTTTCAAGCTCGATTACACGTCCTAGTGCTTGACACGTGTGCAGAGCGCTTGATGGCACTAGAAAGTGTAATCAAGCTTGAAATTATAATCGCCAAGTAGGCTGCTGATGACAATTAAAAATAATATTGTGGTCTGTTCTCACCCAAAATCGATTGGGTCGCTTCAGACGGCATTGATTAAGCAACTGAAGTTTTATGGATCACTTTTATGCTGCCTTTATATGATTTTTGGAGCTTCAAAGTTTTGGTCACAATACACTTGCATTGTATGGACCTATATAGCTGAAATATTCTTCTAAAAACCTTAATTTGTGTTCAGCAAAAGTAAGAAGGTCATAGACATCTGCGATGACATGAGGGTGAGTAAATATGACAAATTATATAAATCGCGCACACACGCACATGATTTTGACTCACACCATTGACATCTAATGAAACAAGGGATGCAGAAGTCAGTAATTGTTTAGTAATAGACCTACAATATACAATATACTATAAATAAATAATGATGCCAACACCTTTCTGAGGATATTATTTTACCTGTAGTTCTGCTCCAAAATCATTCACAAAATTGTAATTTTGACACCCCTCTACAAAATTCTGGATTACTCATTAAATATTGATCCAAAGTATTTCATATTTTGGGAAAGTTTCTGAAATTTGTTTGATTTGACCCTGTAGTTACAGTGGAGTATAACTATGGTTATAACAGTACAATTTTGAAATTGATCACCACCAATAATGTAAAGATTATACATGTTGACATTTAAACGAATAATTAATACACAACGACATGTATCATTGCAATGTCATCTAACAACAAAAAAATATGTTGCAGTGATGCATTGTGCAGTGATGCATTTGATTTACTTAACGAACAACATCAAAATACAACAAGCCACTTAATCATATTTACAGATGTGGAATTGTTTGTTGTACGTCTAGGCCGAGTCACTAGAAGTTGATAAACTATAAATAATAATACAGCAATAAATCCATCTGATTTATGAATTAGACACGGATTAAGGATAGAAAAGGAAAAGTAATGTGTATGTGACGCGTATCTTATGAACACTGTCTAGTTTGGAAGAGTTTCTACAACTAAATGAGGACATTTATTCAAGAGACACGACAGTAAACGATTGTCTGTACTCACATTATCAGCTGACAAAGAGAAACACGATCACTGCATGAAGAATATGATCACAAGTTCAAAGAATCTCACTGTATGTGTTGTTTACATCCTGAAGAGTGCGCGGGGCGCTCACTTCCGCATCCGGTTGTGCTTTCAAAATAAAAGTGCGAGTGTCGAATTCATACAGGTATTATAAATAAATAGAAATGTTATGTTATTGAGTTGTTTTGAACATTTGGTGAAGTGTTTCGTATTCCGGCCCTCTAGAGCCATGAACTGCATATTTATATGTCTCACTAATCTGTTTGTAAAGCTACATAAGATTCTTAACTACATTTCTATATGAAAAGAACTCCACATACAACTATTATTATGATATAGCCTTCTCGGGTAGTGCATCTACTAATGTAAGTAGATCTTAAAGGTGATGTAAGCGATTTTAGTAACTGAGCCACGCCCCTTATTCCAAAACCCCGCCTCCAAAGATAATTTTGACAACAAAACCCAGCAAAAGAGATGTTTGTTTCTGTGGCTGTCAGATACAACAGTAGCTCAATAGCGCCCTCAACTGACAAACATTATGAATCATAGCCTCAATGACCCGCTGAGACAAAAATAGGCTTTTTCCAATCAGTGGCCATATTCAGCAGCTTTACAAGATTTGCCTACTTCACTGAGATTGTCTAGTTTCACCGGATAGTTCAGAAATGCCCATCTTGGTTTGGAAAAGCCCACTGATTACTACATTGAGATTCCCTAGTTTCACTGGGTAGTTGAAAAACGCCCATCCCGATTTGAAAACTCCCACAGACTGAAAAACGGCCATTATTGTTCCGCAGACACCTATACTTCGATCCGCTTCAACTACAACACTACGAGAACGAGCAAAATGACTGACAGGTGAAAAGCGCCAATGTCCATAGTCCGCGAACACATTTTTGTTAGCTGTTTACAAAGTCTACAGCTGTCACAGATATCTCAGGACACTATTCCTACTCCATCTTTAATGGAGTAGGAATATTTTTGCATTTGTGGATTGTGCATTTACAGGTGTTTACAGCACCGTTAAAGGGATAGTTCACACAAAAATGAAAATTCTGTTGTCTTTCACTCACGCATGTTGTTCCAGATATTCAAAGATGTAACAGCTGTTCCGGGCAGGTGCAAGACTTCAAAGGCACTCGGGAAACAGTAATGCAAGGGGCTTTTTCACAAAACATTGTGGTGAGATCGAAATCACCTGTCAGGACCTCAGACCATAACCAAACCGAAGTGAGCATGCTTGTTGTTGGCCGGCCACTGTCGTGCTTCAAACATAAAGCAGTTGTGTATGAGGGGAGGCTGTTGGGTTTGGACTTTGGTCGGTGCGCATATTCCATCGAGTCTTCTCAAAAACAAAAGACAATGATGTAAACAGGAAACTCAAAGTTATGTCAGCACTCTTTTTTTTGTATCCGTCGCATTGTGTAAAAGTTTCCTTGATTTACTCCCAGGGCTGGACAGGTAATCAGGAATACCGGGCATTTTCCCGGTGGGCTGATGCACTTTGGGGCCAATCAGGGGCAGACTGGCCATCGGGAGAACCAAAACGGGCCGAATGGGCCGCGATAAGCTAAAACGAGCCTCCTCGTTATGCAAAATGGACCGCAAAATAGACCACAAAACGGCTTCAACATATGCAGAAAAGGACAGCGAACACCAGTTAGAGTAACACATGCTTAAGTATTGTGGCTATATTTTTGAATAACAGTGTGTATTTAATGTTTTGTGTATTGGACCCATTTACTTTCGTTGTATGTGCCTTACTGCATGTGATTGTTTTCTTTCGAAAAAGAGGAATGAGTTGAAAATATGAGCTGTGGTAATCAACGTTGTGCTACAAATGCTGTCAAAAGAGTTGAAATTGTTTTAAACCCGAAACACTCCTCGTATGAATAAATGTCTATGATTGAATCTAAAGTTAAAAGCAGTGCTGGTTTTGAGAGTAATATCTGCTCTGAGTGCTGTACTCACTTCACACTTTTGTCCAATGACTTATATACAGCAAACTTTTTGGGGGTTTTTCGTCTCCGCTCGTAAAGTGATGTTCAGCCATCACTGTTGAGAGACTGTTTTGGAAGTAACTCTTGAGCCACTCCCATCCTTCCACATCCCACCCCTTTCCCCTCCCACATTTTTACATATTTTCACACCCATTTGATGAACCTTTTTTCAATCTGAGGTGTAAACAATTGGTGATGAAATAGATGGGTTTCATCACATTTGAAAGGAGAATGGAGAATATTGGACTAAAATAATTGTATCATGTTTATGTGATAATCACGGCAACAAAAGAATGAATAGGGCATTTTGAACAATGCTGGATGTTACTTCAACAACCCAGTTATCATATGACACAATCACTTTTTGAGCAAATCTGGATTTATTTAATGGCAATCAGAGATAGCACACTCTTCACATGACTTTTATACATCCTTTATAAATAGTTGTCATCTTATAGAAAATCATTACACCATCTAAACACACATATGTAACAGTCAAACTATCAAGTCAATTCCCTCTTTCTGCTGCTCTGCAGCTCTCGGTACAGTAACAGAGTCCGTACGGTTCCTCTTGGCGTGTTCCACGACTTAGTGCTAAAAGCAGAACATCTTAAAGGCTGAACTCTCTTGATATGGGCGTACGACAGCAGCAAGGCTGGAGCCTTATGAGGCATGTAATCTGAAGCTCATACGCCTCTTTCTGGTCTCAGGGTGCTCCTTTGCCTTGGCTTCCATCACAGCATCAATTTCGTCATTTTCTGGGATGGTGGTCTGTAGTTCCTGGGTCTGCTGTTTTACTGTTATCATCTCCCGGGACTTTAGAATGTCAAAGTCAGGTTCATCTTGGCCAGGAAAGAAGGAGGAGGCAACCTGCACCACTCCGCTAACCATTCCCAGGATGGCAAAAGTGCCGCCCACTAGGTAAACCTTCAGGCAGCCCTTGGAGGGACCGGCAATCAGCAATTCCTTTGCAAATGGGATGATTTCTTGCAAAGTATCCATTGTGGTTCGTTTGTGTTACGTCTGTAAAGGAGATCAAGATAATTAGCATTATGGTGCGTTCATATCATGTCGGAATTACAGTAATAAAGAGATTCCAAATGGTAAATTCTTGCTGAATTTTGGCACAAATAGAATGCCATAGTCTATGGAAGCTTGATGCTGATTGGTCAATCGTGGCATTGCGTGGTCAAATTGAACCATTGTTTCTTGGCAACGGATTTAATACACAGCTGTGCTAGTTCTTTTTCTTCTCACAAATGTAAAAAATCTCAAATTAATTCAAGTTGCTTGAACATTTCAGCAATGTAAATCTATGGGATTGTTTTTTGGGTTTTGATCATCTGCTTTGCACAAACCGTAGCCATAGCTGCCCAAGTTAGAACAGTCTTAATGTTTGGGTTACAACTCATAAATCTGGTCTTGGTTTAGGGAGTTTGGAAATGTCTGTAGAAAAGCAGTAGCCTTTGCCAAGTCAACATAATTAGTAACTGTAGTAAATGCTACAAGTATGAAGTATCATAACCTAATGGAGCAAGCAATATCTTCAAAGCTGTTCTTGAGTAGTTGCCACCTCAGAAACACAAAGCATGGTTATAAAGCATGGTATCAATTAATACGCTTGGACAAGATCAAAGCAGCAGCAAAGTAGAAATACACAAAGATAGAGAAAGAGAGAGAGTGTGTGTGTGTGTGTGTGAGAGAGAGAGAGAGAGAGAGAGAGAGAGAGAGTGTGAGAGAGAGATAGAAATGAATTAATCTCAATGAAAATATATCTTGTCCTTACTTGTACAATGTAGAAGAACCCTCTCGGATGATAAGTCCTTGTTAGTTGTTATCCTCAGAGTTTTCAGTAGGCGCAGAGGTACAGATGCTCTGCCTATTTAAGGATAGTGGGCATCTGTGTACACCCACTCAGTATGAATATTCATGAGGCTGGAGAGAAGGTGCAACTTTTGTCCAAGTTGTTTCATGTGAGTGGTGGATGACTGCACGGCTGCTGGCGAGATGTTAAACTGCTGTCTGCCAAGATCACAGAGACAATACAAGCTGAGGAAACTTCTGTTGTGAATAAACACGTGACGAAACACTTTTTACCATCACTGCATGTGACGAGCGTGCATAAACAGATGCAATCCCGGGTTTATTTCCCCAACAAAAAGCACTTGATGACCCAATTAGTGGTAGATGTCATGTCACGTGAAACAAATTAATGCTAAATCTTTTGGATTACTTCAAATTTCAGAAATGTTTTATAGTGTGATTAAGTACGGTATAGTCTGTAGACTGATAAAAATCTTTACTGAGGGATATTTCATTTGTTTAACTGTAAAGCTTGATTACCTGAAGCATATGAAGACAGATGATGTTAAACATATTATACAAAAACACCACCAAAACAAAGCACTATCTTCTACCTTACAAAAAAGTACTGCAGTTTGGCACCATGTGCCAGTGAAGGCATGAGATGGCAGTGATTACCATATTCACATGTATATACCATGATACTAACATGATACTCCATGGTATTACCAGGTCCAGCAACAACAAAAACTTTAATTACCATACAATTATGTTCTAAAAACAGGATATAACCATGTTATATGTCCCCCAAAAACATGGTACTATCCTAGTATATGTCCAAAAAAAACATGATATCATTATGGTAGAAATGCACAAAAAAAAAAAACAACCATAGTATAAAAAAAATTATATTACCATGGTACTTTGTTCCAATAAAATAACAAAAAAACAATGAAATAAAAATGATAAATGTTCACAGTACTTTGTTACAAAACCATGATTTTACCAATGCCCAAATAAAACATGGTATTACCATGGTAGAAATGCACAACATAAAATTAAATAATAATTTACCACAATACCAAGTTAAAATGAACATGATATTAACATGGTACGTGTCCAAAACACATGGTTTTACAAATGGTACTATATATCACAACAGCTAAATTACATTAATTAAATAAAATTAAATTAAATTAAAAGATATATATATATATTTATATAACCACGGTACATGTCCAAAGAGCATGGTATTACGTTGGAACTATAAATAAATACATAAATAATATGATAAATACATAAATAATTTTTTACTATGGTATATGTCCAAAAAAGAAGGAATTACCATGGTAGAAATGTACAACAACAGTAATAATAATATAACACAGTATTATAATATTAACACGGTACAAGTACAAAACATGGCATTATAAAATATAAATATAAAATATAAATAAAAATCGAATCTAAAAACAACAACATACATCAAGATAATTCACCACAATATTATGTTTTATAAAAAACATAATATTACGATAGTACATGTCGAAATAATTAATAAGTAAATAAGTAAATAAATATGTTAATGCCATGTGCAACAACAATAACAAAATGAAATGATCATAGAACTGACCAAAAATATTTATTTAATCAAGTAGTCTTTCCAAAAAACATGATATTACCATAGTACCATTTCTTAAAATAAATAAATAAACAAATAAAATGTGGGTAAAACCTCTTTGTAATTGAAGGCAGTTGAAAATATACACATAAGGGGAATCGATTAATGTCAGAAAGCCATAAAAGTAAACTGAAAGCTACTCTTTGCTCAATACGGGAAAATAGACTATGATTAGATGCCACATCACTCAGTGCGTGACCGTTACTCCACTGCCCTGTGCAAGCTCTTCAAGGCTGATTTGGGAAACTGATAAGCTATGCTTCATTGAATATTAAAGAAGATATCAATTAAATATTTAACTTTTAGCCTTTATAACAATATGATACTTATTTACTTTATTTAGTATAGAGTTACTTTTCTTCCTGAACAACTACTGTAATTTAACATATGCCTTGTGTATGACAATATTCCAAAACTAAACCAAGTTATCAATATAGTCTGTAGTCCTTTAAATGGTGTTGCAATCATCATTAATGGGTCTCTTGAGATGCTGTCTGTGTATGAGGGGAGAGGGGAACATTGGGCAACACTGCAGAATCTGAGGACACGACATCAAAGCATACTTTTGACCTGGTTTGCTGTGATGTGTGACATGCACTCTGTCCAGCATGCACAGACAGGGTTCAATGCATGCAGCTCAACAGACGTGACAGTTCACTCTCTATATGGTCCAGGAAGAAACAAAACCTGAAAAAATAACAAAACTGACTGCTATATTATTGACAGATAATTATAGGAATTATTTGCCATTGTTTTTTTATTTAAACATAATTCAGAAGGATGCTATTACAAACGGTGCATTTTTAAATGCCACCATTGACCAAAACACTGTTGAATCAAATGTTCAATTGCAATTATGCCCAAAATTGCAGTCGATATGTTCATAATGCCCAAAAATGCTCACTAGGTTTTGAAACAACCAAACATGGTATTAACTATTTATGCTATTTACTTTTTTGTTTACCTGAATCGTTGACCACATCAATAAATTATAGAAGTTGGGAAAAAAGTAGGCTTTTATATCTCGCAATTGTACATTCATTTCTCACAACTGCAATATAGAAGAATATCTAGATGGCACTGAATTACTGTAAGACATGACATCAGCTGGCACCTTTGACACAGAAGAGCACTCTAAGCAGTAAGGATGGCAGTGATGACTTGACAGTCTCGTGCAAATCTGCACTCGGGTGAGTGACCCGCACAGCACCTACAGGTTAATCGCAGTACAGTTCAGGTGGATTAATGCTAGTCATAATTTGTTAGCTGGGGCAACCTAAAAAAATTAGACCTATGTCCAGAACTGGGCCTGGGGTCAGCTTGAAAAGAAAGTCTTTACAGTGAATGGGCTGGTTTTAAAAGGATAGGTCACCCAGTAAATTAAAAGTCTGTCATCATTTACTCACCCTCATAATGTTCTGAACCATTATGACTTTCTTCTGTGGAACACAAAAGTAGTTATTTATAGCAGAATGTCCAAGCTGCTCTCTTTCATACAATGAAAGTGAACGCAGTATAGTGACCTCGACACGCAAGCAAAATGTTCAAGATTTTCAGTGAATAATTACTTAAAGGGATAGTTCACTCAAAATATTTTATTCTCTCATAATTCTCTATTTACTCTCTTGCAATCCTAGATGTGTATGAAGATTTTTGCATGAATATTTCAGCTCTGTAGGTTGTTATAATGCAAGTGAATGGTGACCAACATTTTGAAGCTCCAAAATGCATATTAAGGCAGCATAAAAGTAATCCATACGACTCCAGTGGTTAAATCTAGAAGCAATATGATTGGTGTGGGTGAGAAACAGACTATTACACAATTTTAGTCCTTTTTACTGTAAATGCTTCACCCTGCCCAACAGGAGGCGATACACATTTTTCACAAAGAATAGGAATCGCCAAAAACAAAAGAAGAATGTGAAAGTGAAAGTGGAGATTGATTGTAAAAAAGGACAAAAAGTTTTGATCTGTATCTCACCCACACCAATCATATCACTTCTGAATACATTAATTTAACCATTGAAGTCATATGGATTACGTTTATGCTGCCTTTATTTGCTTTTGTGGCTTTAAAATTTTGGTACCCCTTCACTTGTATTTTTTGGACTTACACAGCCGAAATATTCTCTTTAAAAATCTTTCTTTGTGTTCAGCAGAAGAAAGAAAGTCATACACATCTGGGATAGCATGAAGGTGAGTAAATGATGAGAGAAATTTTATTTTTGGGTGAACTATCCCTTTAAATCTCAAATCTGTTCCTTACACAAAGCTCAAAAGAGTATACAGTGGAATATGGTGCAAGGAAATGAGGCAGGGTGAGTAAATAATTACAGAATTTTCAATTTTAGGGTGGAGTACTTCTTTAAGTAGAACAATAATCTAATCTAAGCATGAAAACATAGAGAAAACACAAATATCAGGCCAGTAAAATAACTGAAACTGATATATCTGTGGGTTTATTGTTAAAAATGATTGCACAAAGCACTGACAGTATCAACCTACATGAACATCAACCTTTTCTGTAGATCAGAGGACACTTAACCATAATATCTTCCAAGATCATTAATAAAAGGTATTTATAGCAGTAAAGTTAATATATGCAAGTATATTACTATGTTATGGTGCACAGAACAAGGGTGATATATTATGTTAATGGTGGTGAGACAGCATTAAACAGTCTAATTAATTTTATTATGAAAAACATAAACAGAAATACATATATTGTACATGAATAATTAATTTGTGCAGTAGAAAAATAAACATTCACTCTATTTAAATAAACAAAGAAAAAGGCTGGAATCTCCTTCAGAGTGTTTCTTATTAATTCCAGCAATAAAATCCAATCATCTATCAATATGTTCAGTACGCAGGGTTGGGGAGTAACGGAATACATGTAATGGGATTACATATTTAAAATACAAAATATAAGTAACTGTATTCCAAATCATTGGTAATTAGAATACAGTTACATTTAAAAAGTATTTTGATTACTGAAGAGACTACTTTGCATTTTATTGTTATTTGTTTCATTTAATATTTAGTCCTTTCATTTGGAAAACATTTAGACATATAAATGATGCGATCCAAAGTGCATTTGAACAGCGGTGAAACACTTTCTTATGATTCATATGAGCAGACAGAGAAGTACGTTTGAAGTAAGTTTGGAGCAGAAAAAATAAAAATAAACCTTGAGTAAATTATTAGCTTTATGCTAAGCTAAAATGCTATTTCTAGCCATTTTACATGCACATGTTACCAGACATAAATGAGTTTTTATAGTCAAAACAAGTGAAAAAATCTACCAGTGCTGAAGAAGTAATCCAAAGTATTTAGAATACATTACTGACCTTGAGTAATCTAACAGAATACATTACAAATTACATTTTACAGCATGTAACCCTCCCACCCTGTATATACAGCTTGCAGAGAAGCAAAAGTGACTTACACACCACATATCTTGCCATATTGCATATGAATTACTGCGGTACACATTATTGCACAAAATTAGGAACTACTGAAGCCATACATCACACAAAAGCGCTGAATTAGACTTCCAACACTACATACACAAGCATCCAATAACACAGACTCCTGTTTCAAATGTTTCAATACAGAGAGATTCATTGATCAATATGTGAAACAGTTTCCTCTTGGGACAATACAAACTTTGAAGTTCAGCACCTAAGATGACATTTCTGCTATTACAGGGATACTGAATTGTGAAAAACCTTGCAGCAAGTTTGTAACAGGTTGTATTTGTGCCGTGAGTGTTTGTAAATATGGAGGAACTCCACTAAATTTCAGTATTTCAGCAATGGTCTTGTCAACACACTTGCCAGAGGCTAAGAGCATCAGAACCTGCCCACAGAAACCAGCTAGCTGTTGGGTGAAAGGTCACAGACCTGAAAGAACAAGAGAAACAGGCATTTAGCATTAGCATAGCAAAGAGTGCATTTAGCATTAGCATAGCAAAGAGTACATTTAACGTTAGCATAGCAAAGAGTGCATTTAGCATTTTCACTGCATATATAAACCTGATCTCATGAAAAGTATGTAACTGTGGCAAGATTTCAGCAAAATGATATTGCGTAGTATCGCAGCTGTTCCAAAGTGAAATGTCCACTGTGTGGCACTAAAAGTGAATCAACTATTCTTCCAAATGGATGAGGTTTTAAAGCTTAATGCTCTATCAAGGTTTAAATGAACAAAACAACCTCCTAACCCTAAACCTTACACCTAAACCTAACCATTAGTGTCAGAAAAACAAATGTGACATGAAAAACGCAACTGCTGAAGCAGACACGTTATTTTGTGGTTCACGCGAGAGGCTGCCTGAACTCCCCTCATGAACGTGCATTGGAGAGCGACCAGAAGTGAGCATTTATTGTGAAAAAGGACACAAATATTGATCTGATTCTTACCTATACCTATTATATCACGTCTGAAGATATAGATTTAAACAATGGAGTATTAAGGATTACTTTTATGCTGCCTTTATGTGCTTTTTGGAGTTTTAAAGTGCTGATCACCATTCACTTGCATTGTATGGATGTACAGAGGTCATACACATCTGGGATGGCATGAGGGTGAGTAAATGATGAGACAATTTTTCATTTTTGGGTGAACTATCCCTTTAAATATGAAATTCAAGCAGTCAACTCACCTGTCAAAAATCACAATTTCCATGCGGCCAATCACATCACAGAACAAACTCCAGTTTGCAGGTTCTGCCTATTACGATTGGAGCTTCTTTTTGCGTACCTAAAAAAATTCAACGTATAGAATTTTTAAGAGAATATTTAAATTGTAATATATATATATATATATATATATAAAGAGCAAGGACATTTAAATGGTCCTTTTAACTATATTGTTCACACAATACATACCCATTGAGATCAGCTGGTTCTGAGTGATACACATGTTTGTTCTTCTCTGCAACAGAGAGTGTTCCAACATGTGTGGTCTCACTGTGGCTGACCCGAATAGATAGATACTGGCTCTTGTACTCAGTGGAACTGGCCGGCACGTTCATCTGATTACTGGCCGAGTTGCTGTTCAGATCTGGGGGCACCGTAGGCAGCTTCTTGTGGACAGATTCAGGTGTGGATGTTGTAATAACTTTGATCTCAGGTACAGATGGAGGAGTCTGGTTCTGTCGGACACCGGCCTCAGAATGGGCCAGCTGCACCTTCATCATGTGGTTTATAGCCACAGTAGCATTGAAGGCTTGCTGAGTTAAAAGAGCATAAATTCAGCACAGTGCAGAAAAGAATTGAAAAAAAGAGAAGAGCAAAATTTCTCTGATTATTTTGAGTGATGTTTTGCTACTTGAAAAGAAGTTTAATGTGTTTTCACTCCTGTTATGTCATTAAAAGGTATTTGTCCAACATATGCATGTTTCAGAATGTAATACAAAGTGTTAAATGCTCACAAAACAATGCAAAAATACACACAGGACATTTTTTACCAGATACCGCATCGAAAATTAGCATGCATGGACTTTTGCAATTTTAAAAGTTAGCTTTGATATTAAATGTAATTAAATTACATTTGCATTAAATAGGCCTATTTTTATCCTGATCGATTGCCTGTGATGTCAAAGCTCTTGCATTAGCAAGGTAGTAACTAGTGAAGGACTGTGCATGTGTTAAATGTGAAAATTGGAAATAGAAAATGACTCCCTGAAGCTTTAAATGTCACAAGCCAGTGCCTAAAATGAGCCAAAACTGGTCTGTTCCAAATATACAAACAGATGGCGCAATAACAGGCAAGACAGAGGGCAAAATCAACAAACAAAATGTAAAGTTTAATTGTGTTATCAGGCCACAGATCAGCTGAAGAAAGATTAAACCACTAGAGACAAACTCTTAAGTCAGAAGAAACACGACCTTACCTTCCACTTAGATTTGGCAAAGTTCTTCTGGATCTGTACGCTGACGGAGTGGTGGATGTCTTGACTTCGGGCCGTCTTTCCGATTATCCTACAAGACAAAGCTGGATTTAAAATCAGAGCCAATGGAAAACAGTGGGATTTCCTGTTTTAGCCAGACACCCCTATCTAAGATAGGAGACTTTTAAAGGCTTTATGCCGGATTCTTAAACAATACGTCATCCACATACATTATACAATTTCAGTGCATGCCCTTCATGTTCTCACTAAAATAGTTGAATCTAACAAAAGAGCACAACAGTGCCCACCGACTTGGTTGTAGAAGTATTTTTCCCATTCATTTTTTCCATTCATAGGGATTTCATCGTTCAAAAGGAGTTCTAAACCATGAACTATGAACTCTGAGGCGAATCCCAAAATTTCTAATTTAGATTTGAAGCAAATCAGACAAAAAAAAAAAAAAAAAAAAGTGTACTTAACGTCTTTCATGAGGGAATGAACTACAGTGCCATGAAACATTGCTACTGATGTAAACTGATGGAAAAATATAAAACAAAACCAATATATTCAAAGTTTATAGCAAAATATTCAGATATAATCGAATGTATAAGTAGTTTGAGAGTGTAATGTAGGGAGACCGATTCAATCGCGACGTTCACAGTACGTTATAGGAGTGGGCGGTCGCTGCAAAGCTCTTTTAGTGCACTTTGTTTGCTGTGATTCTCTGATTGGTGGATTCTTCCCCCTTAGGATCATGGGTAGTGTAGTTATTCAGTACAATTTCTGTTTTTTAAAAATATAGTATTAATAATGCAAAATGATGGCTTTAACAGAAGAATAGCCATCGATTAACAACCTCGACGCTTACGTTAGGTTTGTCATTATGGATGTTTAAGTTACCATTAAATTAATGATGTTTGAGCACAGAATCAAGAAACAGAACGACTCGCTCACCAGGGGTGTCTAAGAGCCTGTTCTGTAGTATACCGCATCTTTGGATTCTTCTGCATCATGTTGCGGATAAAGTCCTTCGCTAGAAAGGTACAAATGACAAAAAGGTTAAGCCTATATGCTTATATAAATTTTCTGCAGAATCATAACCTCCTCATTCCAAACATCCATTACACTGTACAAATGTGTATGGCAAACTAAGTAATAAAATATTTGCCCACTATCATACTTTCTGCTTTGCACAGTATGCAGATTTTATATTTGCATGCATTTTTACAGAATCATATAACAGGGTTAGATTAATCTGATAGAGATAGGAGGTAATTAAGGTGATGCTAGATGCTAACCAGACTCAGAGATATCATCCCAGAAGGGCGAGTCAAACTCGTACTGGGCCTTCATGATTTTAGAGAACAAACGAGTCTCGGTCTCTTCATAGAATGGAGGATATCCACAGAGACTGAGAAGATAGAGAAGCATAATCATTTTCTGCATAACAAACAGCTTAAACTAGCCTGAGGTTGTTAGCTTATTGCAAACTGGCTACACTGGTCTGTTTTGATGGTTTTAGAGGTGTTTTTTTTGTTTGTTTTTTTGGTACTTGTCAGCTGGTCAGGCTGTCAGACCAGCTAAACACCAGCAAAACTAGCCTAAACCAGCTAATATGAACACCGTTTTTAAGATGTTTTGTTTTTTCAGCAGGGTATTCATAGAGTGCAATTCATTCACAATCCACCAGGGGGTGTAATTTAACAGATAAATTGAAGTCTGCATGCAAGCGTTACATTGTGGTAATTCTGAGCAGCACTGAACAGCAAGGCTAAACAATCTTTGATTAACAAGTGACTCATTCTGACTAAAATGGCTAATCTCTAAGCTTTTGGTTTACAAATAAAGAACCTGGCAGCTGCCTATCGCTACCTGCAAATAAAAGTGCTATTTACAGTGCATTGTGGAAAGCACATGGTCCAAAAATCAATTTCTTGGAAGTGACAAGAGTTATAGGGAGGGACTTACAGGATGTAGGTGATGACTCCGATAGACCAGCAGTCGACAGCTTTGCTGTAGGGTTTCTGAGCTAAAACCTCAGGGGCTAGGAGAAAATACTGACTGTTAAAAGCAACATAGAATTGACCCTATTTACTTGCTTAATAAATGTGATAGGGCACAATTCACTTAAAAATACTTCACATTTTGGGGGGGTTGTACTTGCTTGTTTTGACCAGGGTAGCTCAACTGATAGATCGTTGCACTTGCGGTGCAAAGGACCGGGGTCCTGAAGAGCACCGCAAAATGACGCGGTTGGCTGAGCAATTGTGTTTTTCATGTTACGTTTGCTTTTTATGGACACTATTGGTTAAGTTTAGGATTAAGGTACATTTTGCAGATTTAAAACTCGACAGCATTAACCTTAAAAACCTCATCTGTTTGGGATATTTAACTCTCTTTTAGCGCCACATAGTGTACATTTCACCTTGAAACTGACATAACGCATTTAAGGAACCACGTAATATTTTTTTGCAAATATGTCGCCAAAGTCATGTCATTTTCATTAGATCAGGCCAAAAAATCTGATGCATATGCTAAATTTCCTACTAGCTAATTGACTACTTGATGTCACAGTTTGAACATGTCATCAAGCTTCACAGATAATCTATTCTTTCATTAAGGCATGATAGAACTCTTCTGCTCTTTTGTATTTTGACTACAAAATGTTCTTACCGACATATCCTGGAGTCCCACAGGCTGTGGACATGATGCCATTTTCTTCCATCTTAGACAGGCCGAAATCACTGATCATGATCTTGGAGTTTTCATCAGGGCTGTAGTACAGCAGATTCTCTGGCTGTAGAATCAAGCATTCAACAGACCCGTGGATTAAATATAAATAAATATATACAGGCACCCAAAAGTTTGGCATAATGTACAGATGTTGCTCTTATGGAAAGAAATTGTTACTTTGATTCACCAAAGTGGCATTCAGCTGATCACAACGTATAGTCAGATCAACAATAAGTTGAAAAATTGCTATTACAATTTGAAAAGCATGTTCAGAGCTTCTGAAACTACTTCAAAGAGTTCTCATCAAAACAACTCCACTCTTCCCCTTCCCCTGATCTGTGCCTTGACACTATCCTGTCTCTGAGCTCTGCAGGTAGTTCCTTTGACTTTTTCTTTTAGCTCCATGACTTGGGTTTTGCTCTGATATGCATTTTCAGCTGTGGGACCTTATATAGACAGGTGTGTGCCTTTCCAGAGAAATGAGATGCATCTGAGCTAAATATCAAGTGTCATGGCAAAGGGTCATTGTGATATTTTAGTTTTTACTTTTTAATAAATTTTCAAAGTTATCAAAAATCAGTTTTTTGCTTTGTCATTATGGGGTATATACACTCACCTAAAGGATTATTAGGAACACCTGTTCAATTTCTCATTAATGCAATTATCTAATCAGCCAATCACATGGCAGTTGCTTCAATGCATTTAGGGGTGTGGTCCTGGTCAAGACAATCTCCTGAACTCCAAACTGAATGTCAGAATGGGAAAGAAAGGTGATTTAAGCAATTTTGAGCGTGGCATGGTTGTTGGTGCCAGACGGGCCGGTCTGAGTATTTCACAATCTGCTCAGTTACTGGGATTTTCACGCACAACCATTTCTAGGGTTTACAAAGAATGGTGTGAAAAGGGAAAAACATCCAGTATGTGGCAGTCCTGTGGGCGAAAATGCCTTGTTGATGCTAGAGGTCAGAGGAGAATGGGCCGACTGATTCAAGCTGATAGAAGAGCAACTTTGCCTGAAATAACCACTCCTTACAACCGAGGTATGCAGCAAAGCATTTGTGAAGCCACAACCTTGAGGCGGTTGGGCTATAACAGCAGAAGACCCCACCGGGTACCACTCATCTCCACTACAAATAGGAAAAAGAGGCTACAATTTGCAAGAGCTCAACAAAATTGGACAGCTGAAGACTGGAAAAATGTTGCCTGGTCTGATGAGTCTCGATTTCTGTTGAGACATTCAGATGGTAGAGTCAGAATTTGGCGTAAACAGAATGAGAACATGGATCCATCATGCCTTGTTACCACTGTGCAGGCTGGTGGTGGTGGTGTAATGGTGTGGGGGATGTTTTCTTGGCACACTTTAGGCCCCTTAGTGCCGATTGGGCATCATTTAAAATGCCATGGCCTACCTGAGCATTGTTTCTGACCATGTCCATCCCTTTATGGCCACCATGTACCCATCCTCTGATGGCTACTTCCAGCAGGATAATGCACCATGTCACAAAGCTTGAATCATTTCAAATTGGTTTCTTGAACATGACTAAAATGGCCCCCACAGTCACCAGATCTCAACCCAATAGAGCATCTTTGGGATGTGGTGGAACGGGAGCTTCGTGCCCTGGATGTGCATCCTACAAATCTCCATCAACTGCAAGATGCTATCCTATCAATATGGGCCAACATTTCTAAAGAATGCTTTCAGCACCTTGTTGAATCAATGCCACGTAGAATTAAGGCAGTTCTGAAGGCGAAAGGGGGTCAAAGGTAGAGCGGATTGGCCACTAATCGCAGGGTTGGCGGTTCGATTCCCAGCCCACATGACACCACATGCCGAAGTGTCCTTGGGCAAGACACTGAACCCCAAGTTGCTCCCATTGGCAGGTTAGCACCTTGCATGGCAGCTCTGCCACCATTGGTGTATGAATGTGTGTGTGAATGCGTGATTGGGACACTGTGTAAAGCACTTTGGTAACCTCTATTGTTAAAAAAAAGCTCTATATAAGTGCTGACCATTTACCATGAGAGAGAGAGAGAGAGAAAGAGAGAGAGAGCATGTGTTTGTGGTGGCTTTTTACCTTGAGATCCCGGTGCACGACGCCGTTCTTGTGCAGGTAGCTGACTGCTTCTAGCACCTGTCTGATAACCAGACTAGCATCCAACTCGGAGTACATGCCCCGGTCGAGGATCCGGTCAAACAGTTCTCCACCTGAAACTCTGAAGGAATTCAAGCAGAGGAAAACAAAACATTAGCATGCCATAAAAACATAAGTTTTACAGTAAAATACTGTAGATACAATATACAGTTTAGCAAGAGACAATACATGAAGGTTACTTACAGTTGCATGACGAGGTAGTAATGCGTCCGACTTTCATAGAAATCCTCCAAGCACACAACGTTGTCATGTTTGATCCTAAATGAAAATAAAACATGTTAATACTGTATAAGATCAATAATGATGAGAGTTGTGTTATATTAGATGTTGTAATTTCTACTTCACTTTCAATTACCATTTAATTTATTTTTACTAACTGTACATTCTCATTACCCTCTGCACATTTCTGTACATAGCAACTCTTCGGTACATATTTGATCTTGTCTGTGTTGCTCTGTAGATATTTAGATTTTATTATATTGTGTCTAATTGTTGTATTTCTGTGAGTACACTACACACTTCTATTACCAAAGTAAAATATTTTGTGTGTGTAAGCATACTTGGCGAATACAGCTTTATGTCCAATTTCAACATACAGTATATTCTGTTTATACACATGTATGCACATCACCTAGTGTCTGTTTCATTCCCAGTCTCACCTCCTCAACACAGCAATCTCATTCTCCAGGTTCAAGTCCCTTTTGTTTTTCTTTTTCAAACACTTCATGGCGAAAAGCTTCCTTGTTTTTCTCTCCTTCACCATAAAGACCTCTGAGAATGCTCCCCTGGAGACATGATAGCAAGATAGAAAAGAAAGAAAGAAAGAGGATAAGGGTGGGATAAGGTCAGATGTGCAAATACTGGGATTAGGTTTTTATCAGTGGATCTGAGAGAGCATGATCTGGGTTTATGTAATGACATTGTGGCGTTTCCTCCAGAGAGTAAAGCAGGTTTTAATGAAGGTGAGGATGTGACCTTTTAAAACCTGCCGAGACCTCGGCATGCATATATCCGCTTGTACGTGCATATAACCGCTTTTACTGCTGACAGCATGTAAAGGCTGGTGAAAAAAAAACACAAAGACTGCCAGGGCTCGGGCCAGATAATATCTGAAACAATTATGTTTAATGCAACTGAAACACCCGCAAAACACATAAACATTTGATTAGGTTTACACAAATGACAAATGTGTGCTAATAATAATAAATACAAACATCACATAGACATGCATTGAAGGACAGACCTGAGCCATATCTAGGGACCAGAAAAGAGACTTGGGCTCTTTTGACTTACAGCTAAGCAACCGCCTCGCAACACTCTAGCAACCACTAAGAATACTTTAGCAACCTCATAGAACATCACTGCATGAAAAGAGCTGTATCTGGACCAGTAGACTCTCATTGAAACCACTGAATTCCGGATGCATTCAGAGAAGTACTGGCCGAGAGAGAAAATTCATCAGGCCCGAATAAATCCCATTTTATACCATTTTGGATGTTAGTGACTGACGATTCCTTCAGTGTTATGGCCATTTGTTGCAATGCTAAGTGATACTCTTAAGTTGTCTGTCAGGGGACTTTTTCACACCTGAGTCACATTATCATTTTTCACCTTTTGGATAAAATGTGCACCCCTATTGGTCATTTATCTCAAACTGGATTGGCTGCCCTTAAACTTAACCTACCCTTAAATCTTGACAGCTATTGGGCCACTGGATGCATTGGCTTTAATGCAATCTGGTTCATCCTTGAGAGCAATTTCCAAACACTTGAATGTACCACGTTCATCTGTACAAACAATAGTACACAAGTATAAACACCACAGGACCACATAGCCATCATACCGCTCAGGAAGGAGACGCATTCTGTCTCCTAGAGATGAACGTAGTTTGGTTCTAAAAGTGCAAATTGATCCCAGAACAACAGCAAAGGACCTTGTGAAGATGCTGTGAGGTAACAGGTAGACAAGTATCTATATCCACAGTAAATTGAGTCCTATGTCGATATAACCTGAAAGGCTGCTCAGCAAGGAATAAGCCACTGCTCCAAAACTGCCATAAAAAAGCCAGACTACAGTTTGCAAGTGCACATGGGGACAAAGATCGTACTTTATGGAGAAATGTCCTCTGGTCTAAGGAAACAAAAATGTAACTTTTGGCCATAATGACCATCGTTATGTTTGGAGTTAAAAGGGTGAGGCTTGGTCACAATTTTCCAAGCGGCTTAAAGGCACAGTTAACTTTTTAACAGTTGACCCACTGGAATTGTGATATAGTCAATTAAAAGTGAAACAATTTGTCTGTTAACAATTGTTGGAAAAATTACTCATGTCATGCACAAAGTAGATGTCCTGAACGACTTGCCAAAACTATAGTTTGCTAATATGAAATCTGTGGAGTGGTTAAAAAATGAGTTTTAATGACTTCAGCCTGTTGGGGGATTGAGGGAGTATAATTCATATTGTTTTTGTCAGAGGAAGCCACTGTACTCATCTCCCCAAGGCCAGTAATGGCCCACTGGTGGCATTAACACCAATGGCAAGGGCAGGTTTTGACACAAAGGCAGGCTACGGTTCTCTAGACACATTTGTTTGCACTTTAAACTAGCTGACGGCCAGCAGAATGGCAGTGTATAAATAAGTCGCTCTGTTTACCACCATGTAAATTAAAATCTTCTCAGATCTGGTTTTGTATTTGCACCGTACATTTGAGGTTGTTAACTCAGTCTCAAAACACAGTGCCGATATTCTCAAACCAAACAACAACAACAACAAAGCATTGTGTTATGATAAATTTGTATCTAAAAAAACACATCATGTGTTTTAAACACATTAAATGTCATCACATGCATGACATAACTAAATGAAATTCCAACATTCCAATCAACAATGATTAGCAACATGTTGTTTTAAGTGCTGCAGCTGCCATTTTATAAAATGCATATTTCATGAAAATCGTCACTGGTGTTACCGTCACTGGTGTTACCGTCACTGGTGTTACCACTCCTCAGTGATGACCAGTAGCACCAGTGACAACTTTGTGTGAATAAGCTTTAATAAAGCTGTTATTGGTGTTATTATGCATAAAATTGCTATTAATGCTATTAATACACATCTCAGGATTATAACTTATATTTATAATTGTATAAGTCAAGCACAGTATTGCCAAACATATAGAGGAGCTTCTGGCAAGATCTAGAGATGGTGTTATTTGGTAAAGTGACAAACAGAGAGATTATTCACATAATTCCAGCACCCCTGGCTCTGATCAAGTGAACAGATCAGATTGAGTAAGGGTTCTGGATGTTCATCATGGGGCACTTGTACAGAGGTGGTGGATAAGATGGAAAGGTGCCATGTTTTCATTCGTTAAGTATAGCTGAGGACAGTCCTAAATTACCCTCTTTATTTCTAATCTAGTAATCTCAGTAACGAATATTAGAGGATAAAAATCTTTGGAGTGTTTTTTCTCATATTTGACATATAACTGATTTATAATAATACTTCTGTGCCTCTAACTACATGTGCATTAATAACATTTCTAAAATGTATTTATTGTTCCAAAAACTACAAAGTAACACCAGTGACAAAAAGTGTCAATCCGTGCATATTATCACGTGGCCTGTTTAGCGCGTTACCACGGAGACCTAGCGCGTGTGGAGGCTTCTCCGCAGCATCCACGCACAACTCAACATGCACCCCACTAAGAGCGAGAACCACATTATAGTGACCATGAGGAGGTTACCCCATGTGACTCTACCCTCCCTAGCAACCGGCCAATTTGGTTGCTTAGAAAACCTGGCTGGAGTCAGGTCTCCTAATCAATCCACGCCCTGGATTCAAACTCAAGACTCCAGGTGTGGTAGTCAGCGTCTTTACTCGCTGAGCTATCCAGGCTCCCTGAGATTGACAATAAACGTTTTGTGAAGGTTCAGCACCACGCACCGCGTTCACTGACCATTTACTGAGAAAGAAAAGTATTTTGTCCCCTATTTTTGGAAGGAGCCACCATCAGTAATGTCTAAGGGCTGCACATTGCAGGCCATGCCCTGTAGATTACCACAAATCTGTCTCCATCCTGTTAGATGTTCCCTGAATAAGTGATCCCTGTTCTTCTCTGCCAAAGTGATTAACACACTTGTGTAACATCTGAAAGTGTCTTAACATGAGCTTTACCCTTGATTCACCTATAGCCAGGATCTCTACAGAGGTTGTTCTGAATGCTAATGACTCCATAGAATACAACTTACTATAAACATGGCCAGTGGCATGGGCTTTTCAGCTTTCTAATTTCAGATGTTTCAAATGATAATAGGCTAAAATGTATGTAAATATATAATGGAGTGTGTACATTTTAGGACCTGTAACTGGTCACTTTTTCTTATAAGATTTTCAAATTTTTTGCCTTCATTAGTCTAACATTTTAAATGGTCCTGGGGTAGCAAAAGAATGCTTAGAAGTACAGATATTCAGGGGCCTGGGTAGCTCAGCAAATTTTGACGCTGACTACCACCAATAGAGTCTTGAGTGTGTCAAGACGCGTGGTAAGATGTGATTTTACACAAGTGTAACAATTAAATATGCCTGGTTGTTTTAGAAGCTTCCAGTAGCTGGTCAACTAAATAAAGTGAAGCTTTCAAGCAGAGTGTAGAGTTCACGTAACAAAACGTACCATCCTCCATCGTGGACTCCAATAACGCCGTGGCCGAGTTCAGGGCACTCTCTCTCCCATTGCTCCCCGGTCTATTGCCATAGATAGCGTCCATTTGGTCGAACAAGTGCCACTTTCTTCTGTTTGAACCACTCCGGCTGTTGTGGTCCTTGATGGTTCTGTAGTCACTTAAGTTTTTTTAACTTTTCCCTACACTGTTGGTAGGTCTGGTGGTAGCCGTGTGCGGCCAATAGCTGAGACACTTCCTGAAAGACTTTTTAGTGTCATTCGCGCTAACGAGAGGAACGCCTGCACCTCGTTTATTGATCACGGTGTGGTTTTGCGCACATCTATTTCTTTTTACTATTTGAAAGTTGCGTGAACAAATAATACTGCTATCGCTGAAGCTAACTTTTAAACTAGCGGGTTGATGTCCTGTGTCGAAAATCCAGTGACGCTGGTAGTGACGATTCTCTCTGACCAATCAGTGATCTGCAGGATTTTGACGTCACTTTTACTATCGGCTCGGCTCGCTTGGAACCTCGACCAAGGTGGTACTAAAAAAGTACCAGGTACTATTCACATTGGAACACCCCAAAAAGGGGTGCTTGACCCAGAGTCGAGTCGAGCTATACCGTGTAGTGGGAAAGCCCACATTGGTCATTCCAAATTGGGAGAAAAGGGGATAATAAAAAAATATTATCACCGAGAGCGAGAACCACATTATAGTGACCACAAGGAGGTTGACCCAACCTGGCCAATTGGTTGCTTATGAGACCTGGCTGGAGTCACTCAGCACGCCCTGGATTCGAACTTGCGACTCCAGGTGTGATAGTCGGGGTCTTTACTCGCTGAGTTACCCAGGCCCCCAACGCAATCTATTTTTAAATAAATGAGGGATGAGTTGAAATAATTTCAACATTATGCCAGAACTGATGTCGATTGAGCTTAATTTTTATTGAACCAGAAACATTCCTTTAAGCAATATAAATGTTTTAGCCCAGTAAGAGGTTTCTTTCAATTTTTTATCTAAAAATAATTTCATCACGTAGACTGAGGAGGTCAACTGACTATTCAGAATCCAGTTTTCCAGAAAGTCAGAATACATTCCCTATTACTATGTAAATAAACCATTAACATTTTTTAGACATATTATATTATTGTGCAAATTGAGGAAATGTACTTACGATCCGAGCACCTCCATGAATTCGAAAACATCCTGGATGTTATCCGTGCTCTTTTTCCAATCAACCTCACTCTGCTTTCGGCCCATTTCAGCGTGTGCTTCAACAGGGATTTCTGGAGGAGAGAAAACGGATTCAAAAAGAAACTTAACCGCTTTATAAAATGGCCCATAAATAACTACATCTGTGATTTATGACAGTCTGTCCTGAAAAAAGTTAGATACCTTTACTGGCTGCCTAATATTCCTGGAGCCATACAGCATGTATTCCTGTATAATCCCATCAATCAATATTCCAAATCAAGATCAAACATCAGAACTCCTTTGTATCCTTTGAGATTTTTAGGATTTCTAGTGTAAGATTAAAATCTGTGCTGGAGCTCAATTTGAGCCCCTAACCCATTATTGATTATTTGAACCCACACTTGAATATCTGCTCTTTCTGTTTAGGTGTTTGTGTGTCTCATGGGCTGTCCTGTTTAAACATTTCAGAGATCCTTATTGGCTTTCGTATATGGCTTTAAGACTGTTCTCCGAAACGCTAATCATGTGTTGGCAGGTCAACATTCAGACAGCCAAAACATGTGCATCTTAATGCAAATATTTTTCAAATGTTTTCTATTAAAATGCTTCAAAAGCAACATCTATAAATAAACCTGATCCTAATTTAACTGAAATCTCTGGCTTGATCACATTTATTCAAAGAGGGTGTCTTTGGTTTAAACAGACAAATGCATTTTTAGATTTGTCTTCGAACTGCCTTGACCTGTCCAATTTCAACACAAAGGAATCCACATGTGTAAAATGATTGAATGTATTTGTCATCATCTTCAACAAAATACAGCCAGAAAACTGAAAAAGCGACATGTTTAAATCAAACCCATCAACGGCGCACAAAGACAGCAGAAATTGCTAGGATGTCTGCAATGATCGGCCATGCACCCTGTCTATTTCTGTTTATTCCAAGGTTTCTTCATAAAAGGTGTTCTTCAAACGCCAGAAATTGCTGTACAATTCACAAATCTTGCTCTCATTCCACTTACATAACAGGTTAAAGACACCTGAACTTTTGAGATTACCTTAAAACAAATCGCCACTGAAGTTCATGAGGTCACTTGAATTTTATATAAGTGCAATAGCCAAAAATATTGCCAATTTGTTACTAACAAGGGATTGAATACAATGGGGTGGGTAAAAATGGGTAAAAAGAACATACGATTAAGAGGCATAAGAGGACTGCAAAAAATGGCAGGCCTTGTCTGAACTTAAAGGTTGTGTCATCCTCCTCATTATATAATGTTTAATGCCTTTGTTAAACCATGATTACTTGTAACATGTTATTAACTAAAAACATAATTAGTAAATAATTAGCAATTAGTAATAATTAGCAAATTAGTCAAAATTCTCCTATTTATTAAAAATAATTAGATAAATTAACTTATATATATATATATATCCTTAAAAAATATATTTAAAAAATATTACATTGTTAATTATTTCATTTAAAATTAATGCCATATTTTATTACTTACAAATTGGATAAATATAGGCCTATTTTTAAAATATAAAATTTAAAATAAAATTTTAATAAAATAAAATATGAAAGAAAATAAAACATTTTATGATCAAAAATCACAGAATTATTTTATATTTAATTGGAGATGTATTCTTAAATTAAAAGTAAAAAAGTCTGATTTGAATAAAATATAATTATGTATTTAATTAAATATAAATATTACACATTATATTTTTATATGGTATTTTGATATTACATTTATTTGTAATTGATACAAATAGTATTAATAGTATTTTGTTAATTATAATTGTATTAATTTTATATATTGTTTTCAAATATTTGTTCTATTTTATTTAAATAACTAAAATATAATAAATAAAAATAAATAACTGTCAATAAAAAAGAATGAATTAATATTATGTATATATATATACATAACTAATAGAAATACTTCTATTTTTCATTATACATTCAATATTTAAAATTAATAACTCCAAACTAGTTTTTATGACTTATGCACCACATCATCCAAAGGGTTTACATTCACAAATCCTGCATGCACCTTCAACCTGCACAGGTGATGCTTTGTAATTTGATGCATTAATTATCTTTAACATAATATGCATTCTGATGCATCCATAAGCAGGGGTGATTATTTCAGAGACCAGCAACAAATCCAGCACGATTTTTGCCTCTTGCAGAAACTATCGAAGTGCAAACAAGGACAGCATCGACAGAGAATGACATGTGAAGAGAGGGCACGGTGCACAGATTTCGAGGATGAAGACATGCATCCGAAATACAATGATGCCCATTCCTGTGCAATTACTGCAATAGTTGCAATATCGTTGATATGCAAAATCTTTTATATGCACCCTCATATTAATGACAATGTGGTGCAAAATGAATATTGATAACGCTTTTAATAATCATTTGTTCCGAGCATGAAATGAACACATTCGCTATACTGACAAAATCTACAACACTTTACATTACAATGTCCATGTGCACAAGTAATTCATTTCAATAGTTTTGACCAATAAAAATAAATACACATTTACTACATTGTAACTGATAAGTAGCTAAATTGTAGTAACATGAACACTGTAAAGGTAACATGTGACCTGTTCTATAGCAGAAGTCTCAAGTGGCGTCTCCTGTGAACGGGAGAGCAATCCTCTTTACCAGGGCCATGGTCCCGTCCTTTGACTTACCTAGAGGTAAGTGCGCTACACGGCTCTTCTCTGACTCTCCTGCTAAAAGCCTGCTGCAGTCTGGACAGATTAAGCTTGGCGACTGGTGCAGAAATAACTAACAGTTTGGAGATGACATGTACTGTCAATGAGGAAGGAGGGGTGAGCGGTGAAAGGCGTCCTCAAGGTTGCTTGTACTGAATATGTGAGATCACCACATTGCATTTGTCTATATTGTCTCATCTCCTGCCAAGGTTATTTCTTCATCTACATAACATCTTAGGGTGTTGTTCCATTCCACTGTAACGTTACTTTGGAACGGTATTGTAAAAAAGAGTGCTATATGTATAAAACTGAATTTAACTGCATTGGGAACCTTGCAGTTTAAAATGAAAACAGTACGCGGTTGCTAAAGTGTTCCAAGTGGTTGCCAGAGCACAGCTAAGTGGTTGCTGGGGTGTTGCTATGCAGTTGCTATGGTGCTTTAGGAGGTTGCTAAGTAATTGCATACTGGCCCAAGTAAAAAAAAAGAAAAAAAAAAAGGCCATCCCCAAGTCTCTGTGATATTCTGGTCTCTACTGTATAGGACTATGGTTCCTCCTTCAATGCAAGTCTAGGGCTGCACCCAAATATATACTGGACTGGGCTGGTCTGGTGATCTGGCATGCCGGTCATATTCCCGGTGGGCCGACGGACTTTGGGGCCAATCAGGGGCAGACTGGCCATCGGGAGAACCAAGCAGGATGGTGGGTCGGCCGCAAAATTGTCCGAATGGGCCGCAATAAACTAAAACGAGCCGCCGCGTTATGCAGAAAGGACCACAAAACAGCGCCGCAATATGCAGAAAAGGACAGCGAACACCCCCCCGCTCAACTTTTGGGCCAGTTGCTATGTAAAATCCCAGGCCGATTTCTCTTCCCAGTCCAGTTCTGGATGTAGTAACAACAACCGTAAAAATTATTTGCTCTGGGTTTTTTTAACCAAGTACAATTTGACCTCACGGAACACCTTTCTTGGTATATAAAGCACTTACAGTTGAAAAGAGTCGCCAAACTCGTGGTTCTGAGTTTCATGCCATGTAAGTTTAATACTTAGGCCGGGTAAGGGGTTTTGAAAGATTTATCCAAATGTCTGTTGAGCAGTGAGGGCACAATAGTGATATTTCATGGATCAATCCTTGAGGGATTTGAACCGACAACCTTTTGGTAACCAGCCAGGTCTTTAAACATTCAACTAGACAACAAACTATTTTCACAAACATAATATACAGATAGCATGAAAGAAACTAATACGTGATAGCACTAAAACAGTCATAATAAAATGGTCTTGATTTGAGGAAGAGTATTGAGGCAGATCTTCATCTTGCCTGGTAGTGTCACAAGAAAGTGAGCTTATAGGATTACGTAAGGCTTTAGCAAATGCACACCATATTTTTAAATCATGCATTCAGAAGGCACGGAAAAGACATAAGGATTTGTGAAATGAAAAGTAGAAAGATCTAAAAACTCATAATAAGTTGAATCAGAGTTCTCCACTCGTGTATATTGCAGTTGAACCCAGTTGAAGTGTGAGATTACCACATGCAACCTGTTGGGCCACACAGGATAATCACACTCTTATACACAGTGTGACACTTCCTGGTTTAATAGGCTTGCGCAATCTCAAACTGGAATTTTAGATCTCGTTTAACTAAACATGTGACAACAGTTAAGTTATATTTTTCTTTTAGATTTAATAGTTGAATGAAGTCATTATTAACATGAGGCCGTGTGCTACATTGATTCTATCATGATTAAAGGGTGTAACTCTATTAACCATGATGAAATCACTGAACTACACAAACTTAAGTGGCTTAAAGCTTTTATAAAATTGGGCAAAAGCAATATGATAAAAGGCACAAATGTGCAATAAAGGGTTACATTTATTAATAATAATTATGGGGAATCACAATTCTTCCCCCAAGTAAAATAGTTTAAGGTCGAAACATACTCTACGAAACTTTGTAAACACAGACACTTCTAGCTACGCAAGCTCAATTGAGTAGTTGCGTTCCAAATTGCATCAGGCCGCAAATCACAACTCAACACATTTTTATAGCACAAACCTTTGAAGGTAACTCAATCGTCCCATTCAGTACTAAGTGTTGTTACCACCACAGTAACTCACTAGCTCACGTTAAAAGTGCAATCAGTAACTTTTGCCTTTGTGCCATCTTGGACTTACACTGACACCTAGTGGCTTGGATGCTGCATCATTTAAAATCAATAGTTTTCAGTTTCAGATGTCATTGTAGAAATGTAGTATTCACAGTCAGCCATGATGACTTTAATCAATGAGGGAAAGTGTCAAATAACAGGACGGTTACTGAGATTAAACGAGCAGTATTCGGCTGGTCATGTGATTCCAACATGGCAGCCCCCATGTGTGGACACTCTCCATGTAGAATAAAACAGCTTTTATAAGGTTACTAATATGACAGGAGACTTCATTTTAATGTGAGAGGTCATGATTTCCAGCATAAACTGATACATTAAAATTCATGTCTTTAGACGTAAAAATGTTTTTAATGAGGAAACATTTACTGAGTGCACCTTTAAGCGTGGCCATGGTTCTCAGCAGGAAACCGATGGAGTGCGTACTCCAGGTAGGAAATGAGGTTTTGCCCCAAGTGAAGGAGTTCAAGTACCTCGGGGTCTTGTTCACGAGTGAGGGGACAATGGAGCGGGAGGTTGGCCGGAGAATCGGGGCAGCGGGAGCGGTATTGCAGTCGCTCTATCGCACCGTTAGTCACGTAAAAGAGAGCTGAGCCGAAGGCAAAGCTCTCGATCTACCGGTCAATTTTTGTTCCTACCCTCACCTATGGTCATGAAGGTTGGGTCATGACCGAAAGAACTAGGTCGCGAGTACAAGCGGCAGAAATGGGCTTCCTCAGAAGAGTGGTGGGCTTCTCCCTTAGAGATAGGGTGAGGAGCTCAGTCATCCGTGAGGAGCTCGGAGTAGAGCCGCTGCTCCTTTGCGTCGAAAGGAGTCAGTTGAGGTGGTTTGGGCATCTGGTAAGGTTGCCCCCTGGCCGCCTCCCTAGGGAGGTGTTTCAGGCACGTCCAGCTGGGAGGAGGCCTCGGGGAAGACCCAGGATTAGGTGAAGAGATTACATCTCCACACTGGCCTGGGAACGCCTCGGGGTCCCCCAGTCAGAGCTGGTTAATGTGGATTGGGATAGGGAAGTTTGGGGCCCCCTGCTGGAGCAGCTGCCCCCGCGACCCGACTTCGGATAAGCGGTTGAAGATGGATGGATGGATGGACCTTTAAGCGTGTTCAATCAGGCCGCACGTTGGCAATGCATTGGCCAAGTGCTCGCATCTGCATATGCATACTTGAGTAAAGTATGTTTCTGGCCTTGCTGTTTGCTGTTGACAAGCATCATAGCAACATGGTGCATTAATAGAACGTGCAGCTTCAAAAAACGTCTCATCCAAACATAGTTCAGAGTCAGAACTACACATTTTGTACTAGTCAAAAGGATGGACACACCTGGTAATTCTTTACCATTTACAAACCAACAAATGGAAGCACAAATGGAAGTAATGGAAGCATTATTTGAAGTCAGAAGTCTCATTTGCATGGCTTACCTTTGTGTTGATGTCTTTTACTGACGAGTGCTTTGTGTTGCTTAATAAAATATGATGGCATTGCTGGTCAAAAACACAAGGCAGTTGCGAGGCGTTATATTTCAAGGAACACAAGTTGAAGTCTGTCTTTCTCTTAAGATATCGTCGTATGTATCCTGGGAGGCAGAGGGACCTGGGTGAGACAGTTCTCTCATTAAAACAGTCTGTGTACAGTGTTGCCATGGAAGAAAAAGGATGCAAGGCAGATAACCGGACATGATGATCTCTAGATAATTCTATTTCAGGGAGGCTGACTTGCGTAAATGGGAATTTGGATGTGGAGACATGGAACATGTTTCCACTTAAGGGGGTCTCACACAGGATGTGAATCACTGTCGATAAATATTTCAAACCCTGTACAGATGCAATCAAAGGAATGGAATCACTGAGAAATCACATTGTGAACTGCACTCTTTAGTATACGCTTTGCGCCAGATACCTATATCTGGCTTACATCGTTGCCATGACAATGTAAAGCCCAAACCCCAAAAACGACTGTAAGAATGACAATTTAGACAACTTTACAGCTCATATAATCCACAGGTTTTAACAGAAGAATTAATGTAAGTGCTAATGTAATGTATAAAATTGTTAGCTTCAAATTGTTAGCTTTGAACCCTCCAAATATTAGCTCCATTTACTTCCATTGTAAGTGCCTCACTGTAACCTCTTTTAAGAACATGAAGAACCAGTCAAAATACATTTGTGGAAATCAAAATGTTGCCACTAATGCTGTTAATGCTCTGCATTAAACCCAGAATATTCCTTTAACTAGATTATCTATTGCCATTCACCAGAGGTGAGGTGACTTATGCAAGCACAGCATGCGCCTTTATAATGGGGCTCTTTATATGGTTCAAATTAATCAAATCTTCATCACATATTATTCATCTATATTCAACTGCATGAAAACTAAAAAGTTTTTTTTAAAGAATCCTCCTTTGGCAGTCTTTCAGTCATCTTTCCTGTAAATCCCACCTGCAAACTCATCAGTCATTCTGCCAAGCCAAAACCAAAACAAAATGTGCTGCCAGCACAGCAGGACTAACAGAAGCCATCTTTGAAAATGCCTCTTTGTTAATGTAATTTTGTCTTATGTATTATATGTTGTACACTTTTTTACTGCATCATACCTAAAGCAATTCTCTTCCAAGCGGATTATTTCTGACAAACCTCCATTGTGCTTCTGCAGTAAAGCCACTGATAATCTGACACTGATGTCAATGGAAGTGGAGCGTAGTTCTAGTGGGAAGACCAGCAGGTGTACATCATCACATCATTAGCTGGGTAACTCCTAGCCACTCGCACGCAAGCCATTGCTTTATAAGTCCGCTCACAATCTATCACATTGCTGTTTCAGTGTGCTTACACTGCAACCTCCACCACCCCACCACCACCAGTTGAGTCCTGTCCCGCAGGGGGGTAGGCTCCTCGCCCCTGCCTCCTATCTCCGGCAGGACATGACGGTTCCGGGTACAACTCCCTCGGACTGCCGGACGGGGCCTACGCCAAAGAGAGAAACATCACCTCCCGTTTTACATCTATCAAATAAATGGCATCTCAAACTTCACTCAAGCCTGCGTGTCTTCCCGATAGAACTGCACCTGCTCAATTAAAGACATTCCTCACCCTCTTCAAAACAATGATGTATATCGATGAGTGACTTATTAAGTATTATGTAACTTGGATAGGGTGATTGAGGTTGAAAGACAGAGAGAGAGAGAGAGAGAGAGAATGATAAGATAGAAAGAATGAATGGGAAAAAATTAAGAAAAAAAAGAAAGAAAAAGAAGTGATGAAGGAAAGGAAAAAAGGAAAAAAATAAGAAATTATGAAAGAAAGGAAAAAAGAGAAAGAAAGAAAAACAAAAAATATTCATATGCAAATGCATCAAATAAAGCTGTCAAGACTATTTTTTTAGTTGAATCAACTTTCCTTGGTTACATGATTTATTTGAGCAATATGAACATGGGAGGATTAAGTAAAACTGACGATAGTGAAGTTAGACAGGACATTTTCCTTTAAGTCATAGAAAGGTCACATTGAAACTGACTTAGAAACTTTTTACCAGACCATAATCTATTTTTGGTACTTATGAAATGGTAAATGGTCTGCACTTATATAGCACCTTTTTTAACCTTAGCGGTTACCAAACACTTTACACTGTGTCCCATTCACTCAATCGCACACACATTCACACACACACATCACACACTTATGACGGCAGAGCTGCCATGCAAGGCTCTTGATTGTAGAGGTTAAAGATCGATCTGCTCTAACGTGTTGTATGACGGCCAGAGTTGGGGAGTAACGGTATGCATGTAACGGGAAAACGTATTTAAAATACAAATATCTGTAACTGTATTCCAATACAAACATGTATTTTGTCTTACTGTACTGGCAAACTTTTTATAGTCAAAACAAGTGAAAAAAATCTACCAGTGCTGAAGAAGTAATCCAAAGTATTTAGAATACGTTACTGACATTGAGTAATCTACAGGAATACATTACAAATGACATTTTACAGCATGTAATCTGTAATCTGTAGTGGAATACATTTCAAAATTAACCCTCCCAACCCTGATGATGGCATATAATTCGAGGTTTCTGCATCAGCTAAGATCAGACCCGAGTCTAATTCAGTATCTTGACTGATCTAGAATAATCTTCCCACTTAACCCTGTAAGAGACCCATCAAATGGATGCCAACCAATTAGGCCAGCTTGGCTTAACCTGCAGCATATTTAAATAGACTGATCTACTGTATGTACCTGATGCTGTTTCCATCAATCGTCCAAGTTCAACTGATCTGAGATCTGCTGTTGGATAAATCAGAGAATGAGATCATGTGTTGATTTCAGACTTCAGATACTTGTAATGCACTGTATGAGAGAGGAGACAACTTAAAGGGAAGGTTCACGCAAACATTAAAATTTAATAATTTACTCACCCTCATACTGCAATCAAATTCAATCTTGACAAGATCCGTATTCACCGAAAAGCGTCCTGTTGTTCCTTGTAAAACTATTGTAGGATGCCCTCTAGTGGTGGGACACACCTCTACAACCACAACACCAAAAGCAATCAGCCAGTTACAGAAAAACACCCCTTATTTGGTAGGAACTTAAGTTTAAGCAATATTTACATTTCTGAAGAAATGTCACTATATGCATTTATGTAATTAATTCACTATATGTATTTAATGATTTATTTATTTAATGATGCATGTAATTAATTCAGTACATGTACACTCACCTAAAGGATTATTAGGAACACCTGTTCAATTTCTCATTAATGCAATTATCTAATCAACCAATCACATGGCAGTTGCTTCAATGCATTTAGGGGTGTGGTCCTGGTCAAGACAATCTCCTGAACTCCAAACTGAATGTCAGAATGGGAAAGAAAGGTGATTTAAGCAATTTTGAGCGTGGCATGGTTGTTGGTGCCAGACGGGCCGGTCTGAGTATTTCACAATCTGCTCAGTTACTGGGATTTTCACGCACAACCATTTCTAGGGTTTACAAAGAATGGTGTGAAAATTTAAAAACATCCAGTATGCGGCAGTCCTGTGGGCAAAAATGCCTTGTTGATGCTAGAGGTCAGAGGAGAATGGGCCGACTGATTCAAGCTGATAGAAGAGCAACTTTGCCTGAAATAACCACTCGTTACAACCGAGGTATGCAGCAAAGCATTTGTGAAGCCACAACACGCACAACCTTGAGGCGGATGGGCTACAACAGCAGAAGACCCCACCGGTACCACTCATCTCCACTACAAATAGGAAAAAGAGGCTACAATTTGCAAGAGCTCACCAAAATTGGACAGTTGAAGACTGGAAAAATGTTGCCTGGTCTGATGAGTCTCGATTTCTGTTGAGACATTCAGATGGTAGAGTCAGAATTTGGCGTAAACAGAATGAGAACATGGATCCATCATGCCTTGTTACCACTGTGCAGGCTGGTGGTGGTGGTGTAATGGTGTGGGGGATGTTTTCTTGGCACACTTTAGGCCCCTTAGTGCCAATTGGGCATCGTTTAAATGCCACGGCCTACCTGAGCATTGTTTCTGACCATGTCCATCCCTTTATGGCCACCATGTACCCATCCTCTGATGGCTACTTCCAGCAGGATAATGCACCATGTCACAAAGCTCGAATCATTTCAAATTGGTTTCTTGAAAATGAAAATGAGTTCACTGTACTAAAATGGCCCCCACAGTCACCAGATCTCAACCCAATAGAGCATCTTTGGGATGTGGTGGAACGGGAGCTTCGTGCCCTGGATGTGCATCCCACAAATCTCCATCAACTGCAAGATGCTATCCTATCAATATGGGCCAACATTTCTAAAGAATGCTTTCAGCACCTTGTTGAATCAATGCCACGTAGAATTAAGGCAGTTCTGAAGGCGAAAGGGGGTCAAACACAGTATTAGTATGGTGTTCCTAATAATCCTTTAGGTGAGTGTATATATTTATTTAAATATGTATTTAATGATGCATGTAATTAATTCAGTACATGTATATATTTATTTAATGATGCATGTAATTAATTCACTATATGTATTTAATGATTTATTTAAATATTTAATGATGCATGTAATTAATTCACTATATGTATTTAATGATTTATTTATTTAAATATTTAATGATGCATGTAATTAATTCACTATATGTATTTAATGATTCATTTATTTAATATGTATGTGTTTATTTAAATATTTATTTAATGATGCATGTAATTAATTCACTATACATATTTAATGATTTATTTATTTAAATATTTAATGATGCATGTAATTAATTCACTATATGCATTTAATTACCTATTTATTTAAATATTAATTTAATGAAGCATGAAATTAATTCACTATATGTATTAAATTATTTAATTTATTTAATTATTTAATTTTAAGTAATTTGGCCCTCCATAAAGAATATCCTGTTGCATTATATATTCATATAATAGCTGCCATGATGTCATGAGTCTACAATCTTAGGGGTTAACTGTAACCCAGTATATATCATGAGATTAAAGGGGCAGTTCACACAAAAAATATGTCATAAACATACTTTAGCCTATTTTTAAGATTTACACATTTCAATTTCATATAGCAAAATTCCATAAAATGTAATTGTATATTGTTTAATACAATTAAATTAATAACATTTTTATATTTCGTTTTTATTTGATTTTATTAAAGATTACGCAATTTAATTGAATGGAATATTGTTATGAAATTGAAATGCGTAAATCTTAAAATATTTTGATTTGTGTGTAATTTACTCTCCCTCATGTCCAAGAATTTTTCTTAAGCAGAACACAAAAGCAGATCGTCTTTTCAATCCAATGGCAGTGGAGAGTCCCTCACTAAAAAAAAAGAACAGAAAAGTCAAAAGTAGTCCATTCAACTTGTGCATCAAATTCCAAGTCTTCCGAAGACATACAGTTAGTTTTGATGAGAAACACCCCGCAAATTAAGTCATTTCACAGATGAAAATCTGGACGCCTGTTGCACGTTCATAAGCACTATGAGAGAAGCTTGTTCGCATTGGCATGCGTGTTCACACGCAGATTTTAGACCAAAAAACTCAAGACATATTACAAACTGGTGTTTACAGCACTGAAACTCAACTGAGCAGAGACACAAAGTGTTAAATACTTTTATTTGTGTATTCAGTGAATATTTTCACCCATAGGAAAAGAAAAACTGCCGGTGTGTGAAAATATTTAAAGAAAAGAAAGAAACACAACTAGTGACCAAAGGCAAACAGCAAAATTACACTACTGTTCCCCAAATACTCAAGTTCCACAAATTCCTCTCGGACAAAAAGTTAATTATTCTCAGTCCTGCAAAGACGTGTAAACAGAAAAGGAAATTTGTTAATGCCACTAAAATCCCACAGTGCAGATAGAGGCCTAGTTAGATTTCAGCGCATTTCCTCCGTTGTGCCTCCCTAAAATGACTTCATGAACAAGTATTATGTATAAATACTTATAAAATCCATATGTGTTTATATGTAACTCCAAATATATAAATGGAGACCAAGCCAGGCAGATGTTCCCCTGAGAATCGAAACCATGATCATGCAAAAAATATCAAAACAATATATAATAACAATCATTTCTTAAGCTTGATAATAATAATAATAACAAAATACAATGAGTTACATAGAAAAATAGTACATTGCACAAAAGCCCATTTTGATATTGAATATCTCAATGTTGCAAAGCCATAATATAGTCATCATTTTACAATGCAAGTGCTGTTGAAGACATGATATTGGTGTAAGTTCAGTATTACTGTCAATCTGATATATATTTGAATAATATTTTCATCATATGGACATTTCGATATCTAGAACATCTTTGACTATAGTAGACAACTCTTTAAAAAAGCGAGACATTATATAATCACAAAAGCCGTGTGTCATGTGAAGTCCAGCTCTCATTAAAAGTACTGCACGACTGCTGTGGCTGTGTTTGAGCATCAAAGTGTGTGTGTGTGTGTGTGTGTGTGTGTGTCCCCGATTTTCCGTTGGTCTCATGCAACACTCTGCCCGGGCAGGGAATGCTGAGCCAGTCGTGGAACTCCAGAACATTCGGTAGTTTTCAGAATTCAGTCAGAATTCCGACATCCGTTTTACGCAGATTTCTATAGGAGTGAAACCTGGCAAAAGCCTTTGCACGCAAATCGTGAGGTTGGAGCTTGAACTCCAAGCAAATGTCTTTGGTTTTACTGGTACAGAGTCTTTGCACATCACTGTGCAATGTATGCATATGTGCCAGCAAATCACTTTGTTTATATAGGCTAATGCAATCTGTTTATCAGAAAGATCTTGTTGAGTGTGTTGATGCGTGTGTGTTTATGGTCTCTTGTGCCCAGTGTCCCAGTGCACCTGTGATCCTGCAGGAGAATGTCTCTTGGATAACAGTATTGCGTTTCCCAGTGTTTCCTCTTCAAGTTCCTTCAATCTCTTCTCCTCTAGGAAAGCCACAAGTGAATCCCTCATGGCCACCACATCCAGCATCTCCTGCAGGATCTGCTCCTCATATGCTCTCTGCTCAGGGGTCTTCTCGGAGTCTACACATACACATAAGACATTTACATGTGAGAACAGAAAATGCATGAATGCACATTCACACACACACTGAAAATGAATGATTTAGAAATTAATACTAATTCTTACTAATTTACTAACTATTTTCATGGTTACGGAAAAAGGACGTCGTTCTTTGAAAGGTGACGGTCACTGTCGTTAAGTGACGTCCCGATAAAGATAACCCTAATAAATGACACGAAAAGACACTAAGCTTGTGCTTAAAGGGATAGTTCACCCAAATATGAAAGCTCTCTCATCATTTACTCACCCTCATGTTATTCCAGATGTGTATGACTTTCTTTCTTTAGCAGAACATATTTGAAAAACAAAAACATAGAAAAACATCTCAGCTCAGTAGATCCTTAAAATGCAAGTGGATGGTGACCAGACCTTTTGAAACTCCAAAAATCACACACAGCCAGCATAATCATCATCCATACGACTCCAGCGGTTAAATGAATGTCTACTAAACCAACACGATCACTTTTGGTACGAAAAGATCAATATTTAAGAGGGTTGAGTTCACGTGGTATCTCGTGTGATATATTTGCGTTGGCATGTTATGGACGTAATCTCACGTTTTTCTCTCGGCTGAGACATCCAGGATAAGCACACAAACACACAATTGTGAAAAACAGAGATACAGATACAAATACAGTTCTAAACTAAAACCAATGAAGCTTCTGTACATCATTCATCCTACTCCGTTGTAAACAGCGCTGCTCTTCTAGGTGTGACGTATGTGCATCAGTTCTCACGTGCTTACTACTGCTGACCGGAAGAGATGCTTTATAGTTAAAGAAGTACTTAAATATTGATCTTTTTCACACCAAAGCAATCGTTTAGCTTCAGAAAACATTAATTTATCCACTGGATTCATATGGATGACGTTTATGCTGACTATCTGTGATTTTTGGAGCTTCAAACATCTGATCCCCATCCACTTGCATTTTATGGACCAAATGATCTGAGATTTTTTTTCTTCAAACGTCTTCTGCAGAGAAAAGAAAGATAATTATTATTTTAGTTTAAATAAATTCCCACTACTTAGTAAGTCCTCGTGGTGGCGCAGTTACACACCTCTTTCCGGGTGGTGGAGGACAAGTCTCAGTTGCCTCCGCTGCTGAGGCAGTCAATCTGCGCATCTTATCACGTGGCTCACTGTGCAGGACACCGCGGAGACTCACAGCACGGGAGGCTAATTTCTGCGATCCACGCACCCCATTGAGAGCGAGAACCCCTAATCGCAACCACAAGGAGGTTCCTCCATGTGACACTACCCTCCCTAGCAACCGGGCCAATTTTTTAGCTGCTTAGGAGACCTGACTGGAGTCACTCAGCACGCCCTGGATTCGAACTCGCGACTCTAGGGGTTGGTAATCAGTGGCAATTCTCGCTGAGCTACTTTTGTGATTTAATGATTAATGTAATTTAATATATAAATTATATAAATAAATTATTATTATTATATAAATAATATAAAATTGCTGGAGTCTGATCATTTGCCGCTGACCAAATATATTGACTCCTAATGTTATCAGAAGAGCGCACCGAATCTTCAAACAGTCAAGAGGACGTTCAGTGAGCCGGCCACCCGGTGGCAATGTGAGCACCACAATACGACCCACTCACTCCATTGACTTTATGAAGGACATGTTGTGGGCTTGTGAATGTTTTATGGCCATCTTTAGCATCTATTCTCAATTTGGCCAGGAATATCAGTGCAAAAGCAACCTTTCGTTGATGTAAAAGTTTCTTGCATTCCTTGAATCGATCACGTTTCTCTCTTGTCGAGTTTGCAAAGTCTGGGGACAAGAAAATCCTTCCAAGAAAGTCTTCCTTTACACCTTGCCTCACGTAACACAAGATCTTTATCGGAGGATCTCAGAAATTTGGCCAGAATTGATCAGGGCCAGACTCCCTCTGGATCGCCGGAACCCTGTGAGCTTGCTCGATTTCCATCTTATGGCCTGTTATTGAATTGAATTAGAAGAAGCCTTTGAAGCCTATATACAGTGAAATGTATTGTTTTCACATATCCGAGCTAAGCTGGGGGCAGGGTCAGCTGATACGGCACCTCTGGAGAAAATAGGGTCAAGGGCCTTGCTCAAGGGCCCAACAGTGGCATCTTGGCAGCGCTGGGGCTTGAACCCCTGACCTTCTGGTCAGTAACCCGCTGAGTAACCCCCTCAACCGCCGAGCCACCAATGCCCCCTCACATATCGAGCATACTCGGAAACAGCCCATCCAGGAATTCCACCATATTCTGTCCCTCTGCTCCCTCCAGGACTCCCACGATATGAACGTTATTCCACCGGCTACGGTTTCCATGTCCTCCAACTTTTCCCAGACACGCTCCAAATCCACCTTGGACGCTAGCGGATTAGCAGATAATTCTCTCTCCGATGACTCCAGATAAATCCATCCATTTCTCGACATCCCCCACTCTTGTTACCACATCAATAAATTTCACCTCCATGACAGTGATTGATCGATGTATTACAGCAAGATCCTCCAAGTCAGCAACAACCTTCGTCAGCATTGCCAACATGCTCAGCATCTCTCGCAGAATTTTCGGGAACTCTCCAACCAAATTGGCTCCCAGACCCGCAGCCTGCTGCACAGGGGTGTCAGCCTGAGCACGTAAGTGACTTTTAATGTCTCTAGAGCCAGAGGATTTTGAATTCTTTGACATATTGATCTCCTAGAACAGTTATGGAACATAGTGTATCGAATCTCACCAGTTTATGTCATTAAAAGGTATCAAAATCAGCAAAGTGCACAGAGCTCGCCGTTCACACATCCGATCACACATCCGATCTTTGCATGGCGTAAGACGTAAGGCGCCAACATTTATTTAATTTTGAGTGATTTGACCCTTCATAAACAAATGGAATTGCAAAAATAATTTCGGTTTCCCAAACACTTCCCCTGTCTTCCATTGGTCACCTAAACTGATAGTTCTGCCCCAAATTCAAGCCATTGGTTGAGCTAATGTTCTTTTGTCTGGCTGGTCAAGATGCTCAAACAGAGCAATGTTCTGAAAGCACCACAATGTGTTAAAACTTTTCAGTGAAATCAACTTTCGGATGGTTTACTAATCACTTGTCTTTTAACACTGAAAATATGACACATCATTGTTTAATACTAATTTAATTTAAAATTCATATTTACATATAACTTAATTCAAATTAATATTAAATTACTAATTATTAAGGAAAAATCAGCCTAATGATAATACTAAAATGAAAAAGGATGCAAACTTGAATACTAGGGACATTTATTGATTTATTTATTGATTTAATACATTTCACGATTTCATTACGTATTTATTTTTAATTATTTTATGAGTTAATTTGGAGTATTTTGGCCCTTCATCATGGTGCAGAATTTACACACTTTTATTAATATAGTTATAATATTTGTTATAATTTTTAATAATAACAATATTTTATAATTAAAAAATACTATATTACATTAATTTAATTAAATGTAGTTTTAAAAATGTGTCTTCTTAATCTTTTTTTTTTGGGCTCTGACAAACTGTATTTTATTAAATATTAATCGAAGTTCCTTATTAAATTCATATTACATTTTTGAACTTGATTTAGCTATGATAAACACAATGAAATACAAAATACTGAAAATACAAAAGCTAAATACTACATCAAATAATTAAAGATTATATAATGAAAAGTATCTCTTCACAACTGTTATTTACATACTCAAAAACAAGTGAACTTATTTCATGGTAATTAGTTTTAATGTCGCACCATCCATATCCATGTATCGCCGTAGCTCCATCTCTAACATACTCTGTTTGTCTTCTAGTTCCAGCTGTCGAGACCTTTAAACACACAAAACCACAGTCACACAAATGTATTACGCGGCTGTTCACATAGCCTGTAATTTAGTTTAACATAGAGAAGCCAATTGTGCATGGAGCAAATATATGCTAAAGACATGCAAAGTATTGGGTTAAATAAATAAGGCCACTCTAAGCATTCAACTGAAGCATTAGTGCTCGTCAAAAGACATGCAGAAGAGAGGTTGCCAGGGGCAACAAGACTGTGAACTGGATTTCAGGCAGGCTTGCATGTTTTTCTTAACAAATATAAAAATATTGTGCAAAATGATGCACTCTGTGCAATAACAGCTCTTAATGAAATCCATAAAATGTTAATCATATGCTTGGTAGTTAGTCACAGAGATGCATATTCATTCAGCTCAACTAGTACCCATATTTAAAAGGATAGTTCACCCTAAAATTTTAATTCTGTCATCATTTACTCTCCCTCATTTTATTTCAACCCCCAAATGACTTACTTTCTTCTGTGAATCACATAAATAGATGTTAGACAGAATGTTAGCCTCAGTCACCATTCAATTTCATTGCATCTTTTGTCCATAGAATTGAAGTGAATAATGAATAATGAGTAATGAACATTGTGCCTTTTACCTCCTTTCATGTTTCACAAAACAAAGTCATTCAGGTTCAGAACAACATGAGGGCGAGTAGATGATGACATCATTTGTATTTTTGTATGAACTATCCCTTTAGGTCCCTGAGCTTTTAGAAACATGGACTGTGTTGAGACTTACGCCACCATGAGATCGGACTCCTCAGAAAGCAAAGTGTTCTTCTCCTGGACCAGATCAATCCACTGGTCAATCGTTTCAGAGTCATCTGACACTAAACACACACATATCCACACAAAAAGTTACAACAGCTTTGTAAAACATACAAATAATTGTCTTCATGCATCTCTCCAGGTATGCAATTTATCCCTAAACAGGTTTAAATTTATGGTGTGTACAGTTTGATACATAATATGCAGGGTAGATCATGAGTTGTATGACACTGAAAATAACATAGGAAACAATTTCGAGACATATTGCACAAGAGGAAACTATCAGAATAATACATCATCCAGATGAAAATGCACACATTGAATAGATGTACTGGTGTTGTACACTTGGAATTATTAGAGACAAATTAGTGCAAATACAGCCTAACGGGGTTTAAAATATGACAAAGTTTCATTTATAAAATATATTTCATTATATATAAAATATTTATACTGATGCGTTTTGTCTGTTGGAACGTTTTGTGAAGTCTGCAGATAGATGAGATCAATATATACCAGCTTCTCTTCTCAAAGCTCTCTCCAGCTCCACTCCTTTGTCCTCTAGATCTTTAAAGGTCACCTCGATCTCTTCCAGTCTCCTCTGAATCGACTGTGTCCATCAGAACCAGAAGACAGCATGAAGAAAATAAAAAATAAAATCAGATCTTTTTTTTCATCTTAAAGAAATGGTTCACCCAAAATGTAACATTATCTTATCATTTCCCAGATGAGTATGACTTTCTTTCATCTGCTGAACACTGAACACAGGAGAATATTTCAGCTCTTTTGGTCCTCACAATGCAAGTGAATGGGTGCCAAATTTTTGAAGCTCCAAAATCCACATCAGGGCAACGTAAAAGTAGTCCAGGCGACTCTGGTGGTTAAATTTATGTCTTCAGAACTGATATGATATGGATGAGAAACAGATCAATATTTATGCCCTTTTTTACAATAAATTATCCTCCCTGCTCATGTCCACTGTTTTACTTTCACGTTTACATTCTCCTTCTGTTTTTGGTAATTTACATTCTTCATGCATATCACCACCTACTGGGCAGGGAGGAGAATTTATGATAAAAAAAATAACTTAAATATTGATATGTTTCTCAACCACACCTATCATTTCGTGCCTGAACAAATGGATTTACCCACTGGTGTCATATGGATTACTTTTATGCTCCCTTTATGTGGATTTTGGAGCTTCAGAATTTTGGCACCCATTCATTTCCATTGTGAGGACCTACAGAGCTGAGATATTCTTTTAAAAAACTTAATTTGTGTTCTGCAGAAGAAAAAAGTCATACACATCTAGGATCCCAGGAGAGTACGTAATTCATGAGAGAATGTACATTTTTGGGTGAACTCTCCCTTTAAAATCATTCAACAAAAACAGATCTTGAGTGAACATGCCCAGCAACTGCTAGTGATGAATGTTCACCTGAGCCTTGTGGAAACGCTGGATTTCACTCGTCCTGGCTTTCCTTTCCAGAGTTCTCATCTTCATCAGGTCTCGTTTCTCAGCCTCAGAAATCTCAAAATAACACATAGCAACAGTCAACAATTTCCTCTAGCGCTTTACAATAAATGAGCGTGTTTATGGTAAATGGTCTGCACTTACATAGCGCCTTTTTAACCTTAGCGGTATTCAAAGCGCTTTACACTGCATCTCATTCACCCATACACACACTCACACAGCAATGACGGCAGAGCTGCCATGCAAGGCGCTAGCCAGCCATTGGGAGCAACTTGGGGTTCAATGTCTTGCCCAAGGACACTTCAGCATGTGGAGCCGTGTGGGCCGGGAATCGAACCACCAACCCTGCGATTGGTGGCCGACCCGCTCTACAACCTGAAGCACAGCCGCCCCAGTTTACATGCACTGTGTTCGTGGCTTTCTCTAAACTCTCGTATACATGTGGAACGGTCAGTAATTAGCCACAGCAACGTAATTTCCCTGTGATGATTCACGTTAACAAACATGGTATCCGAGGAAGACTTCTTTATTTTATTCTCTATTGCTTAGCTTTAAATTCCAGATATTCTACAGTTGTTGCTGGTTGTTTCCTTAACTTTAAACCGGGACCTGCAGCCAAATTGCCCTGCAATATTGGTGTTTCCCTCTTACGCCAAACTCCAGGATTCCCCCAATGCACTTAAGCACATATACTGTAAGTGAATGTGAGGGATGTAAGGCTACATCCTATGATGTTAGCTATACGGTCTGTTCCATGCACATGCGCACTCCTCAAAAACCTGTTACACCACCAAAGCGATTACATGACTGTTCCAGCCGCATTCTCCGGGAGAAACATTGGTGTTTTAAACCGCTTTCTCTTAATCCCTTAAATGGCATTCTCGTTTATATGACGTTTCAGTAAACAGCTTTCAGCAAAAAACCTGGAATAAACTGTTTTCTTAAGTAGATGTACTGTATACATGGTCATTGCCTCTTGTGTACAAGATTATGAGACACAAACCTGGGTTCACTATGGCTGTGAGTATTAATAAAGTCAAGAGTTTTTGCACTAGAGAATAACAAAAGAGCCAATATGTACTAAATCTGGAGGAGAGTTTGAACTAGCCGAATGGTTCTCTTTGCAGACTGGGATTGTTGACATGGCTACGGTTTCTTCATCCACTATGGTTCTTTGTTTTGAGTACGGAAAGCTAGCCATGCTGATAAATCCGTGACGGGAACGATTTGTAATGTTACCATACCAAACCGTGCTCAAGTGGAAATGCTACTGGAACCATTACTTATTGAGCTCAGAATGGTTTGGGCCAATGGTGGAAAAGCACTTATAGTCTCAATTTCTGATGACAATGTTTATGGAGCATCTGAAGTTAAATGCACACATAAATGGTAAGAGCTGGAGAAAACTGTTTTAATCCGATTGGCTGCCTTTGCACTACTTTTGGGAGGCAAGTTTGTATGAATATGCCAAGAAACAAAGTTTTGTTAACAAGTTAAGCTGTTACAATGAGCAACTGTGATGAAGACCAAGTGGCCGGATTTGCCAATGTTAGGAAGGTTGTATTCCCCTTTGTTTGCTGAATTATGTGTAAAACATATCGTATGCAGTGTTTCTGCAGGTTTTATGAAGCTAAATCTAAGACTTTTTAAGACCTTTTAAAAAACAACTATGCAACTTATGACATACGGTTCAAAGGTTAATGGCTAAAATAAAATAGAAAAAGGTGGTGCAGTCACCAAACTTTGCATGTATCCTCAGAGGATGGTTCTGATGAAGCATACCAAGTTTTATTTAAATACGACAAACAGCTGTCAAGATAAAGCCTCACCTCTTGTTTTACGTGAACCTCGTTAAATGTGTTTAATGTGCTGATCAGTCTGGAGATTATTTTGGGCAATCGTTTAGGCCTAATTGGGCAAAGTTTAAAGGAACAGTAGCAAATAAATGTAAAACATCATAAGATGACGGCCACTGTAATGGGCAGAGTTTTAATTTAACATCAGGAGGAGCGTAATTACATGCAAAATTATTTTATTTCCATTTCGATTTTTTTTTACTGGTGGCGCTATGGAGTATGTCCAAGTGACTGCAGATTTGGTATGGGGGCTATCTGTGCCCAGATATTCCTCATCAATTCAAAATGACTTGAAAACGCAACAAGAAACCAATCTCTCATGCAACATTTAATACCATGATTTTATGAATATAAGACTTCTTGCTCTGATTTAAGACCTTATTATGTTTTAATTTGCAAGAGGGCAATTTAAGAATTTTTTCATACCTGTAGAAACCCTGGGTATGGATAGAAATTTGGAATTTGGACACTTGGAAATTTGACCACGCTAATTTGTTTTCATATGAAAACATTCCTAAAGTTAACTTTTTCTTAAGTATGCGGTACTAGAGAGTGGTTGTGAAAGTCGGTGGAGAAACGCTGTTTTGGTGTGGATCACTATAAATGTATCAAAACCAATGCATTTTCGAACAAAACGTGTGTGTGGATGTGGCTTAAGCCCCCACCTGTAAAAACGCCCAATGCTTGGCCAGAATAAGGTACGATGTGGACTAGTATAAAAGTGAAAAGGTCTGCGAGACAAGTTTGAACAGAATCTCACTTTACAATCCAGAAAATGATCTTCTGCTTCAAGATCCTCTTCGTCCTCTTCTTCATCATCATCAACATCTTCTTCATTGTCATCTTCTGATACGTAATGATCTGGTTGAGCTTGTCCTAATGAAGCAATTCACACTAAAATTAGACTTACGTAGAGCAGTTTAGTCAAAATGCTTAAAGGTTGCATCTTATCAAATAGTGAAGCACCAAAAATGGTTTAAAAAAATTGGGCGCCCAACCTGAAGGTCCAACTCGGAACACACTGAACCGCTGTTGTAACCGTGGTGAAGACAGGTTCCAGGGGGAGAATTTGGACCGGATCTTTCTGTGCTGTGCTTGGACAGAAGCCGGTGGCTCACCCTTCCTCCTCACGCAACGGCGGTTCTTCGGTTCCCACAAGCTCTTCCCTGCCGCTATACCTCCGCTCCAGTAACCATCCTCCTCGCCTCCTTCATGCTGCTTGGAGGAAGAAGTGGAGGCAGCAGAAGATGAGGCAGGAGTTTCAGGGTCAGAGTCCTGTCTGAAGCTCAGATTGAGCAAGTCTGTCTTTTCCTCTTCGCTCAGTTGAATTTTGCGCAAAGACTGTTTGGGTTTGGAGTCTGGAGTAAGGTCACGATGACTGTTCTTCTCCTCTAGTTTCTGGTCTTGGTGAGTGTTTGAAGCTTGTGGTAACACGTTATGGACTGTGCGAGGTTTTGGGAGTGGTGTGCACAGTGGACTTCGAGAATTTCGAGGGGCTGGAACAGGAATGGATGGACTGCCATGGTTTTGTTGATCTTCTACGCTAGAGGTTTCTGGTTGGCTCTTTGGATTCAGCTCTTTGGAGTCCTCATGATTAGATGATGGTTGGTCATCTTGTTCTGTGGGAGTAGGGCATTCGGTTGATTCTTCAAAGTCTGGATCAACGGAAATCTTATAAGAGCCCTTCCGCCTGACTGAGGTGGGATGCAATGGGGATCTGATCTGCACAATTTCACCTTTTTGTTTCTTGTTTTCATTTTCTCTATAACTATGGCCATTCTCAGCATGATCCTAGAAAAAACAAATCATCACGATATAGTAAAAGTAAAAGGTTTACACTGTATGTCCTAACCAGATGCAAGAAGACTCCAGCAACAAGCAGGTTTTCTGTCCATGCTGAACACGATAATGTTGCGCACAGAAGAACAATCAGTCAAGTCACAGTCGTGGCATGGAAGAAATAATTGTGTGTAGCTTTACTGCGTCACATCTGATTAAGGACACGTGTCAGGCCTTGTGTTGGCATAAGTACAAACATAAACACTTCTAACAATGCAAGATTTCAAGGTTGTATTGCAAAATGTGTCTGAACACAATTATAATTATAGCGCAACGCAACCACGGGTTGAATTCTGAATCGACTAAGCATTCAAATCTGCGCTTGCATACTTGCGTCGCATTTTTCGGACTTAAATTTAGCACTATCAAAACAACCAGATTTCAAGTTTGCGGTTGCCGGTCGTTACACAAAGTGACTCTTTTTTTCCACACCACTGCTATGACTGGAGCCTTAATCTCACGTTTCTGAGTACTGCGCATTTATTTATGTGTAAACCTTTTTTAATTAGTGAAAATTACTGAGTGCACTTCTAATGAAAGTTATTCTAAAAGGGTTACCCAAACCCTCAATGCAATATCGACACTAAAATAAATACACTTTCCAGTACCTCACACAACACATTTGACAGTAATAAAGGAGGCAATCAAGCATCTCATTAGCTCTGATGAGCTTCATACCTGTGAGCCTCTGTGATCTTCATCACCCTCCTCTTCCTCGGCCCCTGAGTGCAGTTCACAGTAGAACCTCCCTGTAGACGCATCAAATTCAAGAGTAAAATGAAAGCTCTGGATAAAGGAAGCTAACATGCTACCATGACTTCAGTATAGGCTTCATAAATACTGAATGATGCAACATTGGTTTACATACATTGCTGCTGGATGAAATATTGAACAAACCTCACTTTGCACAGCAGAATGAAGTATGAATCATTGCTCACAGGTGAATCAACTGTTAAAGTGATTAGTGAAGAGACTTTAAACAAGCTAGTTGAGAATTTGAAGGGTTTCACAGGCTGTTGATTGTAATTTAAATACACTGTGATTAATGCACCATATTAAAACAGTGTGCAACACTGCATGAGTTATGTATTGCTTTAAAAGCTTATGTAATATTTTACATAACATCAAGATTCTTAAGTCCTAATGACTGACAGCAGATAACAGCCAATTTAATTTGCCAATAAAATATATTATGTAAAATACTGAAAAAATGATGCTGATATATTCAAGACTTTATATATTAAAAAAAATTGTCTTAAGAAAAAAAAAATAATTATAGCAAATCTGAGTTTTAAATCTTTAAACATAAAAGTAGATTTATATTCAGGTGTAATCTGGGATTTATAACTTTTATTATTATATAATATTTTTATTAGTATATTCCTGTTTGTTTTTATTAAATATACTAACATATACAGTTGAAGTCAGAAGTTTACATACACCTTAAGCAAATACATTTAAAACATTTTCACAATTCCTGACATTTAATCGTAGAAAACATTCCTTGTCTTAAGTCAACTTACAGATTTTCTATCTGATTGAGGTCAGGGCTTTGTGATGACCACTCCAATACCTTGAATTTGTTGTCCTGAAGCCATTTTGTCACAACTTTGGAGGTATGTTTGGGGTCATTGTTCTTTTTTTAAGACCCATTTGCGACCGAGCTTTAACTTCCTGGCTGATGTCTTGAGCTGTTGCTTCAATATATCCACATAATTTTCCTTCATCATGATGTCATCTATTTTGTGAAGTGCACCAATCCCTCCTGCAGCAAACAGCCCCACAACATGATGCTGCCACTCCCATGATTCATGGTTGCGATGGTGTTCTTTGGCTTGCAATCCTCACCCTTTTTCCTCCAAACATAACGATGGTCATTATGGCCAAAAGTTAATATTTTGTTTCATTAGACTAGAGGACATTTCTCCAAAATGTATACATCTTTATCCCCATATGCACTTGCAAACTGTAGTCTGGAATTTTTTATGGCGGTTTTGTAGCAGTGGCTTCTTCCTGGCTGAGCAGCCTTTCAGGTTATGTCGATAGAGGACTCGTTTTACTGTAGATATAGATACTTGTCTACCTGTTTCCTCCAGCATCTTCACAAGGTCCTTTGCTGTTGTTCTGGGTTTGATTTGCACTTTTCGCACCAAACTATGTTCATCTCTAGGAGACAAAACGCATCTTCCTGAGCGGTATGATGGCTACGTGGTCCCTTGGTGTTTATACTTGCGTACTATTGTTTGTACAGATGAACGTGGTACATTCGGGTGTTTGGAAATTGCTCCCAAGGATGAACCAGACTTGTGGAGGTCTTGGCTGAGTTTGACGGTAGGCCTTAAAATACATCCACAGGCACACCTCCAATCAGGCTCCAACTGGCTAATTGTCTAAAGGCTTGACATAATTTTCTGGCATTTTCCAGCTGCTTTAAGGTTAACTTACTGTATGTAAACTTCTGACCCACTGGAATTGTGATATAGTAAATTAAAAGTGAAAAAATCTGTCTGTAAGCAATTTTTGGAAAAATTACTCGTGTCATGCACAAAGTAGATGTCCTAAACAACTTGCTTTCATATATATATATATATATATATATATATAGACAGAGAGAGAAAAATGTGCAAAAGTTTTAGGCACTGGTGAAAAATGTTGCATAGTGAGGATGTCTTCAAATATAATGACATAAATAGTTTTCATTTATCACTTAATGTCATACAAAGTCCAGTAAACATAACAAAAGCTAAATCAATATTTGGTGTGGCCACCTTTGCCTTTAAAACAGCACCAATACCTCTTAGGTACACCTGGACACAGTTTTTCTTGGTTGTTGGCAGATAAGATTTTTCAAGCTTCTTGGAGAATTCACCACAGTTCTTCTGTCTATTTAGGCTGTCTCAGTTGCTTCTGTCTCATGTAATCTCAGACTGATTTTGATTTGTTTATTTCTGTTTTTGATTTAATATAATCAAATTACAGAAAATCTGAGTTATAAATCTAAAGAATAAATGTATTATTTGTCAGGATTTATATTCAGGTGTATAATCAGGATTTCTAATTGAATGGTTAAATATAATTATTTAATATAATATATTAGTATATTTATAGTTATTGGTATTTTTAATTTTTTTTAAATAAAAAACAAAACATTAAATGTTTTCATTCAAATCCTTTAATAAAAAGTTTTCCTCCAGATCTTCTAAATTAAGTTTGTTTCATAAAGAAACAATTTTAAATAAAGATTAGACAATTAAAGACAAATATAGACAATTTAAAACACTAAAGATGTGCATAAACAGTGCATTACAGATGCTGTAGAGTTAGTCTGACCTTGTATCCAGGGCCTTCACCCTGACATTACCATGAACCCCAGGCCTGTGCTCACCCGTTTCGAAGTGGAAAGTGTATCCGCCCTGTCGCAGGGTGTTGCCACACTGATTGCATTTGAAACAGCTCCGGTGGAAGAACTTGCCCTCAGCGCTTCCTCTCTCCAGCACATACAGATGCTCCTGACAGAAATAACAGAGCTCACTGCCGCCCGTATCTGATGATGGAATGGGTGGTACAGGCTGTGGGAGATGAGAGGAATACAATCACATGACCCATATTTACATGTCAGAGGGCTCATCATCCGCAGTGTATAATGCTGTAAACTGCAGAAACGACAACATAATAGCCACCCCTCGCTCCTTATAAGCATTAACTGCTTGACAATAAACACTGCTGTGCCATTTTATTAAGAAACTACATTTCACCACATACTTTTTCCTGTTTCAGTTCCTTCTCCTCTTTCTCCTTCATGTTTTCCTTTCTTGATACTCGTTCAAATGCCAGTCGCTCCTGTGGGACATAAGTCACATGATCTCATTTATAGCTCAGGTTGCATAATGTGGCGGCAGCAGAAATAAACAATGACTTCACTGCTATCCTTCATAGGCAAACACTGACATGTCTTTCACCTGTACAACCTTTTATTTTATTCTATTAAATTTCACAACCGTGTTTCCTCATTGTGGCAACAGTGGGTGATGCCTTTGGCAAGAGCTGTGTGAGGGGCATTTTTTTGTGGTTTGTTACAACACAGCTGTTTGCACAGTCTATTCAACCCAACATGCCATGCATGACCTTTAATGGCCACCATTGATATGATATCAACAAGATAGGGGGTTTGTTGTGCATGATAACTTGATGGCGTTTGCATACCTTACGTCTTTGGAGGGAGTTGTGCTTGAGTTTGTTGATGAATAAGACAGCCGATCGGGTTCTGGAAAGGGAGAGGGTCTTGTTGTGGGGCGAGAGACTGTTTGAGCAATCTGCGGACAATAGGAATGAAAATAGTGAGATCAGAAAGTCAGTCTGTGGCAGGGCGGAGGGCGGGGCCGGGTCATGATCCTACACACCCGGTCCCGTATTAGGCTAATCAAGCCTCCCGAGAGGGATAAAGGTCAACTGCAGAGGCTCGTGCAGGAGAGAGAGATCGTTTACGGACATGTCCGTCATGTGTGTGTTTGTGTCCTTGTTTTAAGTTGTTAATTAATATACGATTTACATTGTCAAGCCGGTTCTCGCCTCCTTTCCATTGATCCCGTTACACTGGTGCCGAAACACGGGAAGGAGGAGGGATACGCCGTAGTAGAGTTCTCGCCACAACCGTCCACCCAAACGGAGCAGCCGTGGCCATCTGCCGGGGGACGAGGAGCCCAGCCACCTGAAAGAGGATGATGGCCGCTGACCGCGAGGGGAGAAGGGGCTCCTAACCGACCGCCTGGAGCGGTCAGGGCCGCTGCCAGGGGCGGAGGAGTTCCTTACCATCCGCTGAAACGCGGCGGGGTTTGAGTCCGCCGACCGCGTGCGGGGAGGGGCTTGCTGCCGAATGCCTGGAGCGGGAGAACCGCTGCCAGGGGCGGGGGAGACCCCTTCTGTTCCCCGAGAACGCGGCGGGGCCTTGCGTCCGCCAGGGGCTGGAGGTCTGCATCTGATCTGCCCGGAGAGGCGCGGCTGTCGTCCGATAGAGGGTGGAGGAGTGGCCGAGGAACAAGCTACTGCATATCAGAGAACTGGCGAGTAAGAGTTTTTTTTTTTCATCTCTCTCTCACTGCCGCTCTGCGTTGGCCTTTTCCCTCTCTTTTAAATTTTACAGTGTTTTTTTCGGGGGTACTACACTGTTACAGGAAGTACCCCCCCCAGTTTAATTATTTCTGTTTCCCTCCCCTTGTCCCCTCCCTCGTCCAGGTAGATGGGGATGACCTGCCAGCAGACGGGGCTTACGGCACGCCCTCCCCCAGGGAAAGAGGGGGGGGGGGAATGTACGTCATGCTGGGGGCGAGAACGAGGGAGGAATGTGGCAGGGCGGAGGGCGGGGCCGGATCGTGATCCTACACACCCGGTCCCGTATTAGGCCAATCAAGCCTCCCGAGAGGGATAAAGGTCGACTGAGGATTGTGCGGGAGAGAGAGATCGTTTACGGACATGTCCGTCATGTGTGTGTTTGTGTCCTTGTTTTAAGTGGTTAAATAAAATATTATTTACATTGTTAAGCCGGTTCTTACCTCCTCCTTTCCATTGATCTCTTTACACAGTCTAAGTACGGATGAAAAAAAAAACCTTTCTAGAACAGTATATTAGGTACAATTCATCAACTCTTTCAAAGCAATACTAAAAATTATATTCAATTTAGTTAATATAGCAAAGAAATATGTTTCAATAAAGGATCAAATCTACAATCTACACTGAATGCACCAAACTGTAAAGTAAAAATTCTTGAAAAATATATTCAAATTTTAATAACATCAACAATGTCATAAACATTTATTTAAAAAGACGGAAAAATAAAGTCATCACTTACAACCTCTCCTAAAACACAATCTATTATTCATGTAAATAATTACGTAATTATGCACTTCCTTGAATACAAACGGTGCATTTTAGATTGAATTTACCAAATCATGTGCAGCAAAAAAAAAAAAAAAACACAAAAGCATTTTTTGACTAACAAAACTGAATATAAACTGTGAATTTTAGATGCAATTCACCAGATCATTTGCAGAAAACAAACAAAAAATAAACAAATAATTTCATACCCTTTAAATTGTCGTCACATTCAATATGCTCTTTGCAGTGTCGTGTTAGAGGACCCCACCTACTTCCCCAGAATCCACTTAGAGCCTGAAAGTGTGACAGTTCAACCTGGAGCACATCTGTCCAAGATCCCCTCCCAACAAACACAGCATCCGACACTAAACACTGAACACAGCCTCTTAAACCCCCTCTGATGGCTGCGATAGCTCTTCTGCAGATGCCGTCTTGTAATCCCTCATATGGCAGAGCTCTTTATTGCTGGAATGGGATCCAATCTCACTCTATTGGCAATAAGCAGCTGATTTCTCCTGAGCCGAGCACGTATGCTGCTGCAACCACGGCTGTCAGACTACAGACAGCAGATCACTGCCCATGCATATCAGTGCATGCTGGGGACAGGTCTTAAAGAGACAGCAGCCCTGTTTTCAGGCAGAGACCCTAGTGATGATGCGGTTACTGTGTGTGCTGTCTGAAAGAATAAATTGCTGGGAGGATTCTCTTAAAAAACCTGAGCTTGAATAATTATGCAAAATTAATGACACTTTAAATTAAACATACATTTAGAGACTTGTATAAGCACTGTAGATTAATGTTAGCAGAGATGTAAACAGAAACCGCCTTTTCTAGCTGAAATTTGGCTAATTATATTAGTGGGTGAATCGGCAGTGCAAACTAATGGATTCATTTCAGATTATTTGTGTCTTGGTAGGGGAACCTGGCAAGGCTATGCTCTCTCCCCTTTGCTGTTCTGTCTTGCCCTGGAACCATTAGCAGCGCAATAAGAAAAGAGGATTATTTTCCTGGTATTGTAGCAGGTGCGGTGCATAAACTTTTACTCTATGCAGATGAAATATTTGTATTTGTCTCCGTCCCTAGAAGATCTATGCCTAGCCTCCACATGTTTATTCATTCCTTCTCCAAATTATCAGAACACAGGGTGAACTTGTCTAAATCAGAAGCTCCTACCACAGCTTTCCAACCTGGAGCTTTTCAATCGCCAAAGCAAGGCATTAGGTATTTAGGCATTTTATTTCCAGCAAATTTAAGAGATTTCATTTATTTTGACCCATTAATGAAAAGGTTCTCATGTGATGTTGATAGGTGGGCTTCACTATGGCTATGGCTGGGAAGGTCAGTGTTATAAAAATGTATTGCATCCCCAAACTCAATTATCTACTGCAGTCTCTCCATCTAGAACATCCCCCCTTTAAACAGTCCTCCTTTTGCTAGAAAGAATGGATGGAGTGGGGTCTTGCTACACTTGGTGACCTTTATGAAAACAGAGCTTTGAAAATATAATGCAGCAATTTGGAATTTCTAGGTCTCAATTTTTCAGGTATTTACAGTTGCGCCATTAACTTTGTACTATTTTTGGTGGCAGTACACAACTGCTCCAGCATACCTAAACTAATTTATGCAGATCTACACTCCCGCTAGAAGCCTGCAGTCGGCTAAGGAACGTCGCCTTGTTGTACCAACACAAACAGGCACCAAAACACTTTCCGGACTCTCAGTTTCATTACACCTCATTGGTGGAATGACCTTCCCAACTCCATCCGTGAAGCTGACTCACTCTCTGTATTAAAAAAATGGCTAAAAACACATCTTTTCAAAGAGCAATTAACCAGTCACTAAAAAAAAAAACAAAAAAACTTATTTTTCTTGAATCTGTTTTGAATCCTATTCTGATGCTAGTTTGTAGTATGGCACTTTTCGTACAAATGTCTCCTTAAGATGATTCGCTTATGTTTTCCTCTTTTGTAAGTCACTTTGGATAAAAGTGTCTGCCAAATGAATAAATGTAAATTATGTATTTCACAAACTAGTTAGCAACTTACCGTGAAGACACCGCTCAATTCAACACTGTCTGCAGAACCACTGTCAGCTCTGCTCTGTAAACAATGGAGTCGGAGAATGCTCTGCTGGACAACTACTCTATGACACTGATTCTAAATCACCAAAAGCATTGTTTTCTGCATTATAGATTCTGAAAAAAGTTTTCATCTCTGTGCATATCGGAAAATATTTACGCCAATAAGATGTATCTGTGAAAGGCTAATATTGGATAAATCCGTCAGGCAATATTTTGAACCACTGAGTCATTAAAAGTTTTGCTAATTTCCTAATTAATAATTCAGAAGACACTTCAAGGAGATACTTATTAGTCCTATCTGTAACATGCTCTGTATGTGTTTTGCAACACACCCGAGATTGCATACATTTCAGAGCCATTTTACCTGCCGGTGTCTCTTTCTCTGTGAGAGCGTTGCGGATCTGAGTGAGGTAGACAACCATAGAGAGCTGGTCGATTTTATGACACATGCTCATTTCACTGGCAGGCATGACAGGAGCAATGCCAAACTCTCTCTCAAAAAGGTCAAAGGCCAACTGGATGTTGTTAGCTGCAGTGGACTCATCTAAACGGGACAAATCACTGAAAGAAAGAGCATAATTCACTGAAAGAATATAATTTACATTATTATGTACACATTAACATTTGCATCGTAATTACATAGACGTTGTGACAAAATTATTGTAGTGCTGCAGATTTCACAACTAGAGCAGATAGAGGTACATACCTCACTCATGTAAATGTAATTGAACTTTTATTAAACAGTGCAGCAATATGTTACAAAATATTGTGTTGCTACTGTGGTGCTACCTTGATCCAGTGATGGTATAAAAGTTAATATCATGGGACTTTGATCAATCAAAAAGTCCCATGATATTAACTTTTTATACCATCACTGGATCAAGGTAGCACCACAGTACTGTTATAATACTTAATCTCTGTGTGCTTGAATGAGCGTGTTAATATTCATGATCCAGGGTAAGAGCTGGTCTTACATCAGTTCAGGTCTGAAGTTGTGTATGAGAGCACAGAGAGCCAGACCAGACCTCCAGGACTCGCTCAGATCCATCACCTTCACCTGCTCATACCCCGCTGTGCTCCTCTGACACCAGGACAACAGCTCCTCCAGACGTCTGATAGACTCTAAACACAGATTCAGTTAATCTTTTAAGAGCAAAGTGTGTGATTGTGAATTTCAGGGCTGATTCATATACTGTGAGGAACTGAACTGGGCTTTAACTGGGAGGAATCAATCAATTTAAATTACAGGAAGGGCCTTCATTTGAATCTGAGAAATGAACTCAGAAATACCATTAGACGGAAGAGAAACTAAAAAGCTTTTTCTATGTATACTCTATTCCCATAAATGGTCATTAAAACAAAAAACAATGATGCTAAATGTACTAGAGCAGTTAAAATGGTGTGCATTTACCTTGTTTAGGTTTTGGTTTTATGGTGGGTTCCTTCTGCTTGGTGGGTTTGCTGATGTGATCATTTTCCTCTTTGTCATACAGATGCTGGACCTTTAAAATGAAGACATACACAAGACTTTCGTTATAATACAAAAACACTTCCGTTACTTATTAATTTAGTACAAGATAAGTACAAGTGATTTAACTGCAGTCAGCATTTGCATGCATGTAGCGTTACCTGTTTTGGTTTGATAGAGGACAGTTTGAGGTTTGGATATCGTGTGGATGGATCGATGCTGTATCCACTGTAGTTCTTGCCTGTGTTTTCTGGAGTTGTCTGAGAGAGTAACTGATACACACTCTCCCTAGGAAAGATACACATGACATACAGTACCATTTAAAACATTTTATAAATGTTCTCTGCAATGATACTAATTTTTTCACTGAAACTTGGAGAATGGGATCGAGAAAACTGTTGCAAGCAGGATTAGAACTTGGCTTGCATCACACACATGAACACCATGACTCAGTACTCACATGTGCCAACTACTACGCTAGTGTATTATGTGTATAAAAATAAGTGAAATTTTGTGGAAGCTGGCGAATAAAGACAAAAAAACAAACAAGCGGTCGACTACCTTTCCGCCAGCACCTGCAGGGGCGAGACACCTTTGCCCCAACTCTTAACCATCCACGCGGTGTCAAATGCAGCCAGGAAACCACGAGCAATGCCGGTCCCAAGAGGCCAAAATGGCTGCAAGAAAAACAAAACAAGGAAAAACATCACTACAATAGTTATAATGAATAAAAGGCATTATAATAAAGGACTTAAATAATTAAGTCCACGCTGACTGAGAACATGCAGGATACAGAAAATTCGCCCAATTGTTGTGGAGGGGTGGGGGGTCATTTTCATTGTTGAGCAGGGGGATCGCCAAACTGGATCACATAACCTTGAAGCCCAGGCCCAGGCCTGGTAGTCAAGGGCACCTGGGCACTGGCCCCATTGGCCCAGTCGGTAATCCATCCCTGAACTACTCCTAGAGCTTTTTAAACTACATCTACCAAACTCGGCAGAGACCATCAGACTGTTCTAACTGATCAGACTTATGGTTTTCTCACAGCAGACAATGAAAAATCTGAAAAATCTCAGACTTACATACGTGGAATGTTCAAATGGACCAACAGAATGCTCATTAATTCAAACTCCAACTGTCAAAAATGTAAATGTATACAAAACCACAAAAGGTCTTTTATTCAAATGGGCCGACAGAATGCTTGTTAACTCAAACTGCAAATGTCAAAATTTCAAATGTAAACAAACCCACACAAGGCCTTTTATTTAAATGGACCAACAGAATGCTCACCAATTCAAACTAACTGTCAGGCCTTTAATCTGCTTTAAGTTGCGCTCTCTCTCTCTCTCTCTCTCTCTCACTGTTTGTCTTTCTGTAATGTCTGTATATACATCAAATTAATACAACTTATTTAAACTTTAAAACGTTGGCTGTGTCAAGCCAGCATCAAAGTTTGTCTTCACAAACTTTACCTATCTAGTTCTTTTTGTTATAGCCGATAACCAAAAAGTTGGACAAAATTATAAATATACAGAACACTGTCATATCATCTGTTTTTTTAATTTAGAATGTTTATAATAAAGCTCTTATCTCAAATGAAACATGCTTCAAGTGAAATCAAGCATCTAAACATTTTACCGTACACTAGAAAACTGACCTTCTGTAGATTGGCATATATATGATACTATTGTTACCAGACATACATATTCGACTGTTTGAATAGGAAAAAAATAAGCCCATGTAGTATTTGCTTCCATTAATGGCCTAATCAGACTGTAATCATGTCAATAATGTAGAATGAAAAAATGCTAATATTGGCTGATACATTACAGTCCCTCATCCAAACTAATGCAAACATCGCATGTTATATGAATTTTGTCCATATTGTTCATGTGCAGTATAAGTATCTAAGTGCATTTGTGCACTGTTCAGTGACTTCAACACACCTCCACCAGACAGTCTCCCACTAGTCCGATGAGCAGTTTCTTTCCTTTCCTCTCCTTCACGAGAGAGGCGTTCTCTGCTCTATGCATGCTTGTGAAATCAAACATGGCCACATCAGGCAGGCCCACGTGATTCTGAGCAAACTCCGGATCTGGCAGCATGTGTTCAGTGGAGAAGTTAGCGGCGTCGTATGCGTACTGCAGCAGGGCCTCCTGGTTGATGTTTGCTGGTGCAAGAAGCTGTTCTGCATTAGTGAAGTCCTGAAGAGGAACAGGGAAGTTTTTGAACAAAACAGATATTTTTTAACAGATTACTTATTTACATTGAGCCGTGTAAACTTTCGGAGGTTTCTGAGAGTCTTTGGTAAAATAAGCTTATTAACCTCATTAAAAGGTGCATTCAGTACTCTCATGTTTATGTTTAAGTTTTTTTTGTATATATGAGTGTGATCACTATTTGCTCACTTCTTTGGCCAGGGGTTTTGACCCACAGGGCTGAAGTGGGATCAAAACCATTATCAGGAGGTTGAAATGTAATACTGTCTAATCCTATTTCTACGCTATCTGAGCTACAATATACAGGTTGTATTTCTGGTTGTGGCAATTCCTGTGAGAATACAGTGACTGGAGAGGCAAAGAATAGCTGGACAACAGTGTGTAGTGTAGTATACGTGAGCTGGGTACGAGCTGAACAGTGGCCATTTCTCAGGGTCGGGCAAAGCCTTCTCTGCTGGCATAACATGCCAAAGTAATAAATATTTTTCATCCTTTCATTCTCAATCACCTTTTTGCCCATGTATTTTTAATCGCTTTCCACTATTAATTAATCTACAAACAAATAGAGAAAAACTAAGTTTAACCAGTCACAATTTATTCCTTGAATAAACTGTTTCACAAATCACATGCCCGAAGCAGCGCAAGAGTTTCAGCTCCACCCCGTCCAGGCCTTCAGAATTTCTTCGGAATCCCACAACAGTGCAAATGAATGAGCATCTAAAGTCAGATTGTCAGATTCATAAGCCAATCAGATTGATTTATTTGTTCTTGGTGGGTATGATCTTTAGGATATGTCCCAGTTGAGGCCTTCTAGCTGGCCTTGAGTGACGCAATCATGCTTTAAGTGCTATACATATTTCAAGAGCAAAAAGCACGAGATCTTACTGACGAGTCGGCTGTCATCACTGCCACATCACCACTCAGAAATTATCTGCTGGAGCATTCAGTGTCGGATCAAATTTGGAAAAGTAGTGCTGCATCCATTCAACCCGGAAAGTCGGATTTTACAACTTCCTAGTAGGAAAAGTGCAACACAATGCATCTTGAAGTCAGAATTACAACTTGTAGTCTCGTGCATTGCAACGCAATGCATCTTGAAGTCTAGGGCCTAGACTTTAAATGCACGGCCCGCCACCGGAGTTGAAACATGTCTGAATTTCTCCATCATTCTCCCCTGCTGATATCCCCAGTTCTTTTCAACTGCTTCTACATGCTCAAAGCACTGTTTAGATTTTATACAAGATATTCTTGAAGTGTAGAATCTCTGATTGTGTGTGTATCATACCTGCTTTATCACTCCTTTCTTTAACAAACTTGCCTTCTTGGCAGTCATGACAAAATAGTGAGTGTCATCTTTGTAGTAGACAATATTCTCTAGATCAATGCCTGCAGAAGGAGCAAAGAAAGAAAGAGGACGGTTACAATGAACTGCATGCGTGTATGTGTACATGGTATAGTCTGGGGACAAAATTGTCCCCAGAAGTGAGCTATACTGGACAAAACCACTTTTGGGGACATCTAGAGATGCATTCAATTGGAGAAACGAGATTCAATCGTTATGTTTTTTTTTTACTTATCTGTAGCCATTTACTTCGATGCTTGAGCTAAATCATCAATTGGAAAAATTATTCATCCATTTTTATTCAAAACCTTTTAAATGTTTTCCTTTACAGAAAGGGTTTGGGTCACCATTTGTCCATACTAATTCTAATTATCTTTACATAAATGTAAATGTGTGTGCTTGTGTGTGTAGGTCTGTTCTCATGTATACCCATCTCAGACTGCAGTCGTTGGAAGAATTGCTGATTGTATATTCGGGCCACTCCGCTGATTTCCGGTACCTGAGCTTCTTCTTTAGAGTGACGGTTTATGAAGTTTGCTGTAATCCCGATGGCCAACTTCCCTCTTAGCTCCTTTATCTTAAAACCTAACCAAATGCAGGGGGGAAAAAATATTCAATTTTAAAGTGAAGTTACAAATTACTGAATTAAACCAAAAGACTGTGAAATCTAAATTGGAGCATTGTGGCTTTTAGCCCATGTCACACAAAAAGCTATTAAAAAAACGAAAAAAAAAAAAAAAAAACCCTACGATATGTTGTGCTCCAACTTCCTGCTTCAATAGGACATATATTGTCACAGGAAACCAATTTATTGACTCGTTCAAATAATATGGCAATATTAAAGTACTCAGTGTATGTAGTTCAAAGTGAAGTGACATTGTAATGTAGAATAAATTAATGAAATTTACTCCGATATGAATATGTGTATTTGTATGTTTTACCATCTGGCACATATCTTCCTCCTCCAGCTGAAATAAAGACATCAAACTGAAAAGAAGCAGCTGGGTGGGACTTAGGTGATACTTCTGCCCTCCATCCTGAGAGAAAGAGAGACAAATTAATAATAAGTAACTCTAACTCAAGTTTCAGCAACGTTTTGAGAGTTTCTGAATTGTCTGTTCAACATCTTGACAGTAACACCACCAATAACAACATCACTATGTGATTAAAGATCACCAAACAGAGCCGATTTGTACCTGTGTTTCCTGATGGTTCAAGCAGACCTTTAAAGCTCACACCTGTGTGCACCTCAACTCCCAATATCAGAGCCAGTTTCAGCAGAATCAGCTGCAGCTGACGGATACCTGGTCAAACACAGACCTCATCAGTACTACAGTTTTATACGTTTGGGGTGGGGGGTTACCCTAGTTTGACAACAAAAAAGTTTGTCAAACGACCAGTCAAGAACATGTCTGGGTCATAATTCACCCCAAAATCATAAGATTAAAAAAAGAAATAATATTTTCTCTAGGGCTGTTGATTTAACTGATTTAAAATGTATTTACGTAATCATTTCCCCGGACTGTTATAAGGAATATTCCTACTATTGGAGCAATTCTAGCTTGAAGTACCACATGTTTTCATCAGGGGGCAGTAAACGAAACTCCGGCTGTATTGGCAACGCGCAGCAGCAGAGAACAAATCACACTCAGGCTTGCTTGACTCTAGCGACAGCACAAGATGAGGATGCATTCTTGCATTTAAACACAGCTGAACGGCGCATAATTATGAAGGCAGGGAAGTTTCAAACTATGTTTAACTTGATACAGTGACAAAGAGCGCTGTGTTTATGACACGATGCAACCAAAATGAGATGCTCCAAAAGCATATGTTTAAAGCATGTGTAAATTGGCACATAAAAAAAGCCTTAATATACTAAATCCATCTTGGACAGATTGACAAATTAAATGGCAAAATGGATTGCTGTGGACTGTAGGCCAATAATAGGCTAATGTTTAATAATATGGAAATAAACAATCTATTGCCTTCTAAAGACACTTTTTTATCAATGCTTTATTTGTCTGCCCCAATCATGTAATGTATTTTTATATATTTATAATTATTTAAATCTAACCATTCATAATTATTAATAATGATATATTTAAAAAATTAATATTATATGTGATTAATCAGCATATCATAAAAATGTAATCAATTGAAAGCTCTAATTTTCACATGAAAAAAAAAACCATCTATTTTGGAGTCTATTTTTAGTGACATTATTTTCATGACAATTAAGCACATTTTCACCCAAATTCTCATTACTGTAATACAACAGTTTTCAAACAAAACAAAAGATAAAATAATAGAATAAAAATTTATTTGAAAGATAAATGAATGTGAATAATTTGAATAGCTAATATTTTTCAGCTTATTACACAGCAGCTTTGCTTCTTCAGAATTCTGCCTCTGTGGATAGTTTAGCGAGGGAGACAAATACCAGAACGGGTGGTTTAATTGGACGGCAATCCGATACATTTTGTCTGAGGGGCGGGCTTATTGTCTAAAACTTTGAAAACTCCTGCTGTAACATAAAATAAAACAAATCAAACATAATAAATCAAAAATCACTGTATCCAGACAGATAACTTTCAATACTGTATTAGAGCATTGAGAATATTTTTTTGCATTATAGTAATAAGAATTTAGTGGGAAATTGTTTTATATGTTCATATTTCTGAGCAAAATATAGGCCTATATATATATATATATATATATATATATATATATATATATATATATATATATATATATATATATATATATATATATATATATATATATATATATATATATATATATATATATATAATTGGTTTTGGGGTGAAATAGGACCTGGACATTTTGTCTTCGAGAGATTCACCCAGATTGTACAAAAATGATGCAGCTGGAAGATTCTTACAGATGTGATCAAGGGAGCCAGAGCAGAATCGGCCATAGAATTTCTTTGCGGCGAGGTTACGGAGGTCTCGAATGGTGTAGGGCCAGAGGTGTAGAACATTATTTCTGGTGAAAGAGCTTCTTTTCTCAAGTACAACTACTTGAGCACCCAGTAGAGCCAACTCTATAGCAGTCCTCAAACCACATGGGCCTGCACCCAACACTAAACACTGAAGGAAACAGAGTCAGATTATAAACATCGTAGTCATGGGGTTTATTTCATAGCCCTTGTCCCTTTACCTGTGATAAGCAACTTTATTGATGGTAATATCTGGCATTTATGGTACCTTGTTTTGGTGACATGCTTTGCCCTGATCATAGTCCGGATGGGCGGCTCTCTTGTCTATCTTCTGCCAGAGCTCTTTGGCCTTCCAATAGTTGAGTCTTTCCTTCAGTTTGCTGTAGAATAGTTGGTAGTCTCTGGGATCCACCTCCAGGTGGCTACAGAGCTTGCTGAAGTTCTGCTGCACCTCTTTACAAGTCTGAGCCTTGACAAAGCAGTCAAACAGAGCATGGCTGGGATTGGCAGTGTCTGGCTGGCTAGCCATTGTGATGGAAGAGGCCTAGAGCCTGCTAGATAACCTGCAGAGAAAAATAGAAAGAGAGTTTACAGAGTGATTTTGAACAGAATGCTTGTTACAATAGTCAACTATTCACTGCTTGTGGCTTCTAGATAAACAAATAGTGTATTGAGAGGTGTGCTATAACTTTTCTATGTGATCAGGCTTACTTTTCACCTCACGACCCACTGAGACCGAGAACCACACATTATAGTGACCATGAGGTGGTGACCCCATGTGACTCACATTTAATTGGACCACCTTTAGGTTTGATTACAGCGCACATTCGTTGTGACATTGTTTCGACAACCTTATCACAACATTCCATTATGTCCAGAGTAGGGTTGCAACGGTATGAGATTTTCACGGTATAATAACCGTCTCAGAAAATATCACGGTTTCACGATATCACGGTATTACACAATTACTATTATTAGTGAAAACAGAAGGGTTATTTTATTAATTTATTTATTTTTATTTATTTTTATAATATTTTTATTATAATTGAAACTTGAAACCATTTATTTTATTGAAGTATGTGTAAAAAAAGTCTCCCTGTTGAAAATAAAATAAATAGAAAAAAATAAGAAAGCTAACAGAATTATAATAAACAGAATTATAAACATGATAAAAAAATAGCATGTAACTATAACATGTTATATAACTAAAGCATGTTAGCATAGCATGTCAAATTAACTACTAAATGAAAAATAACATCAGCTGTGTGAGCTTTTAAAGAAATGTCCTATGATTATAACAGTTAACATATACTGCAAGTGCGCGACAGTGAGGCCAGACTGCTTTTGTCTGTCCCTTTAACTGGTTTTGCATCAGGACAGATTTTACATTGGAAATCAAGTGTTGACCTGCCATAGATTAAACATAACCTGTATTTAACTGGGTTGCATAGTTTTGTTCATGGATTTCCAGTACAAGGACGTGCATCAAGTGACATTATTTTTGTTGATGTCAAAATCTACAGGAAGTTTTCTCTCCCCCTTTTAAAAATTGAAGAGCATATTTACTTATATGAGCCCATTATTATCCCATTTGTTAACAAATATTGCATATTTATACACATATTACACAGAAGGAAAGGCTCCTCGTTACCATGGTTAGAGTCTGCTAGTCTTAAATAATAGTAATAATAAATTAATATATTTATGAAAAATAAATACTAGCTGAAACACATCTTGAAACCTTAACTACAGCTGCCACTGTTAAAATATGAAATGAGTTCTAATAGATTCTACCTTTAGATTATTTCATATGAAACTAACATTTTGTCAAAATATTAATTTTACTCATGTAAAATCCTGAAACTAATTTGTAAAGGTGATGTGTGGCGCAAGTTGACGAGTCTGACAGAAGGAAAGGAGATGCGCACGCGCATGTGAGAATCTCCGTCCGGTTGCATTTTTTCCTCAATACCGTAGATAAGCAAATTTACATGGTATGATAACCGTCAATTTTCAAACCGTGGTATACCATGAAACCCTAGTCCAGAGTAGCATTCATTCTTGGCCGAGATCTTGTATTGATGATGGGAAAGTCAAACTAGGTGCATCACTTAATGTGCTTCCCTTCTTATCCTAGAGTACCCATAGAGTAAATCTTGACTCATCAGACCACATGACCTTTTTCCATCGCTCCACAGTCCAATCTTTATGCTCAATAGCATATTATTTTTTCCTGATTAGCCACACTAACAAGTGGCTTTCTTGTGGCCAAACTGGCCATTACAGTTGTTTAGCCCCAATCCTGTTAGTTCTCGTTGCATTGTGCATGTGGAAATGCTCTTACTTTCACTATGAAACATAGCTGAGAGTTCTGCTGTCGATTTTTTACAATGTACCTTCATCAAGTGTTCATCCTACAAGATTTTATATGACCACATTTCTGTCGCAAAGCTGACCTCTATCCTTCCAGGTTTTAATAATGCGTTGGACAGTTCTTAACCAGATTCCAGTGATTTCAACAATCTCCTTAGTGGTTTTCTTTGCTTGATGCAGGCCAATAATTTGCCCCTTCTGAAACACAGTAACATCTTTTCCACGACAACAGGATATGTCTTCCGACATGGTTGTTTGAAAAATGAGAAGTTACACACTGCATCAGTTAAGGTTAAAAAAAATGTTGCCAGCTGAAACATATTAATCACTGCAATAATGATCCAATCATAGACTCTTAAGTATCTGCTTATTTAGTATCTGCTTATTTAAATGCAATCTGCAATTATTTTAATTTATTTTTTATATCACAAACCCACTTTAAAACAAACCGAAGGATTCAATTCAACAGCCGAGCACTTGAACAAAAGGATTATATATGGCCTGAATGCAAAGCTTTATGGAATCAAGTTCCCCAACTTTGCACAATGAATTGGCTACTGACTTTAAGAACTTGCCACTGTGGTATAACTCAGTTTGTAAGTTCCCATAGAGAGAAAGTTAAAACATGCACACTACCAGCAAATTCATCCTATTATCCTACTATAATAAAAGATATAACACCACATCTCTAGGCTTAAGGGTAGATGTACAAATGTGAAAATTTTTGCTGGTTTCTCATGATAACAAATTTAGACTAGGAACCCACAAATATACTCAGAGGATTATTTTAAGACAAGGCTCACGGTCACCCGCATGTTGACTTGTGGGTTCTTTAAATCTAAATGTATGTCTGTGTTGTGTTCAGGCTTGTTTGGACTCTTGGCAGCTGCTAACCTCTTAACATCCGGCCTCTTTTTGTGCAACATACCCAAAGTAAAACTCTTCCGGTTCTTGGAAACTTGGGCTCGTTTGAAAGTACACACTTAGATATTTCTTATTCAAGAGTAAAAATGTATAATTGTAGTATAAAGAAATTAGAGCTATTCAAATACATTTTTATATATGCAAGACTATGCGCAGTGCCCCAAAAAACACATCTGATACAAAGCCAAAAGTCTGTTGAAGATCTGATACGATTTTAAATTGATGCGACCAAAACGCTTTGTTCCATAATGATTTATGCAAGTGTACTTCCAAAAAAAAGGGCACTAGGAGGCACCAATAGACCACTTATAGTAACGCCGTAAACCAACTATCAAAGTGGTTCAAAACACACAATTTGTTTATATTTCAATTTGGTTCACACAAACCAAAATATACATGAAGATATAATTTTTGTTATTATATTGCATTCTATATATATATTTATAAATGTTATAAACAATGTGAAAAGAATCACCGTCAGTGCTCCCAATGCAAATTGAATGAAAAGCAGTTTGGAAAACTATGACAATGCATTGGAAGCACGTGTGCTCCAGGGTCTAACTCACGGTGAGCGAACCCGGGTAGGGTGGCTCATCATGGCTTGAACGACATGCACTAGCCCCTGGATGTGCAGTTGAACAGAGGGTTTGAGTGAAAATGCAGTCGGGAGGAGGGGTTCCTCCAGGCCCTCTGTGATGGTGATTGAAGCCGGGGAGGGTGGCTCATCATGGCTCGAATGACATGCAATAGCCCCTGGATGTGCAGTTGAACAGAGGGTTTGAGTGAAAATTCAGTCGGGAGGAATGGTTCCTCAAGGCCCTCTGTGATAGTGACTGAAGCCAGGGAGGGTGGCTCATCATGGCATGCAAGAGCCCCCTGGATGTGCAGTTGAACAGGGGGTTTGAGTGAAAATTCAATCGGGAGGAGTGGTTCCTCCAGGCCCTCTGTGATGGTGACTGAAGCCGGGGAGGGTGGCTCATCTCAGCTTGAATGTGATGCATGAGCCCCCTGGATGTGCAGTTGAACAGGGGGTTTGCAGTCAGGAGGAGTGGTTCCTCCAGGCCCTCTGTGATGGTGACTGAAGCCGGGGTGGGTGGCTCATCTCAGCTTGAATGTGATGCAAGAGCCCCCTGGATGTGCAGTTGAACAGGGGGTTTGCAGTCAGGAGGAGTGGTTCCTCCAGGCCCTCTGTGATGGTGACTGAAGCCGGGGTGGGTGGCTCATCTCGGATTAAATGAGATGCAAGAGCCCCCTGGATGTGCAGTTGAACAGAGGGTTTGATGAAAAAAATGCAGTCGGGTGCATGTGTTCTCCAAGCCCTCAGTGATGGTGACTGAAGCCGGGAGGATGGATCAGATCGCAGGACAAAAAGCCGAGTTCTTTGTCGACAGCACGCTAGTAACACGGATTCCACTCCGAACCTTCATGAATCGGCATCAGGGATATATAAAACCCTCATATCGTTGTTTTCATCTTTTCATTAACTACATGACCCATCAGTCAAAAATGATCTAGATTTTCATTGGCCAGCTTTATCCAGAGACAAACATGGATGATGCAAATCTTTACGTCACTCGTGTCGACTTTTCTGTTTGGCTATTTTGAATGACTACCCAATCACAACTGCACAGAAAATTGAGGGAGGGCTCATTTTGTTCGCAAGACCCCTCCCCCCCCAAATATCATGTTTGGGTGTTTTGCAACTGAAACACTACACAAAGTGCAATATTTCGCAGAGAATGGACATGAATACAAACTTGAATATTAAAAAAAATATATATTTCATCACATTTTATGATTATATTTATTGGACTCTTGCAATGAAAAGAATACCAAAGTTTGGAGGATTGTGCTCATCTGTGTTTGGCTGGAAGACAATAAAAGGTCAGAACTTCCAATTTAATTTTCCAGTGTTTTGAATTTCACGTTTAATAAAATCTTAATGTTGTAACTTTGCGATTGTCTTAATCTCTTTAAAATATAAAATATTGAGAGACAGATCTTTCAAATGATTTATTGGATGTCAATATTAGTTTACAATTTCACAGTTTAAACGTGCATTAAACAAATTAAATGTTAATAAATATGCAAGTGGGTCATTAAATTGTCAGCTCTACGATAGGATAAAATGCTATTTCTAGCCATTTCACATGGTACATTTTACCCGACACGATCATATTTTGATAAAAACAAAATTAATGTTGGATCATAATTTCTATTTTTCTAGTAAGAACTTTGATATTAGGGCAAAAATCATATTCTTGATAATAATTTTTGTATTGTTTTCCTGTAAAAATATCAAAAAATCCTTAACAAGATACATTTGATTAATCTTGTTTTAGAAGCAACACTGGATAAGATATTTATGTTTTTCAGAGAATGTATTTTTAACATGTGTATTTTGTCTTACTGTACTGACAAAGTTTTATAGTCAAAACAGTTGAAAAAAAATCTACCAGTGATGAAGAAGTAATCCAAAGTATTTAGAGTACGTAACAAATTACATTTTACAGCATGTATTCTGTAATCTGTAGTGGAATACATTTCAAAAGTAACCCTTCTATCCCTGGTGTTACTGTAAACATTTCCCTAAAACAAAGAGCATTTCACCAGCACATATGGCCTTAATGAGTTAATGACTATGACGGTATGCTCATGTGACTTCCAAAAACATATTCAAGAATGAGTTGTTTTAAGTGCTGAAAAACCATCACACAGAAAGTCTGCATGTTGTTTTTCCAAGGATTGTGGTACCCTTGGATAGGCCACATAATGCTGTCATCTCCCATCAGACATTTTTACATGGGTTCCTGCCGGTTACCTTCCCCTGTGGTGTGAGCAGAAGCACTCTGTGTCAGCACCGTGGGAGACCAGGAGTCAGGAGTAATTGTGTTCACATAATCAGTGATGACGATCGCAATTCAGAGGTGCATTTTCCCTCTAACATTAAATTTTTACTTCTTTGATGGTTAGGATTAGGTTGGGGGTATCAGTGTATTACAGCCTTTACAGCTGAAAACAACTCACTTCACAACTCGCTTTTAGCGCCCCTCCGTGGACATTTCAATGAAAAATGGAGCTCACACATGCCCATACACCCAACAACACTTAACGCTTTGGTCACTGGGGGAAGTGTTTAAAATTTCAGAATGCACAAACCGATTTTCCCCTAAAGAAAAGTCAACATACTGTTTCCTTTTTCACCACGAGATCAGTCTAAAAGAACGCAAGCGGTCGCATGGACATGAGCCACTTTGAACGTGAAACAGAGTTCAAGATTTTTGCAGATAGTTTGGGTTGTCTCGCTGCCTTTTGAATATGATGCTTAAGTTGCAAGGACAACTTTAATGAACCTTCTGTGCCATATTACAATGTAACAAGGTTAAAACTAGCTGAACAATCAAAATAATGGTTTAATGAAAACTTAAACAAAAAGACACAGAACATAAATGCACACGCTGCATCTGCATGTGTGTGTCTCTCCTTCCCTCCCTCCCTCTCTCTCTCTCTCTTGAACAGTTGCATTCTGCTACACTTATCCCTCTCCTCGGCTGATTAGCCCGATTGGGGGCCAGGAGTGCAAAGTCACGGCCCGGCCCCTCCCTCCTCATCACATACAACAACGAAATTATCTGGAATAAGTTTAAAGTATTTAGACATTTAGTCATTTAAGAAAACACTGACTATAAAACCCTATAACATGCGTTGTCAAAATCTGGTTACTTGAGTTCAGTAACTCAACTCAGCTTTTTCTTTGAGAGTTGTTGTTTTGACACATTACTACCTTCCTATGCGATTACACCAACAGTGGACGATGCAAAATATCTAGTCTCCAGCCCATGTCTTGAGGTTTTGTTTCCTTTGCAACCTGTAATCAGCCCCATGTGTGCCAACAAATTGCTTCAAACAACTGTTGCCACACTTCCTGGATCTTTTACTGTCACAGCATGAAACAGACAATAATCTTTTACACATCACTTCCTGGAAATAAACAGTCATGTTTTGTTCACATCAACATTTAACAAACATTTTAATCGAATTATTTGACAGCGCACTAGCCTTGCTGTGTTTGCACATAAAAGCCGTTGATATGGATACTGGAGTGGTGGTGGCGTAGTGGGCTAAAGCACATAACTGTTAATCAGAAGGTCGCTGGTTCGATCCCCACAGACACCACCATTGTCTCCTTGAGCAAGGCACTTAACTCCAGGTTGCTCCAGGGGATTGTCCCTGTAATAAGTGCTCTGTAAGTCGCTTTGGATAAAAGCGTCTGCCAAATGCATAAATGTAAATGTGTAACAGCTGTGTGGCGTTCGACTTCACATCTGGATCTTTACAGGTACAACATGCCATTCATCACAGGTTTCAAAAACTCTGGTCAGGACTGCTTTGAAAATACAGATCTAGTGGGTGAATCTCATAAAACCTTTCAAGAACATGTCTAGGTCATGTTTTAAAACTAAATCAAAGCAAGGAAATAAGACATTTTGGTTAAAGGGAATGAAGCCAATGGAAGTGTTCAAGGGCATAGATTTGGCTTGAAGTTTACATGTTTCCATTGCTCATGGTATAAATATCGGGATGGTTGTACTTGATTGTTTTCAATATTGGGGGAGTTACACCCCCTCTCCATCTCCCCTGGAATCTATGCCCTTGGAAGTGTAACTATTATTTTTTTGTCCAATGACAGTTAAGCACATTTCCCCCATAAATTCTGCAACATGGTTTCCTCAAAACATGTTACTATAACTACATTTTTGCAAATGGGTTTTTGCGTGGCTCGTTGTGCGAAACACAGCAGTTTCCAGGTGAAATTAAGTGAGGCACTTCAACAACAATGTTTTAAAGTTTGCATTATTCAAATGTAATCAAATTGTGCAGTAACTCAACTGATCGAGCATTGCACTTGCGATGTAAAAGACCTGGGTGGGAGTCCTGAAGAGCATATGAGTTAAGACATGAGCAGACACGTGACATAAAAGCACCAAAATTGTAATTTTTATAAAATAGTTTTTTTGTTTTATATCCCTTATCGTACCAACACTGTCGGTTATGTTTAGGTTTAAGGTTTAGGGTAGGAAGGAAGGTTTTGATTTTAAAATCTGGGAGAACAATGAACTCGCTTTTAGCGCCACACAGTGGACATTTTGTCAAAACTGCCACAAATTCTCAGGGCCAGCAAAGCCTAAAATGCCAAATTAATACATATTTTTCATTCTTTCATTCTCAATCACCTTTTTGCCAATGTATATTTAATCTCTTTTCACTCTTACTCTACAAACAAATAGAGAAAAACGAAAAGTTTAATTAGTCACAACTTATTCCTTGATGCTTACAAGCAAAGTGTGACAACTGTTTCACAAATCGCATGCCCGAAAGCAAAGCTCATTAGCCGAAGCAGCGCTTGAATGAGCTCCATCCCCGTCAGAATTACAACTCATAGTCTCCTGCAGAAATTCTCAACTGTCAACCCGAGATGTGGGGGCATGTCACACAAATATATCGACACTCAGGGAGATATACAAATAAGTGATAAACATTCACTTTATTAAGTAATGCTGATAAATGAGTTTTTTCCACATTACATGATATTAAAGCTTGTTTAACAAACACCTGCAGAAACAGGTGTATAAAACATTATACTCCCTTTTGATAATCGTACACCTGAAGCACAAATGCTAGCTGCAGCATTGTTTATCAGTTGGGTTGCTAGGAGACATCTCTAATGAGAGTCAAACACCTGCTAAGCTAACGGGAGTGTTGCAGTTCCGAATATCTGGGAATGGAATGAATTTATGGTCGGAAATATCAAGTGGGAATATCCCACATCCAACTTGAATGGAACGCAGCATAACCGTGTACCCTGACAAAATGAAATTTATTGCAAGCACCATTTAAATCGCAAATATTATTAAGATAGATTTTTTTTCAGGTATTATAGACCTCCTTGGTAGGTTTTTCATATGAAAAATTATGATTTTTGATGTTCATTTCACAAAACAGTCATGCTGAAATTAAGATTAGGCTTGCTTGAGCATTCAGTGTCGTTTCAAGTTCTAGCTTTCCTGCGTGGACGTGTTTTTAAAATGTCAATTGGTATTACTAGTTGACTGCCTTGTAATGTATGAGGCATAGCGTCTTATTCATTGTGAAACTGTGTTTTCTTAATGGAATGAATCACACTGAAGGCCTGGACTTAAAATGCAGGGCCCGCGGCTGAATGAACCACACAGTATCGTTTTGCTAAAATGTCGTCACAGTCACAAAGGCTGAAATGAACGTTTATTTATATTTGATTTAAATAAAAATTATTTTTAATAAAACTGAAAAAGATTTAAATAAAACAAAATCTATAAAAATGTCTAACAATAATGAGAATCACCACTGTGAATAATTGGGATTAAAACATAAATCACATTACAGTAATGAACAATTGCTACTGTATTGTTCTGTACATTCAATCTTTGAAACACAAACATAATGCAATTAAAATTCTCCTTGATTTGTTCCTTTTCAATTCTGTCCCTGTGGGCACATTATCAGTTTGATAGGCTTTATTGATTCAGCAAGGAAGGGAGTTTCCTGCACCTGTGACTCAGAGAAGTATATGAAGTATGGCAAAATATCTACACATTATCAACAAACACTGTGATCTCACTGTAATCATTTTCACCTGCACCAAACTGTAAATACTGGCTTCAAAACTGGTTTCCCATCCATAGGCACAACATTTCCCCAGCACTCACAAGGTGATCAGTCATCGACATCATTTGACTTTAGTTACCCAACTCTAAAAGTTTCAGCAACACCCACTTTATCACAGGAAACAGTAGTGTGACTTTCATGCACTTGCTGAGGAGACTGTGCTTTTAATCAGCCTTTTCATCTATGCAATACTGGAAAAACCTAGTAATAATCCTAAAATTTCATTGCAGTCATACAATTTATTTTTATTTAATTTTTTATCTTTGAGCAATTCACATTGGCTTTGGACATCACATTTGAGCAGAACTGCTGAGAAAAAAAAAAAAAACCTGGTCATGAGATGGTCGACCAGCTACCATGTTCCAAAAACCAGCCTGACCACCTTTAGCTGGTATGATAAGCTGGCAGCTGGTCTCCCAGCTTGGACCTGCTCATGACCAGCTTGGACAGCTAAAGATCAGCTTAGACCAGCTAATGGCCAGCTTGGACCTGCTTAAACTAGCTTGAACCAGCATAAACCAGCTTGGACCAACTCATGACCAGCTTGGACCAGCTACCATGTTCCAAAACACAACTACCAGCTTAAGATGGATTTTCCAGCACATAAGTACAATTGCTGTTAGTATGTTACTTTAGTAGTCATGTGTTTGACTTAACATCTTTGTGATAGTATGACCACATAAAACAGCACATTACCTTATTAAAGCAGTCCAGAATCGTTTAAAACCAGCTGTACACGAACACCAACACTCTCTGTTCTCCGTCGTTTTGTGTATCAGTTGTCACTGCAGCGATTTTCGACTCACCTGTGGAACTTGCACGAGCATTTCCGAATCATGGATGGATGGCTCATGAATATTAATAATATTACGTGACGTTGCTGAGAGGCAAACAAAAATATGGTTGGCGCTCGTTCGCTGTTTTGGCGAGCTAACGAATACTTGTAAGGCGAAGGCGTGTCTCATGAATATTAATTACAGTCCGTGACTGGACGCTCCAGCTGCAACATAACTTAATAAATACGTATGAACTGTTTTTAATTGCCGCATACAAGTAGTCCTACAATACAAAGAGAAATGTTCATTCAAATGTACAGTGACAAAAAGCAAACAATAAATAGGTGCCAGAATACAACAACAACAACAAAAATAAGAATAAGTATAAAAGAAAAACAAAGGACGTAACTAGGCAACTCTTCCGGTAAATAAACCAAAACGCTTACATGATTCAACATTACTTCAAGACACTGTCTTTTAACTATAACGAAACAGTATGTGTTTTTGTCAGGTTATTTCGACATTTAAAGTGTGGTTTCTAGCACCTACTTTTGGGGCCGAAATCCAAGTTTTATCCAGTTTGTTCTTGTAGTTGTTTTAAACACCAAATTAAAATCTGATCCGTCCCCAAAATCTCAAAGTAACATAATATAAGATACAAAGGGGATATCAAAAGTATTTTAGATTGATAGAACAATGTGGGGTTTGTTTCCATTAAGCTTTTATTTTTTAGACGTGACGTCCTTCATGAAATAATCAAGATTACTCAGATAATGATTGATTTTGTAACCTTGGAGTTTTGTGACTAAACCGAATGTAATAGTGGAGCTTACTACAACTTAACAGCAGGTGGCGATAGAGGACCACAGAAGTAACGTTTCCATACTTTTAGAGTAGGTGAAGCAATTGGAAAATTTCTGATCATGTATTGGGTCAATAGGCAAACATAAAGGTCAATTACACACAATCTCCTACTTTGTTTAAAGAGCCATAACATGTCCAATGAGAATCAAACATAATGAAGTCTGATCACTGGGGATTGTTGAACCTCTCACACTCTCTGGGGCAGGTAGCTAGCTGATTGCTCCCAGCTGAGCCTGCTCTATAATCAGGAGGGGAAACTCAGAGTGTGAGAACCTTTCCTTCTGATAGTTGTGCTGTCATCATTATTATTAATTTAATGACTGTTGATGGTGACTCCAACATTTAAGCCACACTTATAGTTTCCTTTTATTTACTAGTGTTAGTGATTTTCCATTGTGTAAACCTGCGGCACAGCTTAAACGTTGTTCATATCATGAGGCGTTTCTGTTTGTGCTACACAGTTTTCTCCTGTTTTTGGCCAGTCAGGGAGTTGGTGTACATTTGTATTGTTTTTCCTTTGAACCGTTTAGTTATGTTTTTTACTCCCGCTAGGCAGACCTCTCTTCTGTATGTTATTTTGGCCTTTTCCACCTCCTGAAGTGGATGTTTCCTATTTTAAGCTATTTAATACTTCTGTTTTCTGAGCCAACTTTCTGAGTCTGTGGGTGCTGGGGCAGGGGACGGGTACAGACCATTGCTCTTAAAACCTCATTCCTGTTACTCCTTTAAAACCCCTACATATAGTGTGCTAAGGACGTAACATTTACATTACATTTTACATTTGGCAGATGCTTTTATCCAAAGCGACTTACAGGGACAATCCCCCCAGAGCAACCTGGAATTAAGTGCCTTGCTCAAGGACACGATGGTGGTGGCTGTGGGGATCGAACCAGTGACCTTCTGATTACCAGTTATGTGGTTTAGACCACTCCTCGTAACACACACAATTAATTAATTAATTAATTAATGGGGGTAGTATTGTACTGTTTACTTTGGTGAACAGTGGACCCAAAAATATTTTGGACACTTAAGCCGCTCTTAGAAAAATGTAAGAATATCATTGCATATACAGTGAGGAAAATAAGTATTTGAACACCCTGCTATTTTGCAAGTTCTCCCACTTAGAAATCATGGAGGGGTCTGAAATTGTCATCGTAGGTGCATGTCCACTGTGAGAGACATAATCTAAAAAAGAAAATCCAGAAATCACAATGTATGATTTTTTAAATATTTATTGGTATGATACAGCTGCAAATAAGTATTTGAACACCTGTCTATCAGCTAGAATTCTGACCCTCAAAGACCTGTTAGTCTGCCTTTAAAATGTCCACCTCCACTCCATTTATTATCCTAAATTAGATGCACCTGTTTGAGGTCGATAGCTGCATAAAGACACCTGTCCACCCCATACAATCAGTAAGAATCCAACTACTAACATGGCCAAGACCAAAGAGCTGTCCAAAGACACTAGAGACAAAATTGTACACCTCCACAAGGCTGGAAAGGGCTACGGGGAAATTGCCAAGCAGCTTGGTGAAAAAAGGTCCACTGTTGGAGCAATCATTAGAAAATAGAAGCAGCTAAACATGACTGTCAATCTCCCTCGGACTGGGGCTCCATGCAAGATCTCACCTCGTGGGGTCTCAATGATCCTAAGAAAGGTGAGAAATCAGCCCAGAACTACACGGGAGGAGCTGGTCAATGACCTGAAAAGAGCTGGGACCACCGTTTCCAAGGTTACTGTTGGTAATACACTAAGACGTCATGGTTTGAAATCATGCATGGCTCGGAAGGTTCCCCTGCTTAAACCAGCACATGTCAAGGCCCGTCTTAAGTTTGCCAATGACCATTTGGATGATCCAGAGGAGTCATGGGAGAAAGTCATGTGGTCAGATGAGACCAAAATAGAACTTTTTGGTCATAATTCCACTAACCGTGTTTGGAGGAAGAAGAATGATGAGTACCATCCCAAGAACACCATCCCTACTGTGAAGCATGGGGGTGGTAGCATCATGCTTTGGGGGTGTTTTTCTGCACATGGGACAGGGTGACTGCACTGTATTAAGGAGAGGATGACCGGGGCCATGTATTGTGAGATTTTGGGGAACAACCTCCTTCCCTCAGTTAGAGCATTGAAGATGGGTCAAGGCTGGGTCTTCCAACATGACAATGACCCGAAGCACACAGCCAGGATAACCAAGGAGTGGCTCTGTAAGAAGCATATCAAGGTTCTGGCGTGGCCTAGCCAGTCTCCAGACCTAAACCCAATAGAGAATCTTTGGAGGGAGCTCAAACTCCGTGTTTCTCAGCGACAGCCCAGAAACCTGACTGATCTAGAGAAGATCTGTGTGGAGGAGTGGGCCAAAATCCCTCCTGCAGTGTGTGCAAACCTGGTGAAAAACTACAGGAAACGTTTGACCTCTGTAATTGCAAACAAAGGCTACTGTACCAAATATTAACATTGATTTTCTCAGGTGTTCAAATACTTATTTGCAGCTGTATCATACAAATAAATAGTTAAAAAATCATACATTGTGATTGCTGGATTTTTTTTTTTAGATTATGTCTCTCACAGTGGACATGCACCTACGATGACAATTTCAGACCCCTCCATGATTTCTAAGTGGGAGAACTTGCAAAATAGCAGGGTGTTCAAATACTTATTTTCCTCACTGTATATTTGTCAAGGAAATTAAATCAGCGCATGCTTAAATCCAAGCTCCAGAAACAGTTTATTGTACTTGGGGAAAAAAGATAACACCTTTACATATGTTTTTAAAGTACAAAGCTCATTTCAGTGTTATTTCTTATTTTGAAACGGGTCATGGAATTGCAGAACACTGTACAGTGGGACGGGAACAAGAACTTGGAATTCAACTCGGAACAGCAGTGGTTAAAATATAGATCTCCGAGTAAACAGATTCAGAGTTTGTATACTCAAATGAGAAGGGGTTGCACTGATATTGTGGTTACTTGTAGATCTGACGATGAAAGAATGATTATTTTGTTTGAATTATTACTACATGTGATGATTTGCTTTATTTCTTTGTTTCTCCTAGTTCTAGTGCATGTAATGTGTCACGTCAACCCGGTTTTATTTCTCTCATATTATGATCAGAGTGATGCATACAGAGCAGTTCAACTTTGCAGTAACTACTACACCTGTCAAAATCAACAGCAGGTTTATAACATTTAAAAGAGTTAGATAAAACATAGATAAAAACAAAAGATATGTTCACTGTCAAACATAAAGAAAGAATTATTATTTATGTTAAAGCTAGAACTGCGAAGAACAATATACAGCAAAATAAAGATCTATGCATGTCCATTTCTGCCAAATGGCAAAAAAACAACTTTTCCATTGGAAAGTCATTATGAGTTTATGAGATTAAAAAATGTAACTATGAGATAGTTAGGGATAGGTCTGAGATTCAAAGTCATAAAAATTAGACAAGAAGTCCAAATTATGGCAGAAATGTGGCAGAAATGGGCATCCACATTGACCGAATTAGATCACATGACGGCTTCTCATGATTGGTCGCCTCTATGCAGTGTTTAAAAAAAAGCAACTGCGTTTAAAGTATAACATCAGTTGCATTTCTTATAAAAACCATTGAACACGTTTCAAGATGAATAATGATCGTCAACACATAATGTTGATCTTGAGGGGAGAATCAATCTGCTGATCATAAACTGAGACTATAGGAATAAATATTTACAGTAACCATTAAAAAGTATTTACAATAATATTGACAGGCGTCAACGGAGATCATATCTACCAGCTGTTCCAAACCCATTATGATCCGTACAATCATCATCATATCATTAAATGTGGGGAAATTAAAACTCAAATGCATTTGATTCCACATTGTCTTCAGCAGTGATTGTATTACTTCTGGGCTTGTTTCACGGTCAAAAGTGACCGAGTTATATCGTCACCAAGCATTCGGTATAACCTGACACAGTCATGCCTGTGCAACCATCATTTAACACATGATTGAAACGTGAAACACCACACAGATAAGGTTGATGGCTTTCTGTGGGACATTAGTGTATTTATATAAAGATCTGATTATAAAGTAGTAGCAATAGACTTGAGATAGTTACCCAGCTTCCAATTATAGTTATAACGATGGCGATTTTGCATATAAAATATAGGCAACTTCCACTTTGAGTGCCTGATTTTGTCTCCAAAAGCCAAAACATAAATAAAAAAATTAAAATAAAAAAATTTAAATTCAAGTATTTAACTTAAGGAGTCAGTTCAAGCATATCTTGAACCCTTTTTTTGAGTGATAATTTAAGCGATAGTTCATCCAAAAATAAATTCTGCCATTATTTACTCACCCTCATGTTGCTCATTTTGAATTTTGGTGTCAGTGAAGTGTGTCCCAGTCACCTATCGTGATGCGCCAAATTTGAATATGCAGAAACGTGAATGAGATTTGATGGCACTGGAGGAAATGGATGATTATCAATGAATAATGACTTAAATTTCGGTTTGATCATCACATAACGCAATTGTATGGCTTTAGATCGTTTGAAACATAGCATGTAAATTACATAGTTGACTACTTTAATGGTACTTGTACTTTTTTGTCCTTATTTGAAGCTTTATTATGTGTTCAACAAAAGAAAGATAATCATAAAAGGTATGAATAAATGACAGAATTTTCATTTTTGGGTGAGCTATCTCTTTCAATTCTAGTTATAAAGCCTCCTCAACATCTTTGATACAAAAAGTACATTAATAAAAATACATTTTATACATAATAAAATGGTACAAAATTCTTTTTTCTTCTCATTTGCATTGGCACACAAAGTAGGATTATACAGTCACCTCTGCTTGAAACCAAATAAACTATATATCAGTAGTTGTTTCGAGTATAATTCTATAGCAAATGAAAGCAGCACTCTTTACAATTATATAATTGATTACATATCCATATCGAAAGGAAGAATGGTTCATTTCGAATATTTCAGTCTGAATGGTTTTTTTTCCCACCCAATCTGCAAGAGCCAAGATGTCACGTGAACAGTGATCAGCCAATCACATTCTTTATTCCAGTTGATCCAGGTTCATACAAGAATGAAACATAGTGGGACAGCAAAAATGTAATTTGTACCAGTTAAAGGCATAAATATCATAAATACAGACCCTGGATATCTATTGGAAGACATTAATCGGAACATCCGTGATTAAATGAATCAGAAAAGGGTGGTGAACAAAGCCGTTTAGTTGTAAAACCACAATTGTCTCCCGTTGCCCTACACAGTCGCCGTTGCCCTCTATTGGACACCTGATGTTGTCTACAACGTTTCGTCCATTTGATGTGTCTCTTCAGACTTTACGGTATACTTTTGACTGCTTTGCACTCAGTGAACAAGGTCAAAGACTTTATGGAGAACCACAGAGCAAAAGGAGCTTGAAGTATTGGGGGTATGAAGGGGAATGGGATGAAAGAAGTGATGGATTGAGGGGGGAGGAGAAGAAAGAATGAGTGACAGATCTAGACCATTTGCTCAAAGGGTTAAGGAGGAGCGAGGTGGCGGTACATTGAGGTCAAGGAAAAACAGCAAAAGATCAATCGTCCTGGTTACAGAGCCTCGGAAATTTAGGCTAGCACTGATTATCCGCAAAAAGAGAGTTGCATGACTGGAGACGCAATTTGCTTTTCTTGTGAGAGTTGCGTGACCGTTTGTTAGCAATGAAAGCGCCGTCCACATGGAAAAAGCATGCAACGATAATTACAGGGAGCGATGCAAGTGAGATCATTGGAAAACCAGTAAGTTGCTTTAAACCGAGGCAGCTGTACTGAACGGAGGCTGCTATGTGCAGTCACAGCTGGGTGCCTCCGTGGATCAATATTGTTTTCGGTTACAAACTGCCGTGCTGTCCCTTCGAGACATAAACCATGTGAAGTTATTTCCAAGCCTCCAAGTGTCTCTGGTTTCACACTGGGCTGTTTCTTCAAGGTTCCTTTAGAGGTTCTCCCCTGGTTGGTATTGTGGTTCAGTCGAGGTGAAGTAGTCTTCCAGGAAGCCCTGGAGGTACTCGAAGGTCGGTCTCTCTTCAGGCTCCTTACGCCAGCAGGTGAGCATGAGCTCGTGCAGGGAGTCCGGGCACTCGGCGGGACAGGGCATCCGGTAACCACGCTCCACCTGGTCTAATACCTCTCTGTTAACCATGCCTGAGAAGATGAGAGAAGTTTAAAAGGGTAGACCCCAGGTTGCAGAAAGTGGCATTAAACAAAGCACTAAGAGTCATGGCCAATGACAATCAAGAAAGAGTGACAACCTAACCTTTCAACCATAGAAAGAGTGGCACTGCGATAGGTTCTATTTTTGCTCCCAAATATGCCAAAGCAATCTTTGTGGCATTTTGTGTTTAAAGGGATAGTTCACCCAAAAATAAAAATTCTCAAATCATTTATACACCCTCATGCCATCCCAGAAGTGTATTCTTTTCTTTCATCTGCTGAGCCAAGAGAAGGGTTTTAAAAGTACTTCTCAGCTCTGTAGGTCCATACAATGCAAGTGAATGGGTGCCAATATTTTGCAGCTTCATAAAGCACATAACGGCAGCATAAAAGTAATCCATATGACTCCAGTAGTTAAATCAATGTGTTAACACTTGATATAATAGGTCTGGGTGAGAAACAGATCAGATCAAGTCATTTTTTATCATATATTCTGCTCCATGCCTAATAGGGGGCGATATGCTGTGAATAATGTGAATTACAAAAATTAAAAGGAGAATGTGAAAGTGGATCAGGGAGGAGAATTTATAGTAAAAAGACTTAAATATTGCTTCAGAAGATATGGATTTATCTTTTATGCTTTTATGCTGCCTTTATGTGGATTTTGGAGCTTAACATTTTTGGCACCCATTCACTTGCATTGTATGGACCTACAAAGCTGAGATATTCTTCTAAAAATCTTCAATTTAGTTCAGCAGATGAAAGAAAGTCTTCCACATCTGGGATGACATGAGGATGAGTAAATTAAGTTAGAATTCACATTTTTGAGTGAACTATCCCTTGTTCCAAAATCTTCAAGTGATATAGTAATATTGATGATGTTTTCTGTATTTTATTTTTTGTTTTTTTGAGCGATTTGAATAGTGTATGAATTTGTAAAGCTTTTGATTAGTTTTGATAATAGTTTGGAGGCCATTTTTTTATTTTATTTTTTAGAAGCTCAACGCGGTTACCCACCGAAGTGGATTAAGGATGCGTATGAAGATCCATTTAAAACAAATGCACTGAATTAATGCAAGCCAGTAAGAAAAAAGATAATACATTCCCTTTACGTTAACTACTACTCACACTCCCGGTTTCAAATGATATAAAAAATGTTTTTAGGCAACACTCACATTTGTTGTCATCTGATCCTGACACATTTCAGCACCCACCACTAATTGAATTTAAAAGATCTTTTGGTGTATGCACAGCTTGGAAAATGTGAGCATCTTACCAGACCGTGCTAATCCCTATTCCTAATGGCAATTCTAGATGTGGTAATTACGCCCAGTGTAACAATACCTATTAAACAAACAATTTCTGCCATCCCTGCACTGGGAAACAGTTCTCAATATCCACTTGACATGGTATTTAGTGTCACCTCTTATACAACTTTTTTTGACCCATTGAACTTTGTCATTCTCTAAATGAAAATCTGGCATTGGTTTTATGCTGAAAATTGTTTACAAACATTATGTAAATTAATTTCCTTTAGTCGCATCGTACTTTATTGGTTTAACATTGAAAACTGTATGTGAATAATTAGAAAATGTGTTCAGTTTAACCACATCTTCAGTGGTTTTATGTAAAAAAAATGGTTTACAAACAATTTCTATTTTTGTTTTTGTCACATCATATGTCCTTGGTTTTATGTGAAAAATCGTTTATGTTTCATTCCTACTTTTGCGTTTAGTCACATTGAACATCGTCATTCACTTAATGAAAATCTGGCATTGGTTTTTATGCGAACAAGTGTTTGCGAATAAATTTTAATTTAATTTAATTTAGTCGCATCTTACTTAGTTGGTTTTTATGCGAACAATTGTTTGCAAATAAATTTTAATTTAATTTAATTTAGTCGCATCTTAGTTGGTTTTTATGCGAACAAGTGTTTGCGAATACATTTTAATTTAATTTAATTTAGTCGCATCTTACTTAGTTGGTTTTTATGCGAACAAGTGTTTGCGAATAAATTTTAATTTAATTTAGTCGCATCTTAGTTGGTTTTTATGCGAACAATTGTTTGCAAATAAATTTTACTTTAATTTAGTCGCATCTTAGTTGGTTTTTATGCGAACAAGTGTTTGCGAATACATTTTAATTTAATTTAATTTAGTCGCATCTTACTTAGTTGGTTTTTATGCGAACAATTGTTTGCGAATAAATTGTCATTTAGTTTCGTTGCATTGTACTTCATTGTTTTAATGTGGAAAATTGTTAACAAATACTTTTTAATTTAGTTTTTTTTAGTCATATTAATAGGCCTTGGATTTATGTGGAGAATTGTTGACAATTTATAATTTCGCGTTGTTTAGTCGTATCAAACTTCGTCATTCTCGAAATAAAAAAACATTTACGAATAATTAAAAAATTTGCTTAATTTAGTTGCATGGTTTGTTTTGCATAAATGCAAAATTCGTCATTATTTATGTGGAAAATTGATTGCATATAATGTATTCTTTCCTGTTAAGTTTAGCATTTTAGCATTTCAAAGATTAAAAGCTAAAACCGGTTACTCTCTTTGGTTTCTGAGTATTCCTAATAAATGACTAGAACTAGAGACATGGAAAGCAGTATTACCTGGATAAGGCACCCTGCCTTTCGTCGTCAGCTCAGTAAGTAAGACCCCAAATGACCACACATCAGATTTGATGGTAAAGCGGCCGTACAGTGCCGCCTCTGGCGCAGTCCACTTAATGGGAAATTTTGCTCCTGTTGTAATAAAGATGAATAGAGATATGTCAAATGATTAAACTGTTTTAATTAAGGCCAAGGTGTATAAAAGGCAACAGCATTAAGTCTTGAAAGTTAACATTTTAGCCTCAGAAAATAAAAGACGTAAAAAACAAAATGCATATACTGATCAAATGTACAGCTTGGATGCACAACAAGTCACTTTATCTGCCAAATGCATAAATGTAAATGTAAATCAGTCCTTTTTATGTTCCTCACCCTGCCTGGCCGTGTATTCATTGTCCTCTATGAGTCGGGCGAGGCCAAAGTCAGCCACTTTACACACCAGGTTATCACCCACCAGGATGTTGGCAGCCCTGAGGTCTCTGTGCACATAGTTCATTCTCTCCACGTACGCCATTCCAGAGGCAATCTGAGGACAACACATACATTCCAATCCTGCTGGCCTCAGCGCTGCACTCTCAAGCAACCTCAGCATATATCTAGATTTGTTCAGAAAATGTGAGTGGCGCTTGCCCATGCTAAACTCACTGCCAATGTGCTAAGGTGTTCAGAGTGTTTTTAGAGTGTTGCTATGTGGTTGGTTGCTAGGGAGTTCTGGATGGTTGCTAGGCACATTAGCTGCTTACTAGCCCAAGTCAAAAGAGCCCTGCCCCAATGATACTCTAGTTCGACTCGGTTCCCTCCATCAATGTAAATATACAAGCTTTTCTGCCCATTTTATCGTTTAAAAGTGTTTTATTAAAAATCCTTAAATGGATAGAAATGCTGATGCTTGAAAATACAATGTAAATGTATAACAATTCCTAACTGTAAAATATAACCAGTTCATTTTATGGCAGTGTACAAAAAAGGAAAATAAATAGCACCTGAGAGGCCATATCCACAAGCTGAGGCAACCGCAGCATTTTCCCCATGTCACCCTTCAGGAAATCTAACAGACTTCCTGTGAACACAGAAATCACACGATGGCATCATCAGTCACACCTTTTTTTTGCAGACCACACAAATATATATAGATTTTACACTGTTTTAACACTCCTCTCTGCCAGTTCTTGTTTATCAGACATCTTTAGTCAAATGTGTGAATCTAAAAAAAACTAAACCATTTCTGGGTTACATTTTACCCCAAAACCAAAGGAGATAAAGTAGAAATTATACGTTGCATCAAGAAAATGAGGTCTCTTTTGGACATACAATGATGTCACAATAAAAAACTGGTCGTGACAACCGCCGCCCGCGAGCAGGTAGGGGCTCCCAGCCGAATGCCTGGAGTGGGAGAACCACTGCCAGGGGAGGGGGAGACCCCTTCTATTATCCCGAGAACGTGGCGGGGCGTTCCGTCCACCAGGGGCCGGAAGAGGTGCCACACTTTTTTTTTGTTTCCTTCCCCTTTTCCTCTCCCTCATCCAGGTAGACGGGCATGACCTGCCGGCAGACGGGGCGAAAGGCATGCCCCTCCCCAGGGAAAGGGGAGTGTATGTATTGTGACATCATTATAATGACAATTAAGCACATTCCCACAATGTGGGCGTACTTTTTAGTTTAAATGTAATTCCCATTCTACTCAATGGTGAATGTCAGTTCTGCAATCCAGTTATTTTAACTGTTTTAAGTACTGAAATACAATAATTTTTTAATTATTTAAATCAGCATTAATTAAACTTAACAAAACTACTGTCATGGCATATATATATATATATATATGTATGTATATAGTGTATACAGTATTTATATATATATTTCTAGGGAGGGAGTTGCTAGGGAGGGAGAGTAATATGGGGTAACTTCCACGTGGCCGCTATAATGTGGTTCGCTCTCGGTGGGGAGCGTGCAGGGCTGGACTGGCAATCTGGCATACCGGGTATTTTCCTGGTGGGCCGACGCACTTTGGGGCCGATCCGGGGCAGACTGGCCAGCGGGAGAACCGAGCGGGCCGGTGGATCAACCGTGAAAAGCAAAAAGGAGCCGCTGCGATGCCCAATGAAAACCAGTCCAGACCTGGGCGCATGGTGAGTGGTGCGTGGATGGAGCGGTGGATGGCGGGAAGCCTCCACATGAGCAATGTCTCCGCAGTAACGCGCTCAACAAGCCACGTGATAAGATGCGCGGATTGACGGTCTCAGGTTTGTCCTCCACCACCTGAATTGAGGCGAGTCACCGCAAGGACTTAGAGCACACTGGGAATTGGACATTCCAAATTGAGGAGAAAAATGGAAAAAAGAAAAAAAGAAAAAAAAGAATAGCATTTCATTAACGAGAGGGGAAATGTGCTAAATTGTGAAAATAATGCAATTAATACATCATAAATATGTAAAATATTTGCTGGTTAAAATATGACCTGGGCAATGTTTTGGACCGTTTTCATAGGATTTAAAGGGGTCGTGAAATGCTTTTTGTTTTTATATAATTTAATTATCTTCCCTGAGGTCTACTGATAATGTAAGTAAAATTTGTAGCACTAAAACAGTCATAGTTTAGTAATAAATGATAATTTCCCACCCTGTTTCTGGCCCTCTGTCCGAAACGCTCAGTTTCTGCCTCAGCATCTCCTTTAAACTTCAATGTAAACGCCCACTGTTCTGATTGGCTATCATCATTCTGCCCCTCGAAGGCACAAGCTCCACAACTTTACATAGCTACATTTTTACAAATAAGAGTTTACAAATAACACACATCCAACAAATTGCATCTGAATTCATTATACTGTTTACTCAAGCACATCAGCACCATAACTGTCAAACAGTCATGACATACTACATATTCATGAATGAAACAGTTTACTCACATTTTTGTGGTAAAGTTCAAGTGTCTTTAACCGCACCATCCTTCAATAACAGTTCCTTTGCAAAGCTTGAATCGTATTGACTGACAAAGTCCATAGCACGATGAATAGACACAGGGCTTGAGTTGAAGGGGTTTGCGAGGGGATGGCACCCCCCTTGTTGCAAGAAATACCAAAAACCATCTCCTTGGTAAAACCACCATCCCCTTGAGATTAATTGTGCAATGTATTACTTAGAACTAATCATGCAATTCGAGTAAAATATTTACTTCTATTAGTTTGATAAATAATAGACTTTAAATAACGGCGGTTAGCTGATCAGAACTAGATCGACACATTTGGGGTTGCCAGATTTCAAGAGGTGAAATCCCCCAATCAGATCTTTACACTTTCACAGTTTGGAAATATTCTGCCAGTGTGATGCTTTAGTTGTGCAATCTGGCAACCATGAGCGCGCAAGCTCTCTATTCAACGCAAAAAGGCACAGGCCGTTTTTAAGAAAACACCGGCAAACAGGTCTCTGAAATTCTTGAAAAAAGAAATGTTGGCATGAACAGTGCAGAAGAATTTCCGTTCAGGAGAGCGACTTTGGCACTACTGACCTTGTCCCATGTACTCAGTAACGATGTAAATTGGCTCCTCTGAGACGACAGCGTAAAGCTGCACAAGCTTCTCATGACGGAGTTTCTTCATAACTTGTGCCTCCTGTAGAAATGCCTCAGGAGACATGGTGCCAGTCTTCAAAGTCTTGATAGCCACGCGTGTCGTACCGTTCCACGTACCTGATGTGTAAAAATAATAATAAAAAAATGCTATTTCAGATAAAAGGAATGCTTCAAGCTGTGTTACCAAAAATGTTTGTGCATATATATCATGAATATGCCACGTTTGAACATAATGCATGAAGTTTCTTGAGTAGGAGAAGTTGAAAAAGAAGTCTTACCCATCCAGACCTCTCCAAAACAGCCCTGGCCCAGTTTGACGTCCAGTCTCAGAGAGTCACGTGGAATCTCCCAGGCATCCCGAGCAAGACCCTGAGTCTGAGGTTTCAGGACTGGACACACGTCAGTTAGACAGTGACACAGACCGTCTGCATGTTCTGTGACAGAAACACAGACAGTGAGAGAGAGACAGTGCATTAATATTGGTTGACACAGTTAATGGCTTTTACAGGCTTTTTAAATCGTTTTTTATAAAAGGAAAAATTCCAGCTTTAAAATCTGACTGGATGAGCCACATGCTAAGCAAAAGAACAATAGCCATTTCAGCTAAGTGTAAACATACAGTATATGTAATTAATTCTATATTAAAGCGCCAAGTTGATTGGCAGCTGTAAACATCCAAGAGTTAGGGTAACAAACTGTTACAGCATCATATAAGCATAATAAAAAATACCTGTAGCATGGAAAAATGTTAGAACTAATCACAAAAGCATGTGGTGGAAAAATGTTTGTTGTGATTAATATAAATATTTTTAAATAATTCTAATAATAAAACAATAGGCATGATTATTAATAATAATAATAATAATAACAACAACGTTGATGTTATATTAAAAAGTAATAATAATAATAATAATAATAGTTATGTGAGGGCATCCGTTATAGTGATTTTAGCACAGCCTCTAAACGTGGTTTATTTCTTTACAATAAAACTGCTAATTCCAACTCTAAATTCTGATTGGATGAGCTGCTCAAAAAAGTTAGAAAATGCTTATAAACACAAACATGTGACTGCACAATAAATACACAACATATTTGCCAAGTTGCTTGGCAACCGTAACACCATGAACCACATTTTTTTAAATTATTTTTTATTTATAAATTACAATTTTGTGTCTTATGATATTGCTGCTGCTACTGTAACTAAATAATTAAATCAGCCTATTATCATCTAAAAAATATAGCCAGAATAAGATGTTTTGTGTCCACTCAAGACTTACAGAAACATGTTCATGCATTCATCACCAGTAGAGTGGACTACTGCAATGGACTTCTCACCGGGCTTCCCAAAAAGACATTAAGACACCTGCAGTTCATTCAGAAAGCTGCTGCCAGAATACTCACCAGAACAAAAAATCTGAGCATATTACTCCAGTCCTCAGGTCTAAACACTGGCTTCCAGTTACATTGAGAATTGATTTGAAGGTACTATTACTCATTTATAAAGCACTCAATGGCTTAGGACCTAAATACATTGCAGACATGATAATGTTAATTAGGATCAAGTCAGTTGAAAATAAAGAGGGTTCAGTCAAAACAAGGTAAGCAGCGTTTAGCTATTATGCCACTCGCAGCTGGAATCAGCCTCCTGAAGAGGTCAGGTGCGCTCCAACAGTAACCACATTCAGATCCAGACTGAAAAAAACATCTGTTCAGCTGTGCATTTCTTCAATGAGCACTGTGCTGCACTTACTGATCGCACGGCATCGTTTTATTTCTGTATGATTTCTTGTTCTTTACAGGTTTTAAAATCCATTTTTTATATATCTTGTATTTTCAATGCACTTTGAAATGTCATTGTGTATGAAATGTGCTATAAAGATAAACTTGCGTTGCCTTTCCTAAGGGGCTTTTAGGCACTCTGCTTTGTGTCATGCTTAAGTGTACCCCTTTCCTATGGTAAAGTCGCCTTACCGGCTTATTGACTTATTATCATACGAAGAAGAGACAGTTACTTAATTAAAATACTTCATCATGCAATGGCTTTAAATTCCATATATGGAACAATTTCCTATTTTCAACAACCCAAGTTTCCAGAGGTTGAATCACTTCTCATTTTCACACATTCAGACAAGAGCAGATTCTGTGTGAGAAATGGACTTACGTCGATAGTGGTTCACCAGCTGCTGTAACGTACTGAACTGTGTGCGTGATGTAATGTAAAATCCCCCGCTGTCCAGCTTCCTGATCTTGTAATGTTTGACATTTAGGCCTTTGACGTTGTCATAGTCCAGGACGGAAAGACAGTAAGCACCTAAAGAGACAGAAAGGACTGATTTGAGGGAGTCAATGGGTCTGGTCGACATGGAAAAATAAAATCTGAATAAAACATTTTTCATTTTTTTTTGTTTCCCCCCAAGGTCCACTTATAAGGTAACTCAAGGTTTCTTGCAACAAAAACAGTAAAAATGCAGTTTTTCACGACCATGTCACCACCATTTTCTTCCTTCTCTCTGATCCTTAGAATTAAACAGGCAGTTTATGCTCATGTAGGCAAAAAGGAAGACTTCTAAATAGCCATCTTATCTTGTACTGAACCCGGAACATTCCTTGAAGTTTCAATAAATGGTCCAGATCGACTGGAAAGGAAGCTTTGCTTTGTGATCATTAGATAATTTCTACACAGTAGGCTAAATCAAACTCTTATGTTAAAAGAACTAGGACAATCCTGTATTTCATATATTGTATTGAGAGAAAAGATATTCATTCTGCGAGGTAGCAGTCAGCAGAGGGCGCTCCTCAAGGCTCATTCATTCATTCTCTCTCTCTCTCTCTCTACAACTTGCTTCCTCATTCCCACTGAGGTCTCTCTCAGTGCGGTCTCTTTGGGGTTTGATTCATCCTTCAGTCTCTCTTGTACTCGTTTTCTCTCTCCCTGGGCAATCTCGGTCCCTCCACATGCCCCGTAGCTCCGCCCTCCTCTTCGCTGACTGTATGAACTGTGAGAAATGGCTCAAGATTATAGGCACTGCTTCGGGATGACCTACTTCTTTTTTCGCTCTCTTCACATCCCTGTAAGCAGTATTCTGACCCGTGTTTCCACTCAACCAGAGGACATACACACAACCTAACCTTTTTCACTCTAAGGCTCTGTTCCAAAACATAGTGAGCTGCCAATGTAGGCAGTATTTTAAAGGGATAGTTCACCCAAAAATCATTCAATATTTTTATTGTTTAGTATTTTGTTTCCAAACCCTACTTCATAACATAAAGGTTGTTTGCAATAGGCTGCATGATTCTGCTACCTTCCAAGATACTTTTTTCAGAATCAAGACCCGGCCCTCTGCCCAGCCACATTCCTCCCTTGTTCTTTCAGGCCGGGGAGCCCCCGGCATGACATACACCCCCCCCCACCCCTTTCCTGGGGAGGGGCGTGCCTTTCGCCCCGTCTGCCGGCAGGTCATCCCCATCTACCTGGATGAGGGAGAGGAAAAGGGGAAGGAAACAAAAAAAAAGTGTGGCACCTCGCTGGTTCTCCGATACGCCATAGCTTGGTCCTTGGCCACTCCTCCACCCTCTAATGGACGACAGCCGCACCTCCCTGGGCGGATCGGAGGCACTCTTCCGGCCTCTGGTGGACGGAACGCCCCGCCACATTCTCGGGAAATAGAAGGGGTCTTCTATTCTTCTACCGCCCCTGGCAGTGGTTCTCCCACTCCAGGCATTCGGCTGGGAGCCCCTCCCTGCTCGCGGTCGGCGGTTGTCACAACCAGTATTTTAGCGGCTGGTAAAGGTCTCCCTTCGCCCTTGGCATCAGCCCTGACCACTTCAGGCGGTCAGCTAGGAGCCCCTTCTCCCTTCACCGTCGGCAGCCGTTCGTCCACTCTCAGGCGGCCAGGCTCCTCCGTCCCCCGGCAGATGGCCGCGGCTGCTCCGTTGGGGTGGATGGTAGTGGCAAGGACTCAACTACGGCGCATCCCTCCTCCTTTCCGGGTTTCAGCACCAGTGTAAAGGGATTAATGGAAAGGAGGCGGCCAGAACCGGCTTGACAAAATAAATAATAGTTTAATTATAAACTTAACCAAAAAGATAAACACACACAGACAGGTGTCCGTAAATCTTTCTCTCTGTCGCACTGCCTTCTTCGGTCAGCCTTCATCACTCTCAAGGGCTAATTAGCCTGATTAGACATTGTGCCACAAATGCTGTCGATTGAGGTTAACTTGTAATGAACCCAGAATATTCCTTAAAATATTGACAATTTTACCAATATTTCTGTGTGCTATGTATTTTTATGCCTTTAAGAGTATTGCCAGAGACTGCTTAGCCAGAGACAGACCATATGTTTGAAATTGAATGGGAGTGTCTAGAAAAACTGGGCTGCACGTGGTCAGTCAGCACGTACTCTGCTAACTCAGTGTCTTATTTAAAGAATCCAGTAATAACAACTCATTGTTTATTTTCAGCTTTTGCAAATATCGCGTTTTGTTAGACTTTAAAAGTACGCGCTAGTCATTTTACTTTGACGGTTCTGTTACAAACGGTTATAAAAATGCCGCTTTTGTAAATGTTTCAGGGCAAGACATGCATGCACAGTAGCGTTCTAATTCCATTGTTATTATTTACGTCCTTGAAATAGTCTATAGGCAGTAGACAGCAAGGCAGCTTACTAGGTTTTGGAACAGACCCTTACTCTTTACATATCATCTAAAATATCGGTTTAAACTTCATTTATGTAGAATCAGCTCAACAGGCTATACCGATCTAAACAAGGAGCAGAGATCATTACAATGTTTGGAGAGAGAGGGAAGAGGGATGACAGCGAGGGAATGGTTGAGGAATATGAGCATGATGGTGTCTGACAAACATGGAGAGCAAAGGGGAAGTCAACCAAATGTTTACATTGTTGTAACCTGTACTCCCAAACACTGTTTTGGCACAAACTTCCTCAGTCTAGATACTATACATAAGACGTTTCCATCCATCCATCCAATCATCCATCCATCCATCCATCCATCCATCCAATCATCCATTCGTCCATCTATCCATCCATCCAATCATTCATCCATCCATAGGTGTTTGGAGCTATTACATATTATCACATTCATTCACCTTTGGTGGTCTCACTCTCTCTGACCAGGAAAGTTCCTCTCCTGTTTTCCAAACTCAAGAGGAGTCGCTCAGAGTCCCTTCTTGTAATCTTTCCAAAGTACCACCTGGACAGAGACAGAGAAAGAGATTTAAAAGAAGAAAATCACATGTACTGTACCAGCGTGTCCGAGACCACGCAATTGGCCAATCATAAAACCACACCACCGTTGCTACTATATCCTCATCTGACTTATGCTGTATGAGATGCTGAAAATGTTTTTAGGTTTCATAATTCAAACAAGATGTTGAGACAAAGCATTGACAAAGTTTAAACTAGTGTAAAAATATTAAAAGTTCTGCAGACTTTAGAATTTTATGACAGTTGTCCCATTTGAACATTCTATCAATGATCGCGTTTACAAGCACGTTCTTACACAGATTATACTAAATAAGCCGACACCTTGTGTGGTCATGTAAACTTGTGTTTTATCCAAAGTGTGTAAGTGTGTGTGTTGTGCATGCCTGTTTAGCAGAGAATAACCCAATGCTTTCATTGGGTTGATTGGGTTGATTCAATTGATTTGAAATGTAAACATGTAAAACAGTGTGGAGGCGGGGTCGTGGCCGAGCGCCGTGCTGTGGAGAGTGAAGCGGGGGAGACGAGTGGTGAATGATCTCCACCTGTGCTCAACACCGGTTTTGTGTTTCAGGGACGAGTGACGGGGGCTTTTAAGGAGAGGAGACAGTGGCAGAAGAGGGAAAGATCTCAGCTGACAAGCTGCTCGTGTGTTGCCTGTTGCCGTTCCCTTGTTTCTAAGACTTTGATTTGAGTGTGAGCTTTTTTTGGTTGTCGCTGTAAGAGAACGTGTTTTTGTTTCAAACAAAAGCCTTTCCTGAGTTGGATTCACCGTCTCCCGCATCCTCATTCCCTGAACCCAAGGATCTTGTTACAAACAGGTTATTTGAATAATCATTTTTCAAAAATGACTGCAAATACCATAAATGCACTCAATGTAAGTCAATGAGATTTTTCGAGATTTGATCGTCCACTGGATGAAACTCATTAGTCCGATCAGTCACTAAAGACATAGCACACTAAGGCAGAACAGTCTGAAGGTCTGTGCCAAGTTTGATGTATGTAGCTTGAAATCTTTAGGAGATTCAATTCTTAATTTTGGTCTTGGTTTAAGGATTTTGGAAAAACCCTAAACAATGTCTGTAGAATAGCAGTATGTTGACTTTGTCAACCCAAAATAACAAGCTGCATTTAAGGATGGTGTTTGGATTTCATGACTGACCCTTTGACATAGTCTCTGCAAGAACAGAAAGAGTGTGGTTTGTTCTTTGCCGCTCGTGGAAAGAGCTCCCTCTGAATCTTACCTTTTCTCCAGAGTCAATCTGAGATGACTGGCAAGGCAAGGGTGGAAAAATTAGTCATTACAGGTTTTCAAAGGAGTGCCTGTGTATATTTGTTAACTGCGGCAATAGACTGAGCAACAGTATGTGTGTGTGTGTATGTGTCTCAGGAAAAACTAAGGGTTAACTGTATGATTAAAAAACAAGACTGAAAACAGTAGATGAGGAGTGGCCTGGGGCTAACAGTAGTATACCAGTAACGTTTATTAACACTTGTTCAGGAAATTAAAAGATCTTCAGGGCATGAGGAAGGCCTTTTCTGTCTAACTAATGAGATGGAGAGACTATTTCAGAATGTGAAAGAGAAAAAAAAAAAAGAAAGACCATGTAGGATGAACCATGAACAGGTACTCAGATCAGAAGGAGGGAGAGAGAGGGAGGGAGGAATGTGAACCGTTCTTTTGGTCACGTCACACATGCTAGGTTTAATCAAGCGATCTGATTGGACGGGAGTCTGAGAGGAGAGTTCTGAGATTCCAAAGAGGGAAAGAGTGCAAAACCAGAGGAGATATGGAAAGGAGAACAGCAACGATAAGAAAAGACGAGGAGGATTTACTCTTCAGCCTGGATGGAGTCAGACGGTGCCACGTAATTGCTGGGGATGTAGCCACTCTCTCCTGTCGTCAGCGAGCGCGCCAGCCACCAGTCACCCTCCCTAAGAGAGAACACATACATAATCAGTAAAAACACACACAAACACACACGCGCACGCACGCACGCACGCACGCACGCACGCACGCGCACGCACGCTCACGCCACGCACGCATGCACGCACACACACACACACACACTTTAATACTGTCTGCTGGATGCACCTGCAGTACGCCCTCACAAGACTCACATCAAACTGATTTGATGACACATTCAAGATAATTTTATCACCCGCCCAAAACATACACCCTCAGATTACATCTGTGCTATTATTGCTGGATTAGCTGAAATGAGACACCAAAATTCGGACAAAGCATTTTAAAGACATTAAATGCTTTAGACAAAACTATGCGTAAACATGCTTTTAAAGGGTTAGTTCATCCATAAATAAAAATGATGTCATTTGTTCACCCTCACACCATAACGTCTTCTGTTAAATACAGCAATAGATGTTTTGAAGAATGTTCGCATAACATATAATGAAAGCATTTACTGTAGTGACCACGGACTGCCAAGCTCCAAAAAGTACCATAAAAGCATCATAAAAGTAGTCCAAATGACTTGCATGCTATATTACAAGTTTTCTGAAGCTGCAAGACATTTCTGTGAGGAGCAGACCGAAATTCATTGTTATTTCCTTGAGCCCTGGTATGCTTCCGAAGCATAAAATAACATAAAATAAAACTAAATTAATTTCATAGTAGCATAAACATTTCCTTTTATGCTCCATGGAAAAAAGAAAGTCATTCAGGTTTGAAACATGCGGATGAGTAGCTGATGACCACTTTCATTTTTGGGTAAACTACCCATTTAACTATTTAATATTAAACTAGTAGATTTATAAGTTAAGTCAAGTCATTTTTATTTGTCTAGCGCTTTCCACAAAACACAGTTTCAAAGAAGCTTTACAGAAAATCATGCATTAACAAAAAGATAAGATTGTAATATCTATAAAGTATTTGAGTGATCATTGTGTAGTTTGATTAAATAAACTCAGCAAAAAAGAATGGTCCCTTTTTCAGGACACTGTCTTTAAAAGATCATTTGGTAAAAATCCAACTTTACAGATCTTTATTGTAAAGTGTTTAAACAATGTCTTCCATGCTTGTTCAATGAACCATAAATAATTAATGAACATGCACCTGTGGAACGGTCGTTAAGACACTAACAGCTTACAGACGGTAGACAATTAAGGTCACAGTTATAAAAACTTTAAACATTAAAGAGACCTTCCAATTGACTCTGAAAAACACCAAAAGAAAGATGCCCAGGGTCCTTGCTCATCTGCGTCAACGTGCCTTAGGCATGCTGCATGGAGGCATGAGGACTGCAGATGTGGCCAGGGCAATAATTTGCAATGTCCTTACTGTGAGACGCCTACGACAGGGCTACAGGAAGACAGGAAAGACAGCTGATCGTCATTGCAGTGGCAGACCACGTGTTACCACACCTGCACAAGATCGGTACATCTGAATATCACACCTGCGGGACATGTACAGGATGGCAACAACAACTTTCCGAGTTACACCAGGAATGCACAATTCCTCCATCAGGGCTCAGACTGTCCGCAATAGGCTGAAAGAAGCTAGACTGAGGGCTTGTAGGCCTGTTGTAAGGCAGGTCCTTACCAGACATCACTGGCAACAACGTTGATGGTTGGGCACAAACCCACCTTCGCTGGACCACACAGGACAGACAAAAAGTGCTCTTCACTGACGAGTCGCGGTTTTGTCTCACCAGGGGTGATGGTCAGATTCGCTTTTATCATCGAAGGAATGAGCGTTACACCGAGGCCTGTACTCTGAAGTGGGATCGATTTGGAGGTGGAGGGTCCGTCATGGTCTGGGGCGGTGGGTCACAGCATCATCGGACTGAGCTTGTTGTCATTGCAGGCATTCTCAACACTGTGCTTTATAGGAAAGACAACCTCATCCCTCATGTGGTACCCTTCCTGCAGGCTCATCTTGACATAACCATCCAGCATGACAATGCCACCAGCCATACTGCTCATTCTGTGCTTGATTTCCTGCAAGACAGGAATATCAGTGTTCTGCCATGGCCAGCGAACAGCCGAGATCTCAATCCCATTGAGCACGTCTGGGACCTGTTGGATTAGAGGATGAGGGCTAGGACCATTCCCCCAGAAATGTCCAGGAATTTGCAAGTGCCTTGGTGGAAAAGTGGGGTAACATCTCACGGCAAGAACTGGCAGAAATCCATGAAGAGAAGATGCACCGCAGTACTTAATGCAGCTGGTGGCCACACCAGATACTGACTGTTACTTTGGATTTTGAACCCCCACTTTGTTCAGTGACACATTATTCCATTTATGTTAGTCTGTGAAACTTGTTCAGTTTATGTCTTAGTTGTTGAATCTTTTTATGTGCATACAAATATTTACACTTGTTAAATTTGCTGAAAATTAAAGCAGCTAAAAGTGAGAGGACATTCCTTTTTTTGCTGAGTTTATGATTTTAAATAGTGTATAAAAATGTAATAAATAATACTTGTATTAAGAACCCCTGTTAGCAAGCTAAAGGTGACTGAGGCAAGTAACACAAAACTCCATAAGTTGTTGGTTGATGGGGAAAACTGACCTTGGGAGAAACCAGGCTCACTGTGAGGGCCAGTTCCCCTCTGACTAACATCATGAATATAATGCCAATATTAGTTATTTCTGTGCAGTGCAGATCATGGTTTAAGATTAGTAAAATAAGTAAGTGTTAACGTCCAGTGTTAAAAAAAAGAGTAATAACTAATGTATTTGAAGTCCATCCTGGATTAACTGCAGAAGTTCACATTGATGCATTGTCCTTTGTTAGTTGGCTGATGAAGGCTTTTGTTGGCAATTAAACAATAGTCTATGTATTCCATTTCAAGAGTGTAGTCCATCATTAGACAAAGGTGATGCAGGCAGAGATAAATGAGGTGCATCACAGTTCAACCTGCAGATCATTTTGGTGAGGTTCGGTGGGGTCCAACCTAAATCCTAAGTTCAGGCAGTGGCATATGAGGAATCCGATGTCTTCTAGTTGGAGTTGGCATCAGTTCATCCTCTGAAGTCCATCGTAAAAGTTTGAAGTGATGTCTGGCTAGCACCGTCTGCATTTAGTCATCATCACTCCGACACCAAGCAGGAACGGAGCTGGATTCAGCCGCCTCTGGTAACCTCAGGATATGAATCCCGAGGTGGAGACATGGAAACAAATAGAATAATATTAGCGTAGATGTTATTGAATTTTATTCAAAGTTATAGATCATGATGGATGTTTCTGGTTCTGGCAGACTTAACTAAAGCAGCCTAATTGTGAGTTGATGCATAAATAGATGAGTCTTTTGTCTATACTTAATCTGACTGAGAGTGTCTGCATCCCGAACAGTGTTAGGGAGACTATTACATGGTTTAGGAGCCATATAGGAAAAGGATCTATCTCCTTTTGTGGATTTTGGTATTCTAGGAACTATTAACAAGCCAGAATTTTGTGATCGTAATGAACGTGATGGAATATAGCGTGTCAGAAAGTCACATAATTCTGTGGCGCTAAACCATTCAAAGCTTTGTATGTAGTTAACAGAATTTTAAAATTAATCAGAAATATAACAGGCAGCCAATATAACAACAATAAATAAGGGGCTAATATGATCATATTTCTTGGTTCTAGTCAGCACTCTGGCAGCATCATTTTTAACCAATTGAAGTTTATTTATTGAACTTGCTGAACATTCTTCCAGCAATGCATTACAATTATCTAGTATTGAGGTCATGAATGCATCAATTCGTTTTTCGGCATCAGCTACAGAGAGGATGTGTCTTAGCTTAGCAATATTTCTGAGGTGGAAGAATTTTGTTCTCCAAACATTGGAAATTTGATTTTCAAAGGACAGATATATATATATAACACCCAAGTTCTATGCTGTAGAAGATAACGTAACAGTACATCCATCGAGAGTTTAATAATATTTTTTAGTTTGCTGATGTTTAATGTGAATTGGTGGCATGAGAAACAAATTAATATCTTCATGCAGCAAAGAGAAATGTTTAAACAAATCAGAAATGCATCTGATTTCAACTAAAAAACATTATCCTCACTGTAATACGATGACATAAGATAGATCATATTCTTGTGCTAAAAAAGGCTAGACACAGCGCTACAAATACACATTAACAGAAAGCAGGTGTCTTTTGTGATCTCCGACTGTCGAAGTCAGACATCGTTAGTGCCGACATGAATAACAATTTTAGAAAATCTACGTTTTCTAAATTTGATCTGACGTCAGACGATTGAGCCCCGGAAATGCATTTAACAATGGTGGCTGGAGTTTCTATTTCCACGTTCCTTAAAACAGAATCACCAATTATTAAGGCTCTTTCAATATGATTCTCAGTGGGTGCATCACTGAGTGGGGAGAACTGATTGGAAACCCTAATAGTAACGGGAGAGTGGTGTTGCTTTTCTGAGCGAGTATGCTGACGAGACGTCACCCAAATGCCCTGCTACGGGGGCTATAGAGCCGGAACCAAAGTGTTCGGATACGTGTCTCTAACTCACTAACCTTCTCCGTCTAACATGCATGACTCATAAGCTACTAGCTAATGTAATTTTTAATGTAAAATTGAAATAATTTTTTTTTAATAAATAATTATGAGAAGTGCCCATTTTTCCACTTGAACCCCTGCCCCCCCAAAATGTCTGTGCACGTCCCTGAAGAAGCTATAATAAACATTTGGCATGCAATGTAGGAAGAAATAACATGAGTGGATGCCATGACTTACAGCAATTGTTTGTTGTTATGTTTTTTCTTGAGCAGTAAGGGTTTGAGATCGATGTCGTTCCATGTGGTTCCTGATCAGCAGATGTTAGAAATTGATGCAATAATCCGTGTAAAACACAGTGGAGAATACGAATGCATGCCATCGAGACACGAGGTAGAAGAAAAAAGAGAGAAAACGGGTGCGTGCGGTAAAATACACGCAGTTGATACAGTAGAAAAGCGGAAAAACCGAAGCACGTGGTAAAATGGCAAAGGATACATTTATGAACATATAAGAATAAAAAACGCTAAGTAGGCTAGCAAGCTACAAACACTTGTGCATTGTGACTTATGGAAAATATACTATATAAGTTATACTTCTGAGAGTCTGCTGTTTTCGAGTATTGATGGAATTTAAATAATTGATATTTTTAGTGTGCGTGGTAGAGTGTCAGACAGTGACTCACTCCCTGAGCTAAAGTAATAAGATTTTATTGGCCAAGTCCCGACAAGAAACTCTCAAGGCCTCTGAGCAAATGCCTGCTGTCGTTAAACTTAACTAAAACATAACCACCCCAGTGAAAACAATGAAATATATATATACACAAAAACATAAATGGGCATATATTCATGTTTAGAATTCACAATACAAATATATTATTCATATGTAGGGTACCATTAAAAATTCATTTGTTAATTAATAATTGATGTAAACGAGAAACAGTGATTCTTTGCTGGGCCTATGAGAAGAATGACAATTAAATTAATAAAAAAATAAAAAATAAAATAAAAAACAAGGGTGGGAATTAAACAACAATCTGGGTAGAAAACTTTGGTGTCTCATGCCAAGGATGCATCCCAATTTGCATATATGTGTCTCCTTAAATACTACCATGTTATAAAATTGCATTTTGTCTTTGCAATTGTCTTTTGTTGCTTATTGTTTGAATTTGCACGTTAGCATCCGAGTTCAGCATCTTACAATTCATATGGTTTGAATTTGCTTGTTAGCATCGAACTAAAATTGTGTTAGTTGTAAGGTAGTGTTCGGATCTAACTAAATTCGCTATTTTACAATTCATATTTTTTGTGTTTGCACATTAGCATCAAACTAAATTTGCTATCTTATATTTTTTGGTTTTGTTTACACCTTAGCATTAGCATCTAACTAAATTTGTTATCTTAATATAAAGTTGTCCGAGTTTGTATGTTAGCGTTAGCATCTAAATCAATTAGCTGTTAATATTCAGTTTTTTGAGTATGAATGTTTATGTTGGCATTTAACAAAATTCACTATTTTACAATTCATATTGTTTGTGTTTGCACATTAGCATCAAACAAAATTTGCTATCTTACATTATTTGGTTTTGTTTACACCTTAGCATTAGCATCTAACTAAATTTGTTATCTTAATATAAAGTTGTCTGCGTTTGTATGTTAGCGTTAGCATCTAAATCAATTAGCTGTTAATATTCAGTTGTTTGAGTATGAATGTTTATGTTGGCATTTAACAAAATTCACTATTTTGCAATTCATATTGTTTGTGTTTGCACATTAGCGTCAAACTAAATTAGCTATCTTACATTTTTTGGTTTTGTTTACACCTTAGCATTAGCATCTAACTAAATTTGTTATCTTAATATAAAGTTGTCCGAGTTTGCATGTTAGCGTTAGCATCTAAATCAGCTGTTAATATTCAATTGTTTGAGTATGAATGTTAGTGTAAGCATCTTAATTTGTAATCTTAAAATGTAGTATTATTTTTTTTAGGTTGATCAATTTAAAAAGTGCTGTGGCTGCTTCAGTCAAACATTGTGATCCCTTTGGCATACTATTTTTAATCAACTGAGACAGGCTAATTGTAATCTAACAGAGTACAGATAGCATGGAAATTGAGATGTAGCCTAAACAATGTAAAATAGCAATGCCTAATACACCAAAGAACCAACCACAAAGTCAATGTGAAGGACAAGTATAAAATGGAAGTGAGTGAGACAGTTTTCAAGAGATTTGACACTATTTCTGGACCACTTTCAGTCTCTAGAAAGCCAAACAAATCTCAGGTGAATATGGTGAAATGACACACTCATACAAGAACACATAAAATGGACATTGAAAGGCAAGAGCTGCTTTACCAACCTGGGGTTCAACTTTCTCCTACATAAAGGACGAGAGCATGTAGAAGGAAACAGAGGAGATTTGAAGAGGTTTTGGGATTAAAAGCACACGGCAGAAGCTACAGACAAGCCCACATACATAAAAAAAGATTTCGGGTCAGTCACAGAATTCACACATTGAAAACATGCTGTTTATTGAACTCAGCTGTGTTCATCACTGTCAAGTAGTAAAAAATGGAAATTAATTACTATAATGTTGATCTGATTATCTCTAAATGTCTCTAATTGTGTACTGACACATGATTTGGTGCCCGTTAAGCCAGAGCAGCTTAGTAATTCACTAAAAAGATGATTATTATCAAGGGCTTCTGGAACAGGGTTATGAACAGTGTTCAAGTTGTTTTAATTTAAATCAGGATAAAAGCAGTACAACGATGACTACAGTGTAAACATCCTTTTTTTTTTTTATTTTGTTTCATTCTTTTTCCTTCATTGTGGTTCTTTCATTCACTTTGGTTCTTTCATTCTCTTTTTCTCATTCTCTTCTGTTCTCTCTCTCTTTCTTAAATTTGTTATCTTTTGTTCTTGCTGTCTTTTGTTGTTTTCTTTTTGTTTCTTTGTTCTTTTATTTGTTTACTCTTTCCTTGTTCATTCGTCCTCTCGTTTTGTTTGTTCGTTCATTCGTTCTTTCTCTTTTGCTTGTTAATTCTCTTCCTTGTTTGTGTTTGTTCTCTCTTTACAGTGATTGTTCTGTTCTTACTGTCGTTTGTTTGTTCAGTGTTTTCTCTTTCTATAGTTTGTAAGTTTTTTCTTTCGTTTGTTTTCTTTCTTTGTCCCTTTCTTTAGTTTGTTCTTTCTCTCTTTACTTTTTTCTTTTATTCTCTTTCTTTCGTGCGTTCTTTCTATTTCATTGTCCCTTTCTTTCTTTCTTTCTTTCTTTCTTTCTTTCTTTCTTTCTTTCTTTCTTTCTTTCTTTCTTTCCATTTCCTTGTTCGTTCGTCCTCTCCTTTTGTTTGTTTATTCATTCGTTCTTTCTCTATTATTTGTTAATTCTCTTCCTTGTATGAGTTTGTTTGTTCTCTCTTTCATTTAATTGTTCTGTTCTTTCGTTTGTTTGTTCAGTGTTTTCTCTTTCTTTAGATTGTAAGTTTGTTCTTTAGTTTGTTTACTTTGTCCCTTTTGTTTGTTCGTTCTCTTTCTTTCTCTCTTTGGTTCGTTCATTCTTTCTATTTAATTTTTTTCTTTAGTTTGTTCTCTTTCTTTTGTGCGTTCTTTCTATTTCATTGTCCCTTTCTTTCTTTCTTTCTTCTATTTCCTTGTTCGTTTGTCCTCTCCTTTTGTTTGTTCGTTCATTCGTTCTTTCTCTTGTTTGTTAATTCTCTTCTTTGTTTGTGATAGTTTGTTCTCTCTTTCATTTGATTGTTCTGTTCTTACTTTCATTTATTTGTTCAGTGTTTTCTCTTTCTTTAGTTCGTTTTTTCTTTCATTCGTTCATTTTTCTCTTTTATTCTCTTTCTTTGTCCCCTTTGTTTTCCCTTTCTTTTGTTTGTTCTCTATTTTGTTCTTTCTCTTTCTTTCTTTTTTTTTCTTCCCATTTTTCTATTTCATTCTCTTTTGTTCGGTCTTTCTGTTTCTTTCTTTCATTCTCTTTTTTCATTCGTTCTTTCTTTCTTTCATTCTTTTTTTCGTTTGTTTGTTCTTTTTCATTCATTTGTTTGATCTTTCGTTTTTCTCTCTTTCTCTTTCACTCATTCTTTTTCTTTTGTTATTTTTTTTCTCATTCTTTCATTCGTTCTTTTTTTCCAATGTGGATATGTTCTTTACAGATTCACCCATAGGCCTATATATTACACTGCCTACAGCTTGACATTAAAAATCCACTTTGTACTGAAACCAGAGAATATTACTGAGAGTGTTTATCTTAACGGTAGCACTGTATATTGGAATAAGGAAGTGAACCGCAGGTGTTGAGAGGAAGGAAAATGCTCCCTTTGGTCCAGGAAGGGACGTGGAGGTAAAGACGAGCAGCTGAGCTTTTTTTGTGCACAGGAACACCAAAAAAAAAGGAATCAAGAGAACAAAAAGCCGTCATCTTGCACAAATACAGCACATTCAGAGGGAGCCAGTTTCTATGGTTACCAAGAGGAAGGAGGGGGGGCTACGTTTGCTTTGGGGAGTACAGCAGCCAGCACAGCCGGAGCCCAGACAGATGCGAGACATGAGAATGTGTGTGTTTGAGGATGTCTGCCTATGAGGGTGTGTCTATTGCCCTCCAGAGCCCTGTTATTTTTTGGGTGAGTGGGTGTTTGTGTTTCCCCTTACGTGTTATTGACAATCTGGAGTCGTTCTCCTTTCCTGAATGACAAATCGGAGGCGGTGCGTGACTCGTAGTCATACAAAGCCACAAATGTGGTCACGCCACCTATGGGGGAAAATGTTTTAGATAAATGAAGACCATTATTTTAATACATTCAATTCAAAACATGGAAATACAAGTGAAAGTCTAGCCTTGTAGAGTCAGTCTTATTGGCTACTGGCATGAAGTCTGGTCCACACTGCAGCTTATTCTGGCCAAAAACTGCCAACATGGGCATGAAGGGAACAGGTAATGTCTATACGGTAGCATCGTTCTGTGGAAACTATGGCTGGATGAAAATTGCGATCTTCATTTGAAAGATCAGGATATTGATTCTTAAATTCTTGAGATTAATTCTATGCAAAACCCTCTTCTGTGCAAAGAGAGTTTAATCAGAATTGAACCGGGAAATCTGTATTAATAACCAGCCCAAGTGGAAACTTTTGTGAAAACATATTCTTATTGAGAATTTCACAAAGGTTAGCATCTAGACATCTAAAAATATACAACCACATGTCATGTTCTTTTGTATTTTACATCAAATTTAAAAGGGTGGGTAAATCTGAATACAATGATTAACCTCCTCATGGTCACTATAATGTGGTTAGTTCTCGGTGGGACGCATGGTGAGTTGAGCGTGGATGCCGTGGCGGATGGCGTGAAGCCTCCACATGCGCTATGTCTCCGTGGCCAACCGCTCAACAAGCCAGGTGATAAGATACACGGGTTAACGTTCTCAGACGTGGAGGCAACTGGGATTCGTCCTCCACCAGGATTGTAATGAATCACCAGCGACCACGAGGACTTAAAAGCACATTGGGAATTGGGCATGCCAAATTTGGAGAAAAAGGGTGCGTCAAAAAGAGTACCAATTATTTATTGGACATATTTCTGCAAACCCTTCAAATAGGTTTTCAGGAACTGGAGATTTGTAGCAGCTTAATAACTTTTTTAAAGGGGTCATGACATGAGAAACCAAATTTGCCTTGATCTTTTGGTATATAAGAGGTCTTTGTATCATTAAAACGTCCTGCAAGTTTAATATTTTAAGACGTCCTCCCCATTCTAAACGAATCATTTATTTAATCAAGCTCAAAATACAGCTCGTTCTGGATTCATGGTTAGAAGTGACGTGACGGTTAGAAGTGACGTACCAGCGTTTGCATATGACCGCCTCCAGCACAAGATAACTACGCTTTAAGCGCAAGACAACTACACTCATTTCAGTATCGCCGTGCGCCTCACAAGTGTTCAGTCGATGGACAGCGAGCTCTGACAGAGACTACTTGTGCACAGGAAAATTACGATGCCACACAGATGTGCTGTTCCTGGCTGTGGTCAAACAAAACCTCTGAATAAGCTGCCGAAAGATCCAGACGTCAGGGAAAAATGGATGCAGTTTATTTTTTGCGGACGTCCCAGTCACGGCAGTGTTAACTTAAGCGTTTGTTCTGTACATTTTAAGGATGACTGTTTTGAGAACAAATCTCAATATGATGCTGGCTTTGCCAGAAAACTGTTGCTCAAAGATAAGTCCGTGCCGACTATTCTGGGAACAACGACGACGCAAACTGTAAGTAGGCTAATCTATTTTAAACTTTAAACTACTTTTTAAAGCGCAATTTCATTCATTATGAATAATCACAGTGTTTTTACTTAGTTTACTTGCATATTGTTCTGGCTGGAGGCGTCAATAATTGATACATAGGCACTGGCGTTAGCCAATCATAACAGTGGGCGTTAACACTGAATCTTAAATGGAAAACGCCCCCAAAACAGACTGTTTGAATCAGAGGATGAGAAACAGGGTGGGAAAAGGTCATAAATCACTAGATTTTAAAAGTTTTTCTTAAAAAAAAATATATTAATACTATAATTGCACCTAAGGGAACATAATAATACAATAAAAAAACCCATGTCATGACCCCTTTAAGACCCTGCAGAATGATATAGACCTGTGCATCTTGATTTTCTGCAATTGTGTTAAACCGGCCAATTTGATTTGAGTTTGCCATTTTAGAAAATCCCTCGCCAACGCATGCAGTATGCATCAGACAGTACATGAACCCGGTCAGTAGACGTTTTGTCAGAGTAAGAGCCTAAAAATAGTCAAACTTATGAATCTCATGGCCATTTCCTCTAACAGTCTGACTGTTTAAGTCACCAAAAGCAGAACCAAGCGGACACAACCATCCCTGATTAGATAGTAGTGTTTTACCAGCTAGCGGGCATCTGTGAGGTGAGGAAATGCTGTTGTCTGTGGAGTTAACGCCTCCGAACAGCGCCTGCTCTGCGTTGATGATTTTTGTCTGGGTGCCACGTCTGGTGCCATCCACAGTCGGGCTCCGGTTGGGCGTGAAAGAGGATTGGTTGAGACTGTGGTTGTGTCCTCCAGTGCCGTCGTCCAGACTACGGGAGCGCTGGCCTAGTTCTTTGGGTTTACTCTTGGTCCCACCCATGGCCTGGAGAACAAAGAGACTTGTTAAAGTTGACAACGTTTACACCACTTTGTCATTATCCAAAGCATTCATTTTCTGAGATACTGTTTTTTTTTTTACTTCTCCAATCGTTTAGTCCGCTTAAACCCTGCCTCTTTATTATAAATACAACAACCTTGCATGAAGTTGAAAAAGCATCAATCGCATGTTGGTGAAGATGGCAAGGTGTATTTTCGTCTAAACACTAAAACACTTCAAACTAATATTTAACCCCATCTGATTCCAGCATCTCTAGAGACTAGCCTGTTTACATGATTTATGCATGGATTTCATCAATTATTCACAAACTATGTATGCAAGCAATATTCTATTACTCCTTAAGTAACACAAATGAACAGTGATACAAGTGCATTCAAATATCTTTATCAAGTGAGATATTTTAAACAACAATTCATTGACTGTACAAGTTTATCTGGTGGTGGCGTACTGGTCTAGAGCACATAACTGGTAATCAGAAGGTCGCTGGTTCAACCCCCACAGCCACCACCATTGTGTCCTTGAGTAAGGCACTTAACTCCAGGTTGCTCCGGGGGGATTGTCCCTGTAATAAGTGCACTGTAAGTCGCTTTGGATAAAAGCATCTGCCAAATGCATAAATGTAATTGTAAATTATCTGTATCTAGAATTATAAATTTTCATAAAATAAAAATGACCATTACGATTTTTTGTACTGTGACTATTTTCATGACAATTACGCACCTATCCCTCTCAAATTCTCATATAATTACTAATACAGTAACGAAAATCATTCTGTCTGGACACATTTTTTTTTCTTATTAAAATCAGCATATTTAAAACAGTATAAAAACTGCACTTTACCAATGAATATTTCAATTTAAATAATACAATTTATGTCATATTACATTAGGGCTAAGGGAAATTATGATGTTCAATTGTCATGAAAATTATGTAATTTATGTCAAAATCATATCAGCTAAATTACTAAATGTAAATTACTGTGTCACAATGCAAAAATTCTTAATGATCTTTAAAGGTATAGTTCACCCAAAAATGAAGATTCTCTCATTATTTAATCACCCTCACGATATCCCAGGTGTGTATAACTTTCTTTCTTCACCAGAACAAAATAGAAAAATATCTCATCTCAGTTGGTCGTTAAAATGCAAGTGAATGGAGATTTTCTCCATTGAAGCTCCAAAAATCAGAGACAATCAGCATAAACTTCATCATACGACACCAGCTGTTAAATTCATGTCTTCTAAACCAACACGATCACTTTTGGTGTGAAAAAGATACATATTTAAGTACCTTTTAAACTCTAAATTATGCTTCCGTTCTGCAGCTGTATGTGCGTGTGACGTAATCGCATTGACATTTGAAACACGTGAGAACTGACGCACATACGTCACAGTCGGAAGATCAGTGCTGTTTACAAGTGAGAAGGAGGAACACTGTACAGAAGCTTGGTTGGTGCTCATTTGTGTGCTCATCCTGGATGTCTCAACCGAGTGGAGAATGTGAGATTATCGGTATCATGGCTACAATAAATATGTCACATGAGAGACTGCTTGAACTCCAACCCCTCTCGTGAAGCTTAAAAGTACTTAAATATTGATCTTTTTCACACCAAAAGTGATCATGTCGCTTTAGAAGAATTAATTTTATCCGCTGTAGTCGTATGGTGACGTTTATACTGACAATCTGTGATTTTTGAAGCTTCAAAAATCAGATCACCATCCACTTATTTTTCTTCAAAATGTTTTTTGATGAAGAAAGAAAGTCATACACATCTGGGGGTGAGTACATTTTTATCATTTAATCTTTTTTGGGTGAACTATCCCTTTAATGGTCAAAAACATGATTTCTCAATCATAAAAAAAAAAAAAAACATTTAAGGTTACATATGACATTTCTTGTCAACTTTAGAATCTCATAACTTTTGTGAGATTTGCCTGAATAAGCAAGCTAAACTTTTAAGTAAATGTAACCCTCATTTTTAAATTCAGATCGCTCTTATAAATAAAAGTCCATAGATTTATAAAAGCCAGTCACATGATAAAACATCACTACGTATGTAAATATATTTTTCAATATAGATTCAATCCAAGTTTTGAATTTGTATGACCCAAAGTAGCTTCAGGTGGCAGTTTGACCTCACTTTAGCTGAGTACAGGAACCCTCAGCTGTTTCCTCTCACATACCACTGACAGCCGCTGTAATGAGATCCTCCTGAAACCCCCAAAACACACACACACACACACACACACACACACACACACACACACACACACACACACACACACACACACACACACACACACACACACACACACACACACACACACACACACACACACACACACACACACACACACACACACTCCTTCACATGTCATACTGTCTGTCTACCAGCACACTCATACATTCTTTGAGAAGAAGACACACAGTGTTGGGGAAGCTACTTTAAAACTGTAGCTTTTCAAACTACAAGCTACTCATAACTTAAAGTAGCACAACTACAGTCAAGCTATTCATGTAGCTAGCTACACTACAAGCACCTAAAGGTCACTTTGTGCAGCTACTCGTATCACTGAATCGTCAATTTATATAAACAGTCCGAACAAATGAACTGGCGTTCAGTGAATCCGTCTAGCTGATCTACGACTATAAGTTATTCCCCAACACACTTAACACTCTCCCATCCACCAACACAAACCTCACACACAATTTCTTATAGTCTTTTACTCTCTGTAAACATTCATTACCCCTATAGCACAAGCCCCCACTTGCCCACAGGATGGTAAATTCTCCAAAGTGAAACTCTCTTTTCCCAGAAACCCTGGTGGATTCGCAGCTCGAGGCTCTCTAACGTTGCTCCATCTCTTAGTGGAGCTGTTACACACACAGCAGAGTAGAACTAATCTCAGTCGAGCAGTGTAAATGCGGGGTCAGAGCATGGCCGAGGGCCCCGGAGCACAGGAGAAGCAGTTCCGTTGCTAAGAAGCTTTTACTTGAGACCGTGCGCTTCAGGTTCACTGCAAATGCCAACAACCTTACAGTCACAAGTTACGAGGATACCGCTCAGTCATGCACTCTATACCATTAAAGACCTGACATATCAGCTGCAATGACCCTGAAATGGATCTGTTATTGGATTGTAATTATGTCTCTATTAAGTCTGCAAACACACCTTTTACAAGAATTGCATTACATTTATGTCTGATATGTTATATCTGCTATGTAGAAATCTGAAATTATCTTATTATGTGATAACAGACAGCAGAGGGTAGTACAAACAATAAGATTTTCTCATTTCAAAATGATTATTTTAAAAAATGGTACTAAAAGAATTACTGGCATCACTACTGGAACCGTTAAGGAACCGGAATTTTTCAATTCCTTACGATTCCCAGCACTAATCATCACAATACTACATTTTTAAGTTACACATTACCAGTCAACAGTTTGTTACAATTCCCTCATAAACTAATTAATCCTAATTAATTCTTATGCAATCAGTGGTTTGAAAACAACTTTTTTGGACTCAAAACCAAACATGCATCACAACCTTCAACGACTAATTATAATGCCCTCAACCATATGCTTCAAACTCCATACATTTATAATTCATGGGTGCTACTGTCCCTATATAATCTATTTGTGCATATATCAAGGGAAACACACAAGCTTCCTGCTATAACAAGCATGTCTTGTTAGCAGAATTAATGCAATAACGTTTAATCCAAAGCGACTTACAGTGCACTTATTACAGGGACAATCCCCCCGGAGCAACCTGGAGTTAAGTGCCTTGCTCAAGGACACAATGGTGGTGGCTGTCGGGGTCGAACCAGCAACCTTCTGATTACCAGTTATGTGCTTTAGCCCACTATGCCACTCACTTTAATTACTCTGTTGTCCTCGTCTGACTACACAGATCACAATGAGATCAATTAGAGTGCACTCTGAGTAATCAAAGTCCAACGCCTGACTAATGTCCAGCCACAACAAAAACTGTCATTAAATGCAAGCAGATCTGATTTGCCCCACAAGGTGTGAATGTCCAGGCAGCAATCATGTCTGGAAATGTCCTTATTGGGGTTGCTAATGAGTGATAATTGGAAGAAAGAGTGCAGCGGGATTCCAACATTATGTATTGTATTTATCATCTACCAGGCGCAAATTTGACATTTGATCGCGTAGAAAACCATTAGCATTCTTCTGCGCAACAAGCCACTTGATTCACAATCGTAGCACAAATGGTATGGGACAAATTACACAGCGAAGCTTAATTGTCAGTGTACAAAGTTTACAGCACTAAAGTATGAGCAATAGTAATAGTGATGTATACCTTAGCAAGCACGACTAATTTCAAATTCCAACATCAGAAATTTGGATAAACTGACCCCCCTATTCGAAAGACAAGTAGAAATAGTGAACCGATGCGTTTTCTGCTGGAGATTGCTTAAGCCTGAAACATATCTTGACCTCATAAATCTGAGATTAGACTGAGGAATCATCCAGTTTAATCCAAAACACAAATTAGGCCCGAGTTCTGTCTGATGCACACCAAATAATAGACTTGACTTGATAAAATATAATGACATTTAACTTTTCCTCTGGCCAACAAAACCACATCTTAAGTACTGGAGTGGTGGTGTAGTGGTCTAAGCACATAACTGGTAATCTGGTAATCAGAAGGATGCTGGTTCAAGCCCCACTGCCACCACCATTGTGTCCTTGAGCAAGGCACTTAACTCCAGGTTGCTCCAGGGGGATTGTCCCTGTAATAATTGCACTGTTAGTCGCTTTGGATAAAAGCGTCTGCCAAATGCATAAATGTAAATGTAAATTAAGTGATGTTACAGAGTGGGATTTTGGCACTTTATTATTAACAAACATGGTGTCTGAGGACAACTTCTCATTGATTGTCTCTCTTCTATGAGATGGAAAAGCCTCATGTCACAAGTGGAAATGGGGTGAGGGGCAGTGTGTGTGCTATTATCTAACAGCTGAGGAGATTCCTGCTGATCGGATGAACCCAGGATGCCCCCATCCCCTCCCCACAGCAGCAACACACAGCCATCGTCTCAATCTTGCAGTCAGCGGTTTGATTCTTGAGTGGTATGACAGACAGAGGGCAGGGAATGGAGTACAGTGAGCAGTGGGGGTCAGTGTGTGGGGGTGGAGTGTCGAAATTCCTCTGAGCAGCTGTGTCGCTGAGCCAAGCCAGCCTGTTTCAACTGAGACTAGCTAGTACAAGTATACACACACGTTTACATATACGGACTGGTGACAGATCCAAGCATACAAAGGAAGCCAACATGCCTGAAAGCGTGGTGACAGAAATACTCAAACCTGAAATCCAATTTTCCTCCATTCTATTTGTCGATGTGAATATTAACTGAAGATCCTTACCCATATCTGTATGATTTTATGCATTGCACTTCAGCCACACGATTGGCTGATGTATAGATAATGGCATGAATAGGTAGGTGTACCTATTAAAGTGGTCACTTAGCAGTACATACAGTATATATATATAGCAAAAATACATACATACATACATACATACAGTATATATATATATATATTAGTGTTGTCACGATACTAGAATTTCTAACTTCGATACGATACCTTGAAAAATATCGATATTCGATACCATTTTCGATACCACAGAGAAAAAAACTGCCACAATATTAAGAGGGTAGAACTGTCTAGAACATGACAATGAGGTATATTTTACATGAACAAAATGTCCTGAGGTATTGCACTTGTTCAAAAGCCTCTCAGATTGCCATACATTCAAAAACCAATAAAGTGCAAGTAAATAAAAAGTGCAATCTTTTGTATTTCCAAGTCAAATCAAATCCAATCTCAATGTCAACAAAAGATACTTAAACGTCAAGGGTTATGAACCTTTCATAAGGTCTCTCGCTCTCTCCCTCTCTGCCGTGCACGCGCTATGTATGTTGTGTGCGCGCTATCTATGTTATGCGTGCAGTATGTTCTGTCTCGCATGTGCGCTATAGATTCCGGGAGTTTTGAACTAAATTGCGGGCATCAGGGAGAAGCTATCAATATGCGGGAGACTCCCAGAACTTCCGGGAGACTTGGGATGTCTGGCTTCATATCAAAAATATTTCCAGCAGCACTCCTGCTGTGTTCTTTATCAAACAAAACTGGTCGCGTGGGCGCCGCATGCACTCGCCATCTTTACATTCACTTCACTTTTGCTATTTAACCAGCCGAATGAGAGGAGTGCGAGTGTGTGTGGTGTTTGTCAACGCGCCTTTGGAGAAGTGAAAGTGACAGCTCGGCTAGTATCGATACTTAGGGAAATTAGTATTGGTACCGTTCAGATATTTCAGTATCGATATTTATCGAAATATCGATATTTTTGACAACACTAATATATATATATATATATATATATATATATATATATATATATAGCAAAAATACATACATACATACACACACTTAAAAAAAACAGTTTATTCCAGGGTATCAGAATGCAGTGTTCTGAAACATCATGTAAACATGAACGCTGATTGGCTTACACCGTTTGAGGGATGAAGAGAAAGCGGTTCAACACACCTAGGTTTTTCTCAGAGAACGCAGCTTATTGTGGTCATGTAAATGCATAAGAAGTGTCCTGATGGGTGTTTAAAGAGCGTGCGTGCGTGGAACAGACTGGGATTACAAAAGTCATGGAGCCTCACAACATGTTAACACAGCAGAAAGAATTCAACATTTCTGGGAGTACAGATGGAAAATCACATACACTATAATGTATATCCATTTATACACACAAATGTAAAATAAAGACTGTCCCTAATGTCCGCATATATTGCTGGTGCATTGGGGGAATCCCAGAGTTTTATGTAAGAGGGAAACCTCAATACTGTGTTTCAGTTCAGATGCAAGTTGCAATAGTAAGTGAAGGAAAGAAACACAACAACTCTGGAATATATGGAAATAAAGCGAATCAACAGAGTAAAATAGTGAAATCTTCCCCGGAAGCCATGTGTGTTATTTACATAAGGGCGAAATGGGAACCACCCAGATTAAATATTCCAAAACACCTGCAAAAACCTGGTACTCACCAAAAATACTCACATTACATACATTCAGCCGTTAGGAAATGTTCCTGTAAAAAAAATAAAACTATTTAAACCAGCATAAACTAGGCTGTTCTGCCTGGCCATTCAGGTGCTGCGCTGGTTGGCCAACTAATCTCCCAGCCTGACCAGCTGATACGTGTCCAAACCCCTTTAAAACCAGCAAACCAGACCAGTCTAAACAGACTATGAGGCCAGCTAAGACCAGCAAAGTCTGCTTTAATCTGTTTTTCAGCTGATACGTGCCCAAAACCCCTTTAAAACCAGCAAACCAGACCAGCCTAAACAGACTAGGAGGCCAGCTAAGACCAGCAAAGTCTGCTTTAATCTGTTTTTCAGCTCATACGTGCCCAAAACCCCTTTAAAACCAGCAAACCAGACCAGCCTAAACAGACTAGGAGGCCAGCTAAGACCGGCAAAGTATGCTTTAATCTGTTTTCAGCTGATACGTGCCCAAAACCCCTCTAAAACCAGCAACCAGACCAGGTTGGGAGACAAGCTAAGACCAGCAAACCACCTCAGGCAGGCTGAATCTGTTTTGCATCAGGTTCTCGCAAGGACCTCGTGAGTCTGCGGAAAAAATCTGCAGACAGCGAGTGAGAGAGGGTGAGTCCGGCCTGTGATGAAAGGCTTTGCATTTGCTTAATTATGCAGGAGGAAAGCCAAAGAATTACAAATCCCACATGATTCCCAGGAGCTTCAGCCAAATGGGAATTACTACTCAGCTCTTCCGTCTGTTGACAGACTTGTTCACTAGATGTTTTTCACTTTCTTATCAGATCAAGTTGTTTGAATTCAAGTTTAATCTGTCTGCTGATCTTGTTTTTAATTTAAATTAAAATGGCTAAATGATGTAAAGGAATAGTTCACCCAAAAATGCTAATGTTAATTCTCAAATCATTTATTCACCGTCATGCCATCCCAGATATGTATGTCTTTCTTTCTTCTGCAGAACACAAATTTCAGCTCTGTAGGTCCATTCAATGCAAGTAAATGGTGACCAATCGATTTGGGGTGAGAACAGACCAAAATATTACTACTTTTTCACTATAAATCTTGACATCAGCAGTCTCCTTGGCGATCATGATTTCAAGCTCGATAACATTTCCTACCGCCATCTAGTGCTCTGTGCATGTGTCAAGCACTAGGAGGTGTAATCAAGCTTGAAATAATGATCACGCCTAGAGACTGCAATGGTGAGGTGTACAGTGAAAAGGGATAGTTTCTAGGATTGGATAGCTTCAGAAGATATAGATTAAACCACTGGAGCTGTTTGAATTACATTTATGCTGCCTTTATGTGCTTTTTGAAGCTTAAAAGGTCTAGTCACCACTCACTTGCATTGTAAGAGCCAACAGAGCTGAATTATTCTAAAAGTCTTAATTTGCATCCTGCAGAAGAAAGTAAGTCATTACGTATTTGGGATGACATGAGGGTGACTATATGACAAGAGAATTTGCATTTGTGGGTGAACCGTTCCTTTAAAAAGATAGCGTCCTGCAGTTGTGGCGTTTGAGCACGCAACATATAGTAGTAGCATAGTGCTCTCGTGGGGTCATAGGTTTGAGTCCTCCTTGAGTCATGTTCAGATCTCATCCGCTAATTGTCCTGCCTAACAAAGGCAAATAAAGACTAATAAATAGCAATAAAAAAGAATATACTGTAATTATACAGCTTTGAATAAATAATTGGAAGCTAAGGTCTCGACTCCTTACAACACAATGCAGTCATTTTACATTTGTGACATTTATCACAAGCTGAGAGGAGATGGAGGAAATCTAAAGATCCAGCTGATCTAGGTAAATATCAGCTTCTGCTTGCAACTTTTTCAATTAACGTTAAAACTGCAAAAACTTCATATTACCAGACCAACATCAACAGCACCACAGACACTCGTAGCTTGTTTAGAACATTTAACACACTTCTCTGCCCTCCCCCTTCACCACCTGACACATCACTGACAGCAGATATATTTGCCACATTTTTTACTGATAAGGTTACAGCCATCAGCAATACATTCACAGCACCACACCCTGTCAAACACCTGGCTCCTGTATGCAACCCTTCTTTCCCTATGTTCTCTCCTTTAACTGACACTGAGGTCTCTAAACTCCTCCTCTCCAACCACCCCACAACCTGTTCCCTTGACCCCATTCCATCACACCTTCTCCAGGCCATCTCTCCGTCCATCCTACCGGCACTTACACACATAATTAACACATCCCTTCTCGCAGGCACTTTTCCCACTACATTTAAGCAGGCTCGAGTAACCCCACTGCTGAAAAAACCTGCACTTAACCCCACACAGATAGAACACCACAGACCAGTCTCTCTCATCCCATTCATGGCAAAAACACTTGAAAGGGCAGTTTTCAATCAGATCTCCACAGATCTCTCACAGAACAAACTGCTGGATGACAATCAGTCAGGCTTCAAAAGTGGACACTCCACTGAGACTGCCCTGCTGTCTGTCATCGAGTCGCTGAGACAGGCTAAAGCTGAATCCAGATCATCCGTTCTGATTCTGCTGGACCTTTCTGCAGCCTTTGACACAGTCAACCATCAGATCCTACTCTCCACCCTCTCTAAACTGGGTATCACTGGAACTGTGCTTGACTGGTTCAACTCTTATCTCTCAGAAAGGTCCTTTGAGGTAGCATGGAGAGGGGAAGTATCCAAGCCACACCAGTTACTTACTGGGGTATCTCAGGGATCAGTGCTTGGGCCACTTCTCTTCTCCATATACACAACATCACTGGGACCCATCATTCAGTCACATGGTTTCTCTTACCACTGCTACGCTGATGACACGCAACTCTACTTGTCTTTCCAGCCCAACGACACCACAGTGACCGCTCGAATTGCTGCCTGTCTGGCAGACATCTCAGCCTGGATGAAGGAACACCACCTTCAACTCAACCCTGCCAAGACCGGACTCCTTGTCTTTCCAGCCAACCCGGCTGTTGAACACAACATCACCGTGCAACTGGGTCCAACTACAGTTGCGCCTTCCAAAACGGTCAGAAATCTAGGGGTAACCATTGATGATGGGCTAAATTTCACAGACCACATTTCAAAAACTGCAAGATCATGTAGATTTACACTCTACAATATCAGGAAGATAAGACCCTTCCTCTCTGTACATGCCACACAACTTCTCGTTCAGTCCCTTGTCATAACTAGACTGGACTACTGTAACGCTCTCATTGCAGGCCTTCCTGCATGTGCTATTAGACCCCTGCAAATGATCCAGAATGCAGCAGCATGTCTGGTCTTAGGCTCATGTAACATGAGCCTAAGAGAGCACGTTACACCACTCTTTGTCTCTCTCCACTGGCTGCCGGTCCATGCACGTATTCAACTCAAGGCCCTGATGCTGGCATATAAAACAGTCACTGGGTCTGCTCCAGCATACCTAAAAACATTTATGCAGAGCTACGTTCCCACCAGAAGCCTGCGGTCGGCTAAGGAACATCGCCTTGTCATACCAAAACAAAGAGGCACCAAAACACTTTCCCGGACTTTCAGTTATCATACCACGGTGGTGGAATGACCTTCCCAACTCAATCCGGGAAGCTAACTCACTCTCCATCTTCAAAAAACAGCTAAAAACACATCTTTTCCAAAAGCACTTAACCGGTCACTAAAAAAATAAAAAATAAAAAAATTATTTACATTTCTTGTTGCACTTAAATCTGTTTGGTGTACTATTCTGATGATAGTGAAACTTTGTAATATGGCACTTTTTGTACCACTGTCTCCCTAAGATGATTCGCTGATGTTCTTCCTCTTTTGTAAGTCGCTTTGGATAAAAGCGTCTGCCAAATGAATAAATGTAAATGTAAATGTAAATCACAAGCACAGTTTCTCGCTCTGTCTTTCCCATGTCTGTCGGACCAACAGATGCCAGACGGCCAAAGATATCCATCTTGTTATTCCTGCATTTGCATGGTCGACATCAAGCGTTTCATTACAGTGGATAAGCTCCTTTGGTATGATTTGAACAGTCAAAGTCAGAGAAATATGAGCTATTTTGACTTAGGTCAGTAAGCAACTACTTTGCAACACCCAAGCAACTACCCAGCAATGCCCTAGCAACCACCCACAACACCCAAGCATTATGGTGGTGAGTTTTGAATTGGCAAGCAGCACTTTTTCAGAAAATGTGAAAGTCTACTACCTATGTGGTCTCGTAGAATCACGTTACTATCACTAAAGTTTTGCTAAATGATTTTCACTGCTCGATGTACACATTGCTGCCGTTTCCTGGTGAAACTAATACTAGAAATGCTAAAACAACGGCTTTTATTCACTTTCACACGTCACAGGGGTTACCTCCCTTCTCTCATCAGTTACTCACCCTCATGTCATCCCAAATGTGTATGACTTACTTTCTTCTGCAGAACACAAATTAAGATTTATATATGTTTCAGCTCTGAAGGTCCATGTAATTCAAGTGAATGGTTGCCAAAATTTGAAGCTCCAAAAAGCACATCAAATATGTTTTACAGAGAACCAAATATTTTTATCTTGTGCTTTTAAGAGATTTTTTTTTATAAGGTTCTCTTAAATTGTGATACTCTGCAAAACTATATAACAGTTTTATCTTGTGGATATTCCATGTATTTGTGCCAGCTCATACTGAATGTAAATGGCCATTTTATGTTATGTGACAAAGAAATTGGAGGACAAGATGCATTGTGATGCTTCGAGAATCGATTTATAATCGAATCGTTACCCTTTGAATTGTAATCGAATCATATCGTGACGCCGGTGAAGATTCACACTTCTATAAAAGAGCCAATCAAAATGTTAGATACAGATATTGCCTGTCAGTCAGCTCGAAAACTTGCATGCGCATTAGCTGGACCAGCCTGAAATATAGCAGTTTTTAGTGAGATCTGAGCAAAAGACACACAATTTATGATACCATAAATTGTTATACATCCCCCCCATTCCCCCTGAAATCTACGCCTCTGTTTGATCATTTTGGAAATGGTGTCTTTCCTTATTCAAGTAGACAGCGATACTTTTTTGCTGCTTGTATCAATAAGAAAACAGAGTTTCAAAAATGGCCGCAGAGTGAACTGACTTGCTTTGAAAGAGACGTTAGAGCAAAATTCTCCATCTACTACAATCAGTTTTCTCTTTCAAGTCACCTACTGTTATAGTAGGGCAATGGTTTGAAAAGCATCTAGCCTGAAGTTGGTAAAATGTATAGGTTTAAAGCTCACTCGTATCTCTATTGCCCCCATTGAGGTTTGTTTCTGCCACAGTAAATCAAGCACACAAGGTAGATTGTGTAAAATCTTTCTCTCTTTCAGAATAAGACAGGTTTGGTGTGCAAATCTAAGAACTATTCCTCACTAAAGACATGTTTACCCACCAACAAAGCAAGAGAATGCAAGAGGATATAGCTCCATGTTTACATACCACCATGCAGGTTTTACCATCACTGACAGTTCAGTAAATCATTAATCAGGCATAACAATGCTGTGTGTGCATTATCTATGCAAACATGATTATGTCACCCTCCAAAAACCGAGAGGACAATGTTTTACGGATGGCCCTGAACAGTGTCAGACATTAACTTCTGAAATTCAGACAAAAATTCTGCCTAACACTATATTTTAAGCCTCATAAAAGACAAAAAGTCATTCAGGTTTAGTAATACAACATAATGACAAAACTGTCATTTTTGGGTGAACTGTCCGTTTAATTTCTGCCGCTTGTCCTGAATATTGTCATATCTGCTTTGACAAGTAAAATAAAGCCATATAAACCTATTTTAATTTCATTTTAAGAGCCGTGAAGGTAAACACGCCCCACACACTGCCAAGATCTTACTCCTTGAGCTTGCGCGGTCAGCGAGAAACACAGAGGCGGGAGGCGCTCAAGTCAATATTTACTTCATTTGAGGGGAGCGGGTCAAGGGCTACCATGCAAGTTATTATTCGAATTCCTGGAGTGTCTGAGGAGAAAAGGGAGGTGAGAGTCTGATCTCGGAGAGAGGTGGAAGGATCACTGCAAACAGCAAGACAATCAGAAAAGAACTTAGACTGCATTTAGATCAGTCGGGCTGCTTTTCAACACAGGATAATATTAGGTCAGTATTAACGCTCCTTTGAGCAATCACAAAAGGACCAAGTGGTTGCTGGCACACGCTGGTCACCTTTCCACAGCTAGTGGGTTTTTATTACGTCCGTGTGAAAATAAATACGTTCCAAAAGTTATAGGCTTACCAGAGCCATGATCTAACAGTTAGTACATTTGCTAGCTGTGGTTTTTCAATTGGGAAGCACATGTTTGAATTCCATCATCTCTCTGCATCCATTATCAATATAAATGGCAAAAAGCAGCCACAATGTTGGCATTGACCTGATCAAAATCATACGGTAGCTCAACTGATATCGCATTGCACTTGCAACGCAAAGGACCGGGAGACCTGAAGAACACGAGTCGTCACATGAGTCATCACATGAGCTACAAGTGTCATAGAATGATGTGGTTGCTTCAGCAATTGGGTTTTTCATGTCATATTTGCTTTTATGACACTATCGCTTAGGTTTAGGGTAGGGAGGTAGGTTTTGTTGACATTAACGTTGAAAGCCTCATCTGTTTGGTTGAACATTTAACTCGCTTTTAGCGCCACACGGCGAACATTTCACCACAAGAATGCTACAATATGTGTAAGGAACTACGTAATGTCGTTTCACAGTCATGGAATTGCTTGAATGCAGGCTAAAATTGCTGCCAAAAGCATAAATGTAAACAACCATGATTCGAGGTATAATTAATGTCAGTAACACAAACAATGCGTGCTTAAATGGGATGACATACAGTTAAAAGGGTTTGAGGTTTGTTCAAATTACTAACCCTTGTAATTCTTGCCTTATATTGTATTACCTCGTGGATTTGTCTTAAAACCTGTTTTCATTCCTTAATCAGCTGCTAACGCACATTAAATCATTTAAGGCTGAACAGACGATATCTGGAGCGGAAGCTTCTCCCTTGTGCACAGCTGCAATCAGGCACGTGCAAAAGAATCAAGCATGTGGCTCATATTTTACATGCTGAGGCCAGCTCTGGCCCGCCACACCAACAGCATGTATTAATACATTTGCAAGTAAATGAATCTGATTTTCAGTCGTTCGTTGCCTTCCTTCATTACAAACTAGCGTCTTGTGCCCCTCTACTACTTGCATCATTTCCATGCAATTACAATGAACTGGAGCTTTCAAGATTCAAAAAGGCTTACAAGCACCATAAAACAATCTTATAATAGGCACATACCACTCATAATCTAGAACGCGTATTCTTAATCATACAATACATTAGTGCGAGGAACAGGCTGAAATTTAAGTAATTAAATCCTGATAAATTTCCACTACAGTGGGCTGTAAACCACTACCAATGGATCATTGAGTCAGTGAGTTGAAATTGCAAACTGGTCTCATATTGAAAACGTGACTCTATATAATTTTTTAAAAACTTGTTATATGTGTCTCCAAGTGTTTTGTCAATAGTTAAAAATTACCTACATATATTTCTTCACTTTAACCCACAGATATACCTTTATAATAACCTTTAGTAACATTAACAAACATTATTACAGCATGTAATGATTAAAAGAAACTGCAGTATAGCCCATAACCTGCTGTTCTGAAGAACCAGAAGCGGTTGCCTGCTTCGTGACTTAATTTCACCAAATAATCGTCATTAATAATCACGATTACAATAGCAAGGACAATTTGTGATTGTTTATTATGATTTTTGCCATAATCTTGCAGCCCTAGGTTTAGGCACTGGGGAGGTAAGGATGTCTTTTTTTAAAGTCTCATTTATATTTTAAAACACTATTGGTTAGGTTCAGGCAAAAGTTTTACATTAGAGAGGTATGTTTTAAAAACATCCATCTACAATTCACCTTAAAATCTCGTCTGAATACAACACCGTTTTACTCGCTTTTGCCGCCCCCTGCTGGACATTTCACAGGAAACCTGCAGCCAAACGTGTTATACAGCACATGCATTTTGAATTGCAAAAATGTTGTCATGTTCACGCAAATTTCATGAGATCAGGCTGTGAATTTGGGAACCCAATCAGTTTTAATCAATTCATTAACAAATCATTTCATACCAGTTTCGAGAACCAGATTGATTGATTTATTGAAAAGACTCAAAAGAACTTCCCTCATGAACCCACCAAAGAGAACTAGAGCAGATGTCAATATTTTTAGCACATAACTTGTGCTATATTAAGAAGCAATACATATGGACTACCACAATAATTTTATAGCGCTTCTGCATTCTTTTTAAAACTTGAAAGCTCCCACTGAGATAAAAAGTCACAGGGGTTGATATGAGGGTGAGAAAAAAAGAGACAGCATTTACATTTTTGGGTGGACTATCCCTTTAACAAAAGGTGATGCTTATCATATTGATGTTTGAAGCCACGAACACAGTGCATGTAAACTGGGGCAGCTGTGGCTCAGTTGGTAGAGCGGGTCGGCCACTAATTGCAGGGTTGGTGGTTCAAATCCCTCCCACGACTCGACACGCTGAAGTGTCCTTGGGCAAGACACTGAACCCCAAGTTGCTCCCAATGGCAGGCTAGCACCTTGCATGGCAGCTCTGCCACCATTGGTGTATGAATGTGTGTGTGAATGGGTGAATGAGATGCAGTGTAAAGTGCTTTGAAAACCGTTAAGGCTAAAAAGGCGCTATATAAGTGCAGACCATGTTATTCAACTGTTTATCTAGTTGAATGCGGTTAAATTACTTTCAATGCCTAAAGCCACAAAATAAAGCACGTTTCCCTGATCGATGTAGGGGCTTAAGAGCAAAACACTACATGGGGGCAAATCCAATAATCCAGGAAAAATACTTTGGGTTGATTCCTAGAATCCCCACAGACTATAATCTCTGCCATCACTAACAAGGCCATTTGATATAAATCACAGCATTACCAGCTATATAAACATTTTATATCACAGACCATATATATATGGACTTTATTTTCTGAGAACTCCACCGAAGAGATCAAAATGTAAAGCAAGAGATTTAACTAGACTTACATTTTCTAAGGAAAACGTGACTGCACATAGTACGGCATAATAGGTCATGCATTTTCAAGATTTTAGTTTAGCACAAGCAGTAAAGATGAACTTTGCCAGGGCAAACAACTACAGCTGTGGAGCCTCCATGGTATACTAGGACCAATGCTGTCAGATTTATTGGAAATGACCCGACCAATGATTCATGCCTACCAAATGTATCATTCACGTCCAGCTGTCTTGTTACTGGTTCACATGAAAACATTGCAGAATTTATGCAGAATGTTAGAAGTCAGTGTAAAAATAAAACCTGCTTCTTAACAAAACCATTTTCTTGGCTACAATGAGCTCACAAAAAGGTGTTAGTATGCGTGTATAGTGTAAACATTTCACATTCTCGAAAGCCTGGGACAAAATTATCTTTTATCTGCCTGAAGGAAAACCTTAAAGGGATAGTTCCCCCAAAAATGAAATGTATTACTCACCCTCATGATCTCCCAGGTGTGTATGACTTTCTTTCTTCACCAGAACACGTTTGAAGAAAAGTATCTTAGCTCAGTAATAAGTGAAGTGAATGGAGATTTATCTTTTGAAGCTCCAAAAATCACTGACAGTCAGCATAAAAGTCATCGCCAGTGGTTAAATTAATGTCTTCTTAAGCGATACAATCACTTTTGTTGTGAAAAAAGATAAATATAAAGTAAAGCAACAGATCAATACAGATCTAAACCAAAACCAACCAAGCTTCTGCACATGTTCCTCCTTCTCACTTGTAAACAGCACTGATCTTCCGACTGTGACGCATGTGCGTCAGTTCTCACGTGTTTCAAATGCCAATGCGATTACGTCACACGCACATACAGCTGCAGAACAGAAGCATAATTTAGGATGACGATTATGCTGTCAGTGAGTTTCAAGAGAAATCTCCATTCACTTGCATTTTAAGGACCTACTGAGCTGAGATATTTTTCTATTTTTCTTCAAATGTGTTCTGGTGAAGAAATAAAGTCATACACACCTGGGATATCATAAGGGTGAGTAAATAATGAGAGAATTTTCATTTTTGCGTGAACTATCCCTTTAAAGGTATAGACATTTATTTAACCACTGGAGTCGCATGGATTACTTTTATGATAACTTTGTGATTTTTGGACCATCTGAGTTCTCGCCACCATTCACTTGCATTGCATGGACCTACAGAGCTGAGATATTCTTCTAAAAATCTAAATTTGTATTCAGCAGAAGAATGAAAGTCATACACATCTGGGATGGAATGAGGGTGAGTAAATAAATGAGACACTTTTCATTTTTGTGTGAAATATTCCTTTAAGGCTTCCTGGGGTGAATCACAAGAAAACACAAGAAAATTAAAAGAAATGTAATGTGAAAAATCTTGTTCTCATTCAGTAAAAAAGAAAATATATAATAATAATGACATACTGATATATAATATTATATTATAATTATATATTACATATATAAAATACATCATTTTATTGTACAGTACAATAGCAAACCATAAGTAATTTTCTTTATGCAAAATATAATTTCTCCTTTTTTATGGTTTAGGGGTGAAATGTGTTCTTTAAGGCCATGATAAACAAACCTGTGAGACCAAAAGACCAATAAATATGAAAGGGCACTGAAATAACATTTGGCCATATGGAAGAATTATAATATTCCAGAGCTTGTCCTTAATAAAATGGATTATTGCATTTGCATTCAGCATACTTTATCCTACAGCAACGCTAGTGAGTCACACTTTTATGGTCACATGCTGTCATCTGTAAACAATTATCCTAGCATGCTTCTTTCCTGCATCTATCTATGGTCATGGTGTGTGTGCAAAGACCAGAGATCTGCGGTCATGTGTATTACAGAGAAAGAGGGGGTGGTTAAGGTATGTGTGCGCTAGAGATACAGCAAGAGAGAGGAAAAGATCCATGGATTCTTTGGGGTTTATCATTCCTCTAAAGACTTCCCAAAAGAACTAAAGAAAAGCAAGAGAGACACATCCAGTAAGTTTACAGTCAGATGTACAGTGTCTGTAGGACTGGGCAATACATAGTGAACATGATGATTTTATATAAAATACACTGAATATTGTGATGATTTGAATGTGCTTTTTATGTGCCCAGTACTTTACTGAAATACGCATTTAGACTTGTTTCTTAAGTGTTCCTTCTATAAGAGTGTTAAAAGCTTCTCTAAATGACACCTCAGTAGCAAAATAGAGGACATGCATGCTTGATACAAGTTGGAATCTCATAATTATGGTGATTTTGACATATCGCGAACACACCATAAGACATGTTTACTGAAATATTCTAAATATCCCTCCTTATGCCTCATTTAGGTCACATCCACACTAATCCATTTAAGGAGTATTCTGGGTTCAATCCAAGTTAAGCACAATTTACAGCATTTTTGGCAAAACATTGATTACAGCAAAAATGTATTTTGACTCGTTCCCTCCATTTCTGTAAAACAAGCAAAAATCAAGGTTACAGTGAGGCACTTACAATGGAAGTGAATGGGGCCAATCCAAAAACATTAAAATACACACTGTTTCAAAAGTACAGCCACAAGACATAAAGGATATACATGTGTAAATATGATTTTAGTACAATAAACACTTTTCAAACTTACAAACTTTTCTGTGTAAAGTTTTAGCCAATTTTACAACTTTGTTGTCACGATGTAAAACCCCTTGAAACGACAAAAAATTAAGATTTTACAACTCAAATAATTCATGAGTGTTATAATTGTGTTATAAAAGTGTTTTTCTAAAATTATAAGCTTCATATTTCTGCCTTTAAACCCTCCAAAAATTGGGTTAAGAAAAGAGGGATGAGTCGGATTTTTGTGGTAATTAACATTAAGCCGAAGTTGATTGAGCTTAACTTGTATTGCACCCGGAATATTCCTTTTAAGTATACCTCCGTTTTCAGTTACTTAATGGCATGGTTTTCCATAGTATGCAGTTATGGAGAGCGTTTCCGAAAATGCCATTCTGGTATGGATATGGTGGTGTAAACATGGCAAAATTGATGCGTTTTCAAACACAAACATTTTAGTGTGGACGTTAGGCCACAATCATGCTAATCTTTTTTTTTTTTTTTGAAAGCTCTGTTTTGTTTATTCTGACGTTTTCATTTTCAAGTGTCTGCAGTACTAGAGAACGTTTTCAAAAGTCTCCGTTTTAGGTGGTGGAAAATTCAGTTCAAGTGTGCATGAGAGGCTAAAATGTATTAGTGTGGGCGTTACATCTCATCCACACTACGCTTCTGTTTCAAACAAAATTTTTGTTTGAAAGCTGCACATTTGGTTTCATAACGTCATAAGGCTGATTTATTCTTCTGCGTTGAACCTAAGGCATAGGCCCCACGTGGTGGCCAACACGTTGGTTTACATTTATAGTTCTGCATTGGTTGTCTGCGTCAATCTGAGAGTACACTAAATATAGGCCTATGTTTCATAAATAAACAAAAGCAATGCAAGCAAATGTAATTTCTGGATTCAAAAGTATTTATGAAATGATGAGTTCAAAAATGAGTTCAAAGTATGTTAACATGTTGAAATGTACAAACAGTGCATTCAGAAAATATTCAGACCCCTTAATTATTTTTCACATCAATATACACTCCATACCCCATAATGACAAAGCAAAAACCAGATTTGTGATAACTTTGCACATTTATTAAAAAGAAAGAAATGTAATATCACATTGACATAAGAATTCAGACCATTTGTTATGTCGCTCGAAATTTAGCTCAGGTGCATCCCATTTCTCTGGATAATCTTTGAGATGATTCTACACTTTGATTGGAGTCCACCTGTGGTAAATTCAATTGATTAGACATGATTTGGAAAGGCACACACCTGTCTATATAAGGTCTCACAGATAATGCATATCAGAGCAAAAACCAAGTCATGAGGTCAAAGGAACTACCTGCAGAGCTCAGAGAACGGATTGTGTCGAGGCACAGATCTGGGAAAGGCTACAAAATATTTTTGGCTGCATTGAAGTTTCCAAAGAGCACATTTGTCTCCATAATTCTAAAATAGAAGAAGTTTGGAACAGGACTCTTCCTAGAGCTGGCCGCCTAGCAAACGTGAGCAATCAGGGGAGAAGGACCTTTAGAGAGGTGACCAAGAACCCTATGGTAACTCTGGTTGAGCTCCAGAGATCACGTGTGGAGATGGGACAAACTTGCAGAAGGACAACCATCCCCGCAACACTCCAACGATCTGGGCTTTATGGCAGAGTGGCCAGACAGAAGCCTTCCCTCAGTTCAAGACACATGAAAGCTTGCTTGAAATTTGCCAAAAAAGAACCTGAAGGTCTCTCAGACTGTGAGAAACAAGATTCTTTGGTCTGATGAAATGAAGATTGAATTGTTGGCCTCAATTTCAAGCGTCATGTCTGGAGGAAACCAGGCATTGCTCATCACCTGTGCAATAGCTTCCCAACAGTGAAGCATGGTGGCAGAAGCATCATTCTGTGGGTGTGTTTTTCAGCAGCAGGGACTGGGGGACTGGTCATGGTTGAAGGAAAGCTGAACACAGCAAAATACAGAGATATCCTTAATTAAAACCTGGTCCAGAGCACACAGGACCTCAGACTGGGCTGAAGGTTCACCTTCCAACAGGACAATGACCCAAAGCACACAGCCAAGACAACGCAAGAGTGGCTTAGGGACAACTCCTTGTCCTTGAGGCCCAGCCAGAGCCTGCACTTGAACCCAATCAAACATCTCTGGAGAGTACATGCAGCCCTACAAATGACTTACAGTTGCGCACTTCAGTACACCATTCTTATAAAGGGTGTGTCAGTGAAGGGAGTTGGTATGCAGCCTATGCAATTCTATGTTCACAGTATTGGTAAATCACTCATCCCTGTTGTAGTTCTGGAATGCAGGCTGCACAAAAAGTCAAGTCTTGACATCTCTGCATTTAACACACCCAGGGCAGGTTGGAGTAATTTACTTTCTAGCGAGGAAACACAAATGAGCCTATAGGGCACACATTCCATTTTTGCAGTATGCATATTATCGCTCTCAGTGTACCCTCAAGGTAGACATTTCTTTGCAAAATGTTCCCAGGAAAAAACTCTACTTGTTTTATGATAAAATCAAGATGTTAACAAATGTCTCTAAACAGAGTCTCTGTGTGTTTTATCACCTGCCAACTTGGTGCATTCAGTAAATATTTTGCTGCAAAACTTTATTTAGAAAGATACAGATATGAAAAATACGTTTAAAATGATGTATACTCAAATGAGATGAAGATTCTCGTCAAATCAGTCTTAAAGAAAAAGCTGTTATATGGTGCTGCACGCACATTCATATTGGATGCTTTCACAAGTTGTGACATCCTGTGAGTTTGGTGATATAGGTGACTGTAGTTTTGTAGACTTTCTGACCACAAGACCCAACTCATTTCTGTAATTCTCCAGCTGTGATCCTTGGAGAATTTTGGCCACTCAAACCATCCTCCTCACCGTGCGTGGAGACAATATAGACACACATCCTCTTTCAGGCCGATTCGTAACATCTCCAGTAGATTGGAACTTCTTAATTATTGCCATGATGGTTTAAATTGCCATTTTCAATGCTTTAGCTATTTTCTTATAGCAACTTCCCATTTTGTGAAGCTCAACAACATTTGGCAGCAGATCATAACTATATTTTTTGGTCTCACACATTGTGATGGATGACAAAGGGAATTTGGCCAGTGTGTTACCTCATATTTATACCCCTGTGATCAGGGCTAAACAATTTCATGTTCCAAGTCACCCAGGCTGAAGTTATTAAAACTCATTTTTTAACCACTCCAAAGATATCATATTAGCAAACTATAGTTTTGGCAAGTCGTTCAGGTCATCTACTTATTGCATGACACAAGTAATTTTTCCAACAATTGCTTACAGACAGATTGTTTCAATTTTAATTGACTACATCACAATTCCAGTGGGTCAGAAGTTTACATACACCAAGTTAATTGTGCCTTTAAGCAGCTTGGAAAATTCTGGAAAATTATATCAAGCCTTTATGCAACTAACCAATTAGCTTCTGATAGGACAATTGGCATCAATTGGAAGTGAACCCGTGGATGTATTTTAAGGCCTACCTTCAAACTCAGTGAAAATTAAAAGAAAGACCTCAGAAAAAAAATGGTGGACCTCCACAAGTTTGGTTCATTCTTGAGAGCAATTGCCAAATGCCTGAAGGGAACACGTTCATCTGTACAAACAATAGTACACATGTGCGAACACCAAGGGACCACGCAGACATAATACCACTCAGGAAGGAGACACATTCTGTCTTCTAGATATGAACGTAGTTTGGAGTGAAAAGTGCAAATCAATCCCAGAAAAACAGCAAAGGACCTTGTGAAGGTGCTGGGTGGAAACAGGTAAATTGCTCTATTTGCTTGAGTCCAGCCCAACACACAAACACTGACTTAAAGGGATAGTTCACCCACTGTCCCAAAGGGACAGTTCAATTGTGAAAACACATATTTGCCCAGTGATGTCATAGCATGGCAGTTTATGGTGACCACTTCTTCAAGATTCAAAAGGACACAAAAGTATAATTCAGAAGTCGAATACATGGGACTCATGTATTGTTCTGAAGAAATATGATATGTTTTGGTGAGAAACAAACTGAAATCTAATGTGTTACGTGAAATATATTGACCGACAGTCGATCTCCTGTGCACATTCATGAGACAGACTGCACGCAAGCTTAGAGCTTGCACGAGAGCAGTACGCTACAACCTCTCACTACATGGGCCATTCGACCGAAAACTTGTTTTGTTTCGCTTCAGTAGGACCACCAACAATGTTAACAACAGCAAACACAACACAGTTGCACACAAACCAGAAAACAGAACTTACAAAACATGTCTGAAGAGCTAGTTGAAAAATAGATGCACTTCTATACCCAGTCTTATTTATTTGAACTGGAGTCCTCAATCAAACAGAGAGCTAGGTGGCTGAAGTTCGCTACACATACACATCCTTTAACCAATGGTGTGTGTTTGGTCCAGGACTATCGGTTTGTTCGGTCAACAGCATGCAGGGCGTATTTGAAAAGCTGTTTGAATACAATGTTTATTTTTGGAATTCTGTTTGGTAACGTTAGTGGCACAGAAATTACACGCTTCAGCTTTCAAATAAATTTATTCCTACTGAGATTTTTACTTTTGGCACTCTACAGTTGTGTTCTATATCCACCGATTCAACCCTAAAATGAAGATGCAGCTATGATTGCATTTTGAAAACAAGTCAGGGCATCATCCTGCACCACAGTGAAGACTCAGATTCAGCTGATTACTTAACACTAGGAAAATAGACCAGCTTCCACATTTGGTCACCTCTGAACTTCCTCTAAACATGAATAGATGAACTGGAATGACTAAACAAAGACTGCTCAATCTTTTAAGTAAGGAAATATGTTGCTTAAAAATTATTAAACAAATTTCTCAAGATTAATATGATGTGGTATTCCCTCAAAAATCCTAACTCATTCACTGAAAGGTGGAATTCCAACAATAAATGACTGTTTTCGAACAGGTTTCCTAAACACTCTATGGTAGGATGAAAAATGGTCCCAGCCCAAATTTAGACCATTGGTTGAGCCAGTGTTGCTGTGTTGCAAAGGACAGGATGCTCAAATGAACATAAAAAGTTTTTTGCAAATGGCTTATTTACAGTTGATTTAATAAAATTAGAATTAAAGAAAGTATTTTAACATTGAAAACAATAACACACCTGACACGCCAATTTGCTCAATGTGGAACAAAATAGCCTAAAAATAGGATTGTGTACAGTACAGTGAGGACATGGCCTTGAAAGTTAGTACTAAATCAACAACTGAAGATAAATCAATGCTTTTCCTTATTCAACATGAGAAACCAACATTCAAATGACCCAAAGATGACTCGTGATATATCCAGACACGCATGGCTATCAAACATAACAGCTTCCCACCCTCCACATTTCCATAACAGACTTCAGACAAGTGACCAAACAGCCAAGTGATTTCCATTGCGGTTTAAATATTCTAAAGTCACTGCCAGTCAACATGAGGGAAGAACTTCCTTTAAAATTAAGCTTTGCCAGCATCCATGCATTTAAAGGGGATTGCCTCTGTGGTCATGTTTGAATTCGCAAACGTCTGTTTGTACAAGCATGTGACTATTAGAGGTTGGGGATTTTAGTTTTTTTCTTTCCTTTTAAAAAAGACACCTACATGGTATGTAGGTTTCTTTCCTTAAAGGTGAAGGGTGTAATTTCTCCACCACGAAAATAACAGAATGGTATCGCAAAAATAATCACAGTTCTCAAACTGGTTTCCCCCGAACAATCCCCTTGCTTGCTATTAGTTCAAACAAACAGATAGTCCCGCCCCAAAGTCATGTCATTGGTTGAGCCAACAATGCTGTGTCAGAATGGCTGGGATGCTCAAACAAAGAGCGCAATGTTTTGACAGTGCCACAGAGCTGCAGTGTTTACACTTTTCAGGGAAATCAACCAATTGCCTTACAGCATATTTATCTCTAGATATTAAGATGGGTTTGGAGAAAATATTTTAACATAGAAAAAAAAAAAAACACTGCACCTTTCTGGATAGGGAGTTTATGCAAAAATCTACTCTAATATTCATGCACAAATGAATATTAATAAAACGGTGAACTGAGTGAACCCAGCACTAGCGTCTTCCCTTGTGTCTTATAATAAGACACGTAATTCTCCAAAGAAATTGAAATCTACAAAACTCTAGAGCAAACTTTTTCTCTCTTTCTTTCTCTCTCAGTTGCTTAGAAGCACTTGAGACTTGCACTATTTCCCACGCTATGGGCCTTTGTACTCAAGACTTTTGATACACAACTCCCATTTGATTTAAGAAACCATGACACCAAGATAGGTAACAATGTGGTGAAATCGGTAGGCTCCTGATGTAGGAACCAGCCCAATTACAGACTATTTGAATGTTTATTAGGGGCCAGTCATATCTAACGCATTTTCCCATCTGTCTGTGGTTTTTTCTATGTGAGCATGCACTAGACAGACGTCTTTGTCTGTTGATCCACGTCTTGCTGTTTTTTCAGCATTTCGAGCAGGAGTGCAGCGGTTTTTAGAAGGCGTGTCAAGTTAAAAAGAACTACAAATTGTATAAACATGTCGAGACACCTGAATGGCCCCTAAACTGTGCCAGTGCTTCCCAAGACATTACAAACCACTCAATTCAAATACTAACCAAAAACTTTTAGTCAATATACAAAGTGAAGTTAAAATTATTTAACCAAGTACTGTAGATGAAATAAATATGGGATAATATACTGTACACTGTGATTTCTTTCAATGGCAGATATAATGCCGTTATCTAGACAGCATGGTTGTCTGGGAATATAATGAATATATAATGCAAGTTCATGCATAATAGAATTTAAATCTGAAACGCGTAATTTCTGTGCCATTAGTTTTCCCTTCGTCTTCCATTGGCCACACAACCAGAGAGTCCCACCTAAACTCATGCCATTGGTTGAGTCAATATTGATGCATCGGCCTGGTCAGACAAACAGAGTAAAGTTTTGTTAGCACTCAGTGTTTAAACCTTTTGAGACAAAAATGAACCTACAAATAGCTTACTTATAGTTGTCTCATGTATTAAACTGGGACAGGAGAAAGCATTTCAACATCAAATATATTACATACATCACCTTTATTGATAGCAAATGAGACACACAATTTAACATTTAAAGCCCCAGCACACTTATGGAGAAGTTCTTGCTCGTTCAGAGGTTAAAGAAGTTTGAAACAGCTGAGCAACGACATACTGTTTGAGAACATTCAGACAACAGCTGTGCCACAGTTGGAGGTGTCTTGAAATACATTTAAACATGAGGACGATCAAGACTATATGTAAAACATCAACTAATATGACAATAAAATGGGTTTTCAATTACTTCAATGATTCATGCCTCATTCTATCACACAAGATCAGTAAAATAAACATACTACTTGATGACTTAAAGTAGTATGCAAGCGGTAGATATTGTGTAATTTATCTTGTTTACATTCTGAATTCATGGTGCTAATGCGCTAACATGCGGTCATAATATGCGCCGATTACACTTTGTTATTGTAATTTGTGATGACACCGATACTACTGCAAAATTGGTTTATAAAATAGCGTTAATGGGCAGAATACAGAAAAAAAAAAAAAGATGATAGGAATACCTTACTTTGGCAGATGTGTGAATGGATTTTAAATGCAGATGGCACAACAGAGTGAATGGGCACTTAAAGGAATATTCCGGGTTCAATAACAGTTAAGATCAATCGACAGCATTTCTGGCATAATGTTGATTACCACAAAAATCTATTTTGACTTGCCCCTCCTTTTCTTCGAAGGTTGCAGTGAAACACTTAAAATGGAAGAGAACGGGGGCCAATTTTTGAATGCTTAAATACATTAAAGACATAAACAATATGCGTGCAAACATGATTTTAGTGTAATACTGTGTAAAGTCATAGCCAGTTGGACAACTTCATTGACATGAAGATGCAACGTCAACAAACTCTAAAACGACTGTACAAATGACAATTTAAACAACTTTACAGCTCAAATAAAACACAAGTTTTGTAAGTGCTTTTATCAAATAACTTTCCATAAATCCATCAGCTTCTAATAAACAACAATCCTTTAGATGTTATTTGAATCAGAGCACCAAAGCCCATTCCAGCACCCACATCAATGGCTGATGAGCTGAGGAATCACTTCATAATCATATAGGCCTACTTAACAATAAAAATGGGAAAATATAATTCACATCACGTTAAAATCCCATCCATCCTTCTTTTGCTGTTAAAAAAATGGAAGGCAAGAACAGAGGGAGGATTAAAAAGACATGTGAAGCATCTGTGGCCTCTCTTGTCTAGGGGTTGACAGGAAGTGGCCCTGAACTCTATGTGGACACAGAAGCGATGTGTTCTTCTGCACGGACAACCATCATGTCCTCCATTCAAATGACATCAGATGACCCCATATATGGATCCACTTCAAACTCTTCCCGTAACCAAAAATGGGTTGAGTCAACAAAAATTAACCATAGAGTGATGACAAATAGGAAACTCAAAGCTACACCATTCATAATGACTCTAGGATGCTCTTGCTCCAAAAAGAGCTCATCAACGATGCTAACACGATTCATATTATACCAGGCAATGCTTGCATGAATCAAAAGAAGTTTTGAAGTTTTACATATAATGTTTCTATACTTCTAATCAACAACTTCAAATCAATAATTTAATATTTTCCCATAGTTTTTCATTTGATTCGGTCATTGACAATGCTTCATGGCATTGTAGTTTATTCCCTGATTAAAGACATTAAGTACACAGTCTTGTACCTTTGTCTTTTGTCTGATTTTCAAATACCTTTTTACTTCAAATCAAGTGATTCACCTAGGAGCTGGTTGTTTTCATTCATGGCTTAGAACTGTTTTATAAAATCTCTATGGAAGAAAAATGAATGGAAAAAATTATTCTGTAACCATGAAGGCTGGAGTGGTGGTGGTGTAGTGGCTAAAGCACAGGGCTGTTAATCAGAAGATCACAGGTTCTAACCCCATGTCCACCACCATTGTGTCCTTGAGCAAGGCACTTAACTCCAGGTTGCTCCGGGGGGATTGTCCCTGTAATAATTGCACTGTAAGTCACTTTGGATAAAAGCGTCTGCCAAATGCATAAATGTAAGAAGGCTGAAAAGCACTGTTGCGCTCTATAAGATTAATATAGAAAATTACAAAAAAAGAATTTTGAACAATATTCACTGTAATTAGAAGTCAGAATGTATCTCAGATGGGATGAAATCACATGAACATTCTCACTGAAAGAAATGCAGCTGGTATTTACGAACTCACGCAAGTGTCCTTGAGCATTAGCAGGAACTAATTAGGTGCATAACTGGGACAAAGCAACAGAAAATAGAGAGGCAGCTACACACGACAGAAGTTAGCCGCCTGCTACATTTAAAATGTAACAAAATCTGTGGGTGGCCACATCTGTATTGTCCAAACCCAGAGAGGCCGATAGTGTGTCCATTTAAAATGCTAATTTCACTTCCAATCTAGATGATGTGCATGACAGAATGCATGTTAAATCTTGTGTAAAGCACTCAACACCATCAGGATCTATTGTGCACTCAAATCAAGTGTTTACACACACATATAAAAGAGAAGGTGATAGAGTTTCCAGTTTACAGACTGTGAACAAAGCATGTCCAGGTCACATTTCACTCCAAAAATACAAAATACACTTTGCATAAAGAAAATAAACAATATTTTAAGACCATGAGGACTTTTGACCTTGTGACATCTGATTGACGTAATGCATCTGGATGTCTTTGTAATTCCCATTATTGTCAATAGTGATTCTCATTAGTGTAATATAGTAATGGTTTATGATATATCAGTAAGAAAAATGAATGCAATATAATGTTTTTCTCATGAATTTCCATAAACTTTTAAAATGAAATAATCATTATTTTCAAATAACAATAATGAGAATTAGATGTATTTTTACATTATGGCAATGAGAACTAGGGTGGAAACGGTGCTTGATTTTCATGAATACAATATCACAATGGAAAAAAATTGTAACGGTTCTAAAAAATACAAAATTTACTTTCTTAGTGCCGTAAAAATTATTTCTACACGTTTTACAAAATATATATGGTAATCGGTATCTTAAGAGTAAGAAAATTAAAGTGTCCCTTTGTCTTTAGCATGGACACTGATTTAAAAATATGTCTCAAAATGTCTCAAGTGATCTAATTTGACTATGATGCATGTCACGATTGCTTGTTCACATAGCCTAGCATTTCAAAAGATGAAGCCACTTTTTAATGCATGCCAATTCTCAAAGCTAGTCCATGGAAACAAACACATCATTCATAGCAAAGCCAAAAGCCCAGTGTATCACTCTACACCAGGGGTGCCCACACTTTTTTGCATGATGATCTACCGTACTTTTAAATGGCCAACTCAATAAGATCTACCAACTAAAAAAAACAGTTTCATTTTTTTTAAATGCTTGTTGGGACTACTGCAAGTATCCCTACATAGAATTAACCTTGTAATTAATAAAAATAAAAATATATGTAATAATGTTCAATGTTGATATCATTCAGTTTTAACACTAAACCCAAAACACCTACAGCACAATAGATTACAATAGCCAGGGCATTTACCTTATTCTGATGATTTGCACTGAATTGAATCAGACAGTTTTGCAGAATCCGGGCATTAGCTGCTGGTAGCTAGCCTCAAACACTGCTAGCTTTGCAATTTCGTGCTCTGTTCTAAGAAGCCCTTGGAAGGCGCAAACCTAGTTGTCATGGCAACTGAATAAACAAAAATCTCGCCTGGTCATAATTTACTCATCAAGTGCAAGTCAGACAGAAACTAAAAGAAGGAAAGACATTAAATATATATATATATATATATATATATATATATATATATATATTTTTTTAATTAAAATTTAAGGAAAGGACATTTAAATTTCGTGCGATCTACCAGCATTGCCTTTGCGATCGACTGGTAGATCGCGATCGACGTATTGGGCACCCCTGCTCCACACAGACAGAGGGTTCCACTGATGGGGGAACAAAGGCTTCACTACACCGGCACACAACCAATTAACAGGAATTTCGCCTTAAAAGAGCTGCTTTCCCAATGATCTCATTTGAAGCCTACTTAAACTTCCACGGATTCACTGAGAGGCATTAACAGCATTCCGAAAGGCATTAGGGGCCACTTCACGGGCCCTGTGCTCCCTCTCCGAGAGCCCTCAATGCTGCAATGAGCACATCTAATTAAGAGCATTGGTTCTTTCTTATGAAAGCACCCATAAGGACAGTCAACAGCCATGGCAATGTAGGGAAACAACAGGCAAACACAAATGAAGACTGGATGCATTAGCTAATTGCTCTAAGTGACTATAAAATAAACATCTTGCAGTATTCAAGCACAACCCCAACAGATTTAGGGAATACCTTTAAGTTATTAGCCGTTAATTCAATACAAACACAACAGAGAGAGAGAGACAAAGCAGTTCAATTGTGATGTACTGTTTACAGACTCCAAGTGTGCCATTTCACTCATAACAAATATTGCGTATGAAAGGCTGATATTTTCAGGCACCTATGAGAGAATTCTTTATTGCCGAATCACTAATAATATTGCTCATGCTTGGGGTTAGGGAATTGAACAAACTCTTATCCAAAGTACTAAACTGTGGTGCGTAACTCTTCTTGCACTATTTGTGCTAGAAATCTATATAAGATGTTTGATTCAATTCTCATTACCGTAATGTGTCCGGACGTTTTACTTGACTATTGTTTTCAATAACCTTCCATTTTCTTTTTTTACAACTTTGAGTAATGTAAAAAGTAAAAATAAATAAATAAATTATATTTTATATATATATATAAATGGTTCTCAGCAGGAAACCGATGGAGTGCGTACTCCAGGTAGGGAAGGAGGTATTGCCCCAAGTGAAGGAGTTCAAGTACCTCGGGGTCTTGTTCACCAGTGAGGGGACAATGGAGCGGGAGGTTGGCCGGAGAATCGGGGCAGCGGGGCGGTATTGCACTCGCTCTATCGCACAGTTGTCACGAAAAGAAAGCTGAGCCGGAAGGCAAAGCTCTCGATCTACCGGTCAATTTTTGTTCCTACCCTCACCTATGGTCATGAAGGCTGGGTCATGACCGAAAGAACTAGGTTGCGAGTACAAGCGGCCGAAATGGGTTTCCTCAGAAGGGTGGCGGGCTTCTCCCTTAGAGATAGGGTGAGGAGCTCAGTCATCCGTGAGGAGCTCGGAGTAGAGCCGCTGCTCCTTTGCGTTGAAAGGAGTCAGTTGAGGTGGTTTGGGCATCTGGTAAGAATGCCCCCTGGCCGCCTCCCTAGGGAGGTGTTTCAGGCACGTCCAGCTGGGAGGAGGCCTCGGAGAAGATTACATCTCCATACAGGCCTAGGAATGCCTCGGGGTCCCCCAGTCAGAGCTGGTTAATGTGGCTCGGGATAGGGAAGTTTGGGGCCCCCTGCTGGAGCGGCTGCCCCTGCGACCCGACTTCAGATAAGCGGTTGAAGATGGATGATGGATATATTTTTTTTTTATCCAAGTAGTCAGATTCCTTCTTCTGAACTTCTTAAAATTCACACCATCTACACCTGACAAAAGCGGTGTTGTCACATCGAAACGGTTTCAAGGTGTGTACACTGGATGCATAGAAATTAACGTTCTAAAAAACCAACTTGTGCAGACAATCAGCTGTGAGCTGTGAGCTGGGCATTCAGCACGAAGAAATAGAACGGGCATCTGTAAACTGTCGATGTGACGCGATGGATGCTAGACAGAAACATTGATTATTATGTCAATGATTTGCTTTTGACGCAATGCGTCGGGCCGCTTGTGTCCAGTATAGACATGGTGTAAGAATTTCTTAATTTTTTCGTATAGGAACATTTTTGTGAATCTGTAATTAAGGCCACGTCCACTCTAATCTGTTTTCATTGAAAATGCATTGATTTTTACTATGTTTATGCCTCATCTACATTGGAGCTGAAATTTTCAAAAATGTTCCCCATAACCACACATTTTGGAAAATGATGATGCTAGGATACTGAAAAGTTTTCAAACTTAAATGGATTTGTATGGACATGGCCTAAGACTTGCAGGTGGGATCTTTTGATTTTAGCCAGTAAACAACCAGCTAGCAACCATGTAGAACACCCTAGCAACACCCGGAATACCTAATCAACTTCACAGCAACGTCCTGGCAACCAACCACAACACTCTAGCAGTGTGGCCGCGGGTTTTGCACAGACAAACACCTAAAAATCTATTTGCTGGCACCAAAAATGTAAATGTCTTTGTAATTTATAGCACTAAAACACAGGAATAAGATTGAAGAAATACTTAAACCTGTGGTATTTAAACATCTACTTAAATGATACAAACTGATATTGTAATAATCTAAAATAATAATCTAGTCAACTAAGCCCTAACATTCACATTTTCAATGAGATACTGTGGCAAGGACTCGACTGTGAAAGAGCCCATGAGAACCAGGTTGCACAATGACAGAATTGGATCTATAATAGGAGTCCTTGCGTATTAAAGTTTACAGAGGACAAAGAAGGGATAACAGAAAGATAAACACAAAATACGGCTGGTTATTCAGCCACAATCGGCCTCACTTTGCAGAGTATTCAGCCGTTGTTGTGTCTACTTATCCAGAAAGGAATAGTTGACCCAAAAATAAAAATGTGTACATCATTTTTGTGTTTTAAATGACAAAACTTCCAATGCTCATAACATTCATGCGTTTAAGACAAGTGAGAAGGTGTGCATTTAACATGTGAGATAAACGTTAATGATGCCACATGCAGATAGTGTGTGGTTGATGGGACAGTCACTCACAACCAGCCCTGGATTGATTTGGTTAGTAAAAACCACACACTGCACTTTCACTTACCTAAGTGCATTTTTTCATGATGACGCTGCGAAAACGAAACTCTCAAATGAGTGGGCGAAGTCATTCTACCAAGATGTGACGTTGTAAACTAACAAATTATAGCTTAGTTCTATGGACAAACTCTCTTGATATGCTTTCAATGACAGCAAGGCTATGATTTACAGTATTTTTTTCAGTGTTGAAGTACTTTCTTCTATCCCAGCTTAATATGCAGAGACAACTATAGCCATTGGTTGGCTGATTTTTTACCAAAAAGTGTAAACTGTAAGTTGCTTTGGATAAAAGCGTCAGACAAATGCATAAATGTAAATGACTGGAATTGGTTGTGCCAGATTTTTAAAGTGTAAAAGTAATTCTTCCATCTTTGTTTCAATCCCAAAATCTATCAACAACTTTGTCAACAGAAAATATATATGATTTTAGTGAATTCGGAGTACATGTTATGTAAAATGAGTGTTCGTATGAGTTCACTGAAACATTTATTGCCATTATATTGGTCATCTGCCACCCTGACCTCTAGATATCGCCATCGGCCATTAAAAATTGGGTGTTGAAGATCTGACAATCCAAGACATCTATGCAACCTTTTGAAAACATGTGGAATCGAACAGATACAGTATGGCATTCTGGTTTCTTGAATTTAAGGATGTCCAAAAATAGGATTTTTAAAAAAAACTCACGCCTCATGGCAAACACAATATTTTGAGATTTGAGTCATCTTGAGTGGGAGGAACATAATCCCAAACATATGACACCACCAACAATGCAGGCGAGATTTTAGTTCTCCTTGAGTGCACAGAATACTGTGTGTACATCAGACAGACAGACAGACAGACAGACAGATAGCTAGCTAGCTAGATAGATAAGTAAAGAGAGAGAGCGAGCGACAGACAGACAGACAGACAGATAGAGAGCGGGACAGACAAATTGAGACAGTCAAATAGAGACAGACAGACAGACAGATAGCCACAGACAGACAGATAGCCAGACAAGCAAACAGAGAGACAGACAGACAAATAGATAGACAGACAGGCAGACAACAGGCCGACAGATGATAGACAGACAGACAGATGATAGATATATAGATTGACAGACAGATAGATAGCCAGACAAACAGAGTGACAGACAGACAAATTGAGACAGACAAATAGAGACAGACAGACAGACAGATAGCCAGACAGACAGAGTGAGAGAGAGAGAGAGAGACATACAGACAGACAGACAGATAGATAGATAGATAGGCAGGTCTTAGTATCAACCTAATCTCAGATGTTTCTCCAATAATTCTTTAGTAAAAAATAAAAACAGACACAAACGAAACAACTGTAAGAGTACAGAACTCAAACTTAATAGGACATTATAGTTCATATAAGAATGTCGTTGTTGAGATCTCTTCTGAAACTCTAGACTAGAAACTCTTGTTGTCCAGGAGAAACACCCGAGACATTACGAGCGGGTCAACAGTCAGGTGTGACGTTCAAAACGAGGGCAAATCTAGACTAGTCCTTCAGAGGACTTTGGGTAGTTTTAGTCAACTGTGTCAACTCACCATTAATACGGTGGTCTGCCTGCAATATTCACCAACATACATCGATAATCATACCAATCGATTCAATCGTTCATCCTGAAAACATCATGTCATTTATCATCTCAACATCCATTTAAAACGGTATTCAGAGGAGAAGAAATACCAGGATTTCTTTTAACACAAACGGCAAATATTGAACACGGACTCTCATTTAATATGCTATTAACCTGAGTTTGACCTAAATAAGTGATCTTGTGCTTTATTTCAAAACAGCAGCCATTCAATCTCACGCCCATCAAAACATACGATATAAAACAACGCGTTTATACTCACCAAATCGAACCACAAATGTGGCGTGAATAAAATCCTTTCGTTTGCAGGCTGTTCTTGAATGACCCTGGTTTATTGGTTTGGTCTGTGAATGAAAATGGCTCAGCTTTCCATCGTCAATAATGTTGACCGGCTCTGATACGCGAAATGAAACGGGGAGCGTGAGCGCAATCGGTGCGCGCTCACGACGGGGATTGCCTAGGAACGCACACAGCTGTGCGAGTCATCATTCTAAAGGGGCCGTTCACACAGAAAGTGTTCTCGCGTCCGTTCTAGCTACGTTTTTCCAATAGTTTCCCCGTGTAAACGTGCGCTAGAGGTGGACTTCGAGCGTTGAGCCGTATCTCTGTTTTCTTCTTCCTCTACTTTTTTTCAGAGATTTGCGCCGGTCCGCCGAAGCGTTTTTTTTTTTAGCCTAAACGTGCGCTGAGACTCTTGAGCAACCTGGATAGGCAGCAATGAAGGGCAGGGCAGGGCACTTGACTAGCAGAGACAAGTCTGCAGTGCGAGAGAGAGAGAGAGAGAGAGAGAGAGAGAGAGAGAGAGAGAGAGAGAGAGAGAGATGGGAGTCTGGGATGTGATTCAACATGATGACTTTAAGGTAACTGGGCTACCTATTGCTGGATCTGGGGCGCCCATAACAGACGTCATTGTGAGGTGCCTCAGTTAAAGGTGCACTCAATATTTTTTACCTCGATAAAAAAGTTTTATGATTAAAGAAATTAATTGTGATTTCGAAGCATATGTATAAAATCATGATGACTCACGTGACATGAAGACTCCAGTAATTTCAGTAACCTTATAAAAGCTGGGGTTTTTTTCATGGAGAGGGTCCCCTCATGGGGGCTGCCATGTTAGGATCACATGACCAGCTGAATACTACTAGTTTATCTCAGGAACTGCCATTGTATTGTTTATCTGCACTCGTGGATTAAACGAATCATGGCTTATTGTGAATAATTAATTTCTACAATGGCATCAGTAACTGAAAACATTTGCGTTTGAATGATGCTGCATCCATGTGCCTGGGTGTCAGTGTCCACCTACATAAACATAAACATTACTGAGTGCACCTTTAAAGGAATATTCCGGGTTAAATATAAATTAAGCTCAATCAACAGCAGTTGCTGCATAATGTTGATTAACACAAAATTCATAAAAGGAGTCATCCTTACTCTAAAAAAATATATATATATATATATATATATATATATATATATATATATATATATATATATATATATATATATATGTATATTAAAAATGCGGGTTACAGTGAAGCACTTAATGGAAGTGAATAGGGCCACTTTATAAAAACGTTTTAAACATTCTAATACTCACTGTTTCAAATGTATAGCAAGACATAAACACTACGTAACATGACTTTAGTATGGTAAAATTGCTTATTAATCTTTGTGTGTGTGTGTGTGTGTGTGTGTGTGTGTGTGTGTGTGTGTGTGTGTGTGTGTATAAAGTTATATCTAATTTTACAACTTTGTTGCCGCAACGATGTATTGCTGTAAACCCTAATCCTGGCAAACAAATACTGTAGACTAATACACAAGTTTGAACCAAAAAATTTATGTGAGTGCTTTTATGAAATTATAAGTTTCACATTTCTGCCTTTAAACCTTCCAAAAATTGGCCTCATTTACTTCCATTGTAAGTGCCTCACAGTAACTTTGCTTCTTTTTTAAAGGAGGGACGAGACAAAATTACTGTTTGTGGTAATTAACATTATGCCACAAATGCTGTTGACTGATCGTAACTTGTATTGAGCCCAGGCCCAGCTCCACGGGGGGACCTAATCATGAGCATGGCCCACCTTGACAACCACACCCACCATTTCATTTGTGGGGCAGCTGTGTCTCAATAGGTAGAGCGGGTCGGCCACTAATCGCAGGGTTGGTGGTTCGAGTCTTGGCCCACACGACTCCACGTGAGGAAGTGTCCTTGACAAAAGTAAAAACTATTTGCCAATGGGGTAAGAAATGTAAACCTGGTATATGATTCTAAATGAGAACCCCCCGCAAGATGCCGCCCTGGTCAACTGCCCATGTCTAAACACATTTATGTGCCCATGACTGCCCATGTCGCTCATGACTAAATCCGCCACTGCCATCATCTTCTGACAAGTCTCATTAGGTGTCCTGGGTACATTAACCCACACACATACACACACACCAAAGAGTATACCCTGAGGCCAATTCCTGCTTTCCCCTGACTAAACTGCAACATTCAGTTTGTTTTACTGTAAATTGGAGCCCATCTTTATTGTCATTAAAAACCTGGCACTGCTGCCCTCTAGTGGTAGTAAATGCTTAGTTTACCAGGAACTTGAGTCAAGACTTTTTATTCCAGACTGAAATTAGTGTTAAACAACATAATCGAAATCAAAATATATTTATTTCTAATAATCAATCTGAAACAATGTATTCAACATTGATAAATTGTAAAAATAAAAAATACATAAAAAAAGGACTCAACAAAATGTTTGGACTGCAAGACAATTCAAATAAGGTTTATTACATTTATGTGTGATTTCTTTTATTATTATTATTATCATCATTATTATATATATAATTTATATATAATTTATATATATATATATATATATATATATATATATATATATATATATATATATATATATATATATATATATATATATATATATTATAATGTGACAACACACTTGTGAGTGCATTACCAAAACAGGGAGACACTGATGTATGTTCATGGCAGATAATTTCTCAGCAATTAAGATGACCATTGGTACAGAATTACAGTAGTGATACCAGCAGATTTGATACAATTCAGAGCTTACCCGTTACACAAACATGTACACAAGCCTGTTGTTTAAAAAAAATCAGTCGAATAAAATGTGAGTGTGTGATGTGATTTTTCTGTGTTTCAAATAAAATACACAAAGAGACACTCATGCAATAGAGTACTGAATATACAACAAACTGGTTATAAAACGACTGGCCATCTGCTCAAAGCTAATTTGATGTTGATGAACAGAAAATAAATGATTTGAGCTTGATGATCAGAGTTCCAGCCCTGCTCTTACATTCCTGCTATTTTCAAGTGAACCTGAAGACCTTGATTAGCTTGGTCAGATAGGGTCAGGTATGTTTGATTACATTTGGAAGTATACTCTGCTATTGCAAGCCCTTTTGACATTTAATCACGAGCAGGATATTGATAGATTTCTACAATTCAAATTTTCAATTCAATTTTCACAAGTTAAAATGCAGTAAAAATAGTAAAAATTATTACTCTTGATATATATATATAAAAACGCTGTAAGTTTCAGAACTGAAAGCTTCCTTCTTAAAGGTGCTGTAAGTAATTTTAGCATTCTGAAGCTTTCATATGACTGAGCCATTGAATTAGCCACGCCCCTCATTCCAAAACCCCGCCCTCCAAAGATAATTTTGAGACCTAAACCGAGCAAAAGAGCAGCATTATTTGTTCCTGTGGCTGTCAAATTCAAAAGTGGCTCAATAGCGCCCTCAGCTGACAAACATTTTGAATCATAGCCTCAATGACCCGCTTCAAATACAACACTATGAGAACAAGCAAAATGATTGACAGGTGAAAAACGTCAATGTCCCCTGTACACGGACACATTTGTGTTTCCTATTTACAAAATCTACAGCTGTCACAGAGACTGGTGAGATGTTTCAGGACACTTAATTCATTAATATCTTTAAAGGAGTAGGAACATTTTTTGCATACCTTTACATAAGAAAAATCGCTTACAGCACCTTTAAATACATCTGTATTACGCTGCCTCTTCAGCAAGACATTAACAGCTATTTTGCATCATTACACCCTTTGCTCCACCCACTGGTGCTCGGTCAGTCACAGGTGTAGAAGAGAGAGGGCTTGTCATAGGAGATTCATCCAAAGGGGTCTTACACAGGACACCTTTATGTGCCTATCAGGATTTTAATGTTTTTCTACCCTAGATGAATGGCTTTGACCAATGCGAGACACATTTTAAAAAAACGGTGCAAGTGCTGCCACTGACTGGGAGAAACACATGTCATTCTGTGCGTAAACAAACACGGAATATGTGAGATGTGAAGACCAGTGTCTATGCTTGAGACATATCCAGCTGCAGACCCGCAGCACCACCAGTTTCAGAACCCCAGTTTCAGAACCCCAGCGCCAGAACCTGAAGTGAGGGGCGGAGTTATTGACAATGAGACAAGCATGGCGGAGATCATGGTGAGTTGTGTACGTTTTTGACATCATGTTGTGAAAAATTATCGCATATATTAAGTTCAGCATTTATCTGCTAAATATTTAATTTGTGCATAACTTTATCATCTTAATGAAGCTTGAATATGTTGTCATACTTTACTGTATTAAAAAAAAAATTCTACGGATGGCTCGATACATTTTTGCGTGTTGTAAATGAGCCTTGCGGTGACGTTTTGAAGACATCTTGTGAAGGTGTTAAAGTGTTTGTTCCACGTTCCTCTGTTATATGCATGGTTTGTGAGTTAATGTTACCTTATAGTTGAGGGTTTTTTTTTACGTTGAGATTATTGTGTGGTGCTTTCATCTCTTGTAGAGACATTTCGAATGAATGAAGACGAAAAGGAAAAGGCCCGCAACAATCTCCTGGAACAGTCAGAAGCTTCCAGAGAGCCCTATCTATTTCATTTTGTGTTCAGGGATGACATGGAGTTTTTGTGTTCAGGGATGACATGGAGTACATGTCCCCGTAACCAACCGTTGAGTTATTTTAGCAAGAATGTAAGGACAAAATGGGCCTGAGAGTGAATTCCTCATTTGATACATTTTAAGTTTAATTTATACAGGATTGTCATGATAAAATGGGCCTAGGGGTGAATTGGTCATTTGTTGTATATATTTTTATTGTTTCTTTTAAAATTATGCTGAATTTTCTCTCTTTTTTAGTTTTTTGACATGTTTTATTTTACATAAAGAAAAATGCATGCTGCACATGTTCTTGCGAAATAAAGTATATTTTATATAAAATGCCCATAAGTTTCAAGCATTTTTTTTTCACCATCATGATCAGGAAGTAACTCTCATAATACAATGAAACGGATAACTATATACAATTATATTACACAAGATCAATGTTTTAAAATGCTTATTGTACTGTACCTTAAAGAATCATTATAACATACGTATAAAGTATGATGTTTCGTTTGTAATAAAAGCAAAGTACTCTCCAAAACGTTAGGTGGCGCTACTCGGTTTAGAATGTAAGCTCCGCCCCTCACTTCAGGTTCTGGCGCTGGGGTTCTGAAACTGGTGGTGCTGCGGGTCTGCAGCTGGATACTATTGCTATGCTTTGGCCAGTTGAAGCCGGTTATAAGCACCCCAGCATCACTATGGATTGTGTTACGTTTGCGTATTCACAGCATTTCAGCGTGGATTGCTTGTGAACCAGTCATAATATGATTCAAGTTTTGCAAAGAACTGTTATTGAAAGATGGAGCAGTTAAACACTATTGGACTGCAAAACTGCAAGTAAACAGTTTCATTCATGAATATTCATATGCCATGACTATTTGTTAGTTTATGGCACTTCTGGAGTGAACAGTTTAATATGTTCAGATAAAGTGTGCTGGATGTGGGCATACCAGCCAACAACGGATTATGAAAAATAGGGGTATTTTTTTATTTGGGGGGTGGGGGACGGGACGGGACTTGCTTGTTATCAATGTGGCTATTTAATTTTTTTGCAAAAATTATGTCATCACAAGCACATCACAGCTTGTGATAGCAATTACGGGTAATGACGACACAAAATTCGAGCAACCCATTTCTGCCTCTATTCTGAGAAATACCCATATATAGGGAGCGGCCGTTCTGGTCAGAAATACTAAAATGAAGATGAACAATCCAAGAAATGTATTTAGATGGTACCTTACCACATTCTGTACAGTTCTAGCAATAAATAATTTTTTAGTTATTAATATTCAAAAGTGTATATCCCTTCTTATATGCTGAGAACTTTCCTGACCCATGACTCATAAAAAAATATGATTTTATTTCTTCGATTATTTATCTTCTTTATCTAATTTATGTATACATATGTGATGGTCTATACGTATTTTTACAATTTCATTTTAATTATTTATTTATTTCCCTCACCTGTACTTCTTGTCTTTATGACTCAGCAATATTCATACATTGTTGGATCTATTTAATTTTGCACATTTTATTGAACATTAATATGGACCCTTCTGTTTTACAATAAATACAAATTCACTGTTTCAGCACAATGTGTGGACTTTTCAGATGACCCCTTACACACTGTATGAAAAATGTATAACTTATATCAATGTTAATACGATGCAGGGATGGATTAATGGCCGGGACAATGGGGCCAGTGCCCAGGGGCCCTTGACTACCAGGGGGGGCCCTAGGCTTTAAGGTTGCATGATCCAGTTTGGCAATCCTCCCGCTCAAAAACCCCTCAAAAATGAAAACGAACTCAACAACTTTTGGAGGGGGGCCCTTAGAGATAATTGGCCCCGGGGCATTTGCAAGTCATAATCCGTCCCTGATACGATGGACCAATTTACGGGACAAATCGCATCCTGTATTGAGTTGATACGGGATGCATCCTTTCAGATTTAAATGAAGGACAATTATGTATTTTACAGGATGGATGGCAACCCTATACTTTGAGGTCTAATACATTCTCATGAGCAAAGTATGGATGCAGAAAATCGCAAGTTTATCGGGAGAAATTGTAAATCGGGAGTACAGCGGTAACATTGTTACGACTTTTGCTTCCTCTAGATAGTCAAGTTTGATAGTCTTTTCGGTGCTCCGCCAAGGCCCGCAAGGAGACCCGGCGGGGCCGATCCGAGGACCTCACTATCCAGTATCCAATCGGTAGTAGCGATAGTACAAAGGACAGGGACTTAATCAACGTGAGCTTATGACTTGCGCTTACTGAGAATTCCTCGTTGATGGATAATAGTTGCAATCCCCAGGGGTTTAGCGGGTTACCTGGTTTTTAGGTGATATTTCGGTTTTTCAGAGAATGTATTTTTAACATGTGTATTTTGTCTTACTGTACTGGCAAAGATGTTATAGTCAAAACAAGTGAAAAAAATCTACCAGTGCTGAAGAAGTAATCCAAAGTATTTAGAATACTGACCTTGAGTAATCTAACGGAATATGTTACAAATTACATTTTACAGCATGTATTCTGTAATGGAATACATTTCAAAGTAACCCTCCCAACCCTGGTTATATGTTAATCCTGAAATGTAGTTAAATAAATGTTGTGGTCTTGTGGAGTTTTCTTCAGATTGCTTTTCAAATATGGCTGTATTGGAAGGGCTGCACAGACGTTAACCAGTCATGGGTGTTTACGTTGAAGTCTTAAAGGGCCAGAGAGCTTAAAACTGAGTCTTTAAGACAGAGGGCCAGAGGCAGGGTTGAAAATGATCAAATTATGACTGTATTGGTGCTAAGAAGATAATACAATTACAAAGAGAACATCATGGCCCTTTTAATTATATACATGTATATCTGTAACTGCGTTTTGAACAGGAGTGAAAGTCATATCGTTGTGAAATTCTAGTGAAATGCATTAACAGATATCAGTAATAGTTTTAACTAGTTGAAATTCCATTTTTTATTTCAAGAATGGGTATTTCCGCGAGTAACAATGTCATTTTTGATGTCAAGAATTGACATTTTTACAAGTGTAAAATGAACTAGATTAGTTAAATTAGTCGAGTTTCAAAAGACAGAAAGATGGAGAGATAGACAAATATTGTATTGTATCCTAAAGCCATGATACATACCATGATACGATACAATATCTATCCATTGTGTGTGTTTATCGACATTTGAATTTTTGGACCGAGTTTGAATTACCGAACATTCCGCTGGCCTGTTTGAACATTCTATCAATGTAAGTCCATGGGATTCTTCTGATTTTTGAACGCCAACTGTGTGAAAACCGTAATTCTGTTGGTCTGTTCGAAAAGAAATTGAGCAACGCAAGCCAGAACAGTCTGAAGATCTGTGGCTCTGTGCCAAGATTATTGGATGTAGTCTGAAAGGTACAAAGTACAATTGATAATTCTGGTCTTGGATTAGGGATTTTGGAAAAACCACAAAGACTGTCGAATAACAGTATGTTGGCTTCGTCAAGCCAACATACTGATATCGAGAATTAGCATTTTGACTAGTGAAAAATGTATTGTAAATATGTATAAATCATATCCTGAGCATGATTTAACGTCAAAAGGGCTTGCAATAATCTGCTGGAAGCTTGTTCACCAGGAGTTAAGCAATAAATTGAAGTCGTCCAAATGGACTGTTGATGAACAATATGTAAACAAACATTAAAGATATCAAAACAGCTGCTTATTATTCTGTTTCCATTGGCATTCTTCGTGGATCTGGTACATAGTTTTGTGAACAACGCTGTTACTTTATTATTCCTCTCGGTTTCTGTGGTCAGACGAGACGCTCGGGAAGAGCACGTCACTCTCCAACGACAGGTTGCTGCCGAGACCCGCAATGCGGCTGCGCAATAGAAAGTGAGTTCTCCGCTGCAGCAGTCGCTGTTGTTCCTGTTTGAGCTCCACGTAGGATCGTGAGAACGTGTGGAAGATGGAGGTGACGGGGAACGCCATGAGTAAAATCCCGCTGAGGATGCTGCTGAGAGCAACCACCTGTCCGGGAATGCTCCGCGGCACCATGTCCCCGTAACCAACCGTTGTCATGGTGATGACAGCCCACCAATACGTTGCAGGTATGCTACTGAACTCTCGCGTGTCCGCAGCCTCGTTTTCAATCAGGTAGAGGAGAGGTGAGAAAAGCGCTATGGCAACGCAAAGGAAGAGAAGCAGCAAGCCGAACTCGCGTGTACACCTGCGCGCGGTCAAACCTAGCGTCTGGAGTCCGAGAGAATGCCGCGCGAGGCGCATTACGTACAGGATGCGCAGCGCACGCAGTATGCGAAGCACGAGGCCTACTTTGTCCAGGTAACTGCTTCCCGAGCCCAGCCGTTTCTCCCCAGTGGAGGTGCTGTCCACCACCAGCGTAATGTAGTAGGGCAGAATGGCGATGACATCGATCAGGTTGAGCGGCTGCCGGAGGAAGGCCAGCTTGCTGCGGTCTTGGATGAAGCGCAGAGTGAACTCCAGCGAGAACCAGGCCACACAAACTGTCTCCACTATGAAGATGTTGTAGCACATCTGAGAGCATTTTCCCTGAAATTGAGAAATGGAAAAACAAATAAGTTGGGACTATGTGCATTTCAAGCAAAAATTCTGAATTTCAGAATGTACTCCCTTTCAACACATATTCAAAACAGTCACACTGTAGACCATTTCATGGACTGTTCGTGGGTGACGTCAATGTTTCATGGACATTTCCTGCTTGTTAAAACAGAGAATATTTAGATGAGATGGGCCACTTATATTCAAATGAATGGGAGAAATTTGAACGCCCAACGGCCTTACAGGTAAACTAGCCAAGCACCTTTTAGATACAGAATTCGCCTGACAATCAACGCGAGAACGTGCATGCGCATTAGCTATACAAAACGGTAAAATTGCGTTTTTTATGTTCGCACAATTATTTATACACCGGTAAGTCATTCTCACGGTGACTTTTTCACGTTTGGCGGTGCGTGACGGAGCTCACCTGAAGCCAATGAAGAGCGTTCCAAAGATGGCCGCCGAGTGGATTGACTTGCCTTGAAAAAGAGAATTTGATTTGCAGAGAATACTGATCCCATTTTTTTCACTTGTAAATTCAAAAAGCATGCAAGAACTTTGTAGTTTTCAAGAATGATCTGGTTCAATACCTAAAAACCCTGTCAAAAAGTAAAAAAAAAAAAAGCTGTGATTTTGATAGATACAATTGAAGAATATAATTTGTTATAAAATGTTTATTTATTTTTTTAGTACCCTAGTGACTTTTATTATATTTTTATGTGTCAGCACATGTTAAGTTGATTGTAATTTGAATGCCTGTTTGTTTGTTAATATTTTTGATGTTTGCTTAATAAAAAAAAGAGAGAATTTGTTGAACTGGTCCGGAAATACGTTTGGACCGTTTTTGTTTACATTCTTGAAATGGTCTATTCAATTTCATTTGTCCCAAGACACATTTTTGTGACAGATAATTACATTATTATTTTCACCAAGTATGCCTGTTTATCCCCTAATTGGTAGAATAAAATGTTGTAACTTATAGACATAACAGTTGTCTTTCTCTAAATAATTAATTGTTTAAATTAAATTAACTTAGCCATCAATTAGATTTTGCACCAGAAATGGTCTGCCACATTGTTTTCAGATAATTTTTTATATTTTATCTTTTTTATTCTTTTATTTTTTTAGATATACAATTTGAATCTATTGGTTATTAGATATATTGAGCAAATTAGAGCATTCTTGGAAATGAAGTGTTCTTCCACCATTGTCCATAAAAGGAAAGTTTTTTAAATATAGTACAATTTTGGTAACACTTTCTATGAAACCCATATTTATAATGCATTGTAAAGGCATTATAATGCATTAGTATTTCTCATAATACACCTTATGTTATAATTGTAACCACAGTCTGGGCAGAGCGAGGCCAGGAAGTTTGTTGAATGTCTGTGACACTGAAAAGTGTATTTGTGTAATTAAAATCCCACTGGATTGTCAAGCCGGTCCCAGCTTCCTCTGCCATCTTTTAATCATTACAATAATACATTATAATACTTACCTATTCATTGTTATACATTAGAGTATAATGCATTATATCACAAGCAACGTTTAATTTTATCTGCAGAAGTTATAATGTATTACTGTATATATATACAGAAATACAATATAACTCCTTATAAGTAATATACTAATATTATAAGTAATAAGATAACTTGTTTATAGATCTTAAGGTGTTCTTAGAGAATTTAGGCTACTAATAACAACTGTGGTCTATGGATTTTCAGAAAAATTAACCCTTGAATGGTCCAATTGTTGATCTCACAGGATCAAATTAACCCGGCTCTTTAAATCACAATTCAACAGTCACAATTAGTTTTACCATTAATAACTAACATTTGACTAATTTACAAGTGACCTTTAAGTCTACTCAAGGGATAAGTTGAATATGAATACAAAAATATTTTGAGACATTCAATAACTTGTCATAAAATTTGACAGTTTTAATATATTTCATGTTGCTTTGTACTCAAGACATCATTATTTATGTGAAAAATGTGATATGAAGGTGAGTAAATGATGACATTATTTAAGAGCGTCAGCTAAATGACAAATCATCCTCTCCAATTATGTGTTAAAAATCCATCATCTGCAACTCTGATCCTCTCCTAGTTGCAATACTGCTAATAGAACACTAGAGGAAGCCGGTGACAAATGAAACACATTGCCACAGCTCTCAAAATCATCTTCTCAGACACATGAGAAATGTGTTTTCAGAATTTTCCCACCTATTAAGAAATCACCTCGTCTCAATTAATTCTGCGAAAATGGGGGCAGTGACTAAGCGCAATGAAACAAAAGATGAGTATAAATCTTGATTACATGCCCTAATATTTAACAAAATTTAAGGTAACACATTGTTGGTGGAGCGTAACTTACCTGCACCTGTCAATTCCCTGCATCCATAAAAACAGCCTTAGAAATCAACCTCATATCAGACTAAATGTGTGAATACCACCAAAATGTATAAATCCTTAAAAAAGTACGGTCAGTTCTAGAAAAGTATTGTCTACAAATTATGTTATCTATTTATAATTCTTCTAATCACTTCTGGGCAACATTTGGAAGAGAGATTTTTAATTAGCTATTCATAATAATTATCTTAAAGAGACAGTTCACCCAAAAAAGAAAATTCTGTCATTATTTACTCTCCTTCATGTTGTTCCAAACCCATTAGGCAGAATAATACTGTTATGTAACCATTCACTTTGATTGCCTATTTTTTCATTGGAGGCCAACATTCTGACTAACGTCTCATTTTGTGGTCCAAGCGGAAAAAATACAAATAAAGTCATATGCGATTGGAACAAAATGAGGTTGAGTAAATGATGACTAATTTCAATCTTTTTTTGATTATGAAGAGCAAATATAAATCTCTCATTCAAATGTTGCTAGGACATGATTAGCAGAATTATTAATAGATAAACTGACAATATTATTTGGATTTGTGATGAATACATTTAGCAGTATGATCAAATGGAATAATATTAGACATATAATGAGGAAACATTCCTACAGAGTCTAGGACAAATGTCTTTTTACTCAGAACATTATAAATAGCCTGTGACATGCACATTGGATATAATGCATGAAGATGGATGGAGCCTCTGTTATGCCAGTGCAACATTATGTTGCTTTAGTGCTTAATTAAATTCTCTATGCTCGGTTTTCACTGTACTGAGGGAATTTTAATTATTCCAGTGACTGATGTCAGCCAAGACAATGGTGTCTTAATTCAATTAGTGAAAGAGCTTGTTTAATTTGCGAGTCAGTCTAATCACGACAAATTATTTCTCGAAAAAGATGACCTTTCTTGTAGCAACCGTCAGCTTGAACAGATTACCCGTTGTTAGGCAAAAAGGTTTTGACCGGGGCTCGATTGAGCTCGACGAATTGAAGTTGGGGTGTTCATTCTGTTGGATTTTATTGCTACATCATGTGATGTGAATCACACGTTCAAAAAGTTTTTTTGAGATGAGATATACGAATGCCACCAATGTAGCAAAATTCACTTTTGAAACTTGGATTTTATTTTTCGTTTCAGATAAAGAATCACGGTAGAAGCTAATTCTCATAATTACATTTTAAGAGTGAAAGTTGACTGTCTGAATTTAGTGTGTGCGTATTTTATGTACTGTTGGTAAAGAATAGCTATAGGCTACAGCTAGCCAGAAAACACCACTCATTTGTCTAGTTTATGCGCAATAACAACAAAAAAACTACATTTCCCATTATTCTCTGCGGAAGGATAAAACATAAATGACATCCTTTTAATTTTTCATTCAGTACAGCTTCCTGTCTTTGTCAGGTAAAGAAATGAATGCATGAAATACACATCTATTTAATTCCAACCAAAATCACTTGAACGCACATCACATCATAATTACGACTTCCCCGCTCGTAGAAAGGAGATTTCGGGAGGACTTGAAGGCAGCATCCAGCCCTGCTTTAAGACACCTGCCGGTTATTTTCAAGTGAACCCAGAGACCTTGATTAGCTGGCTCACGTGTGTTTGATTAGAGTTGGAACTGAAGTCTGCAGGAAAATGGATCTCCAGGAGCACAACCGAGGACCCCTGAATTGAAATATTTTTAAAACTGCAAGAATAAATCCTTTGTTTGGGATTTGAAGGGATTGTTCACCCAAAAATTCCAAAAATAGTGTCATGACAACTCGTAAATACTCGTAAGATATCGTATGACTTGGCTCATTTGAAAAAATGTATATATAAAATATGACTTATTCTCATAGAGACTTTTTAATACAGGCATCAAATTTGAGTTGGCCTAATCTCCATCACTTTATTATAAGAAAGGAAAGATCAGTGAACAAATTTGGTTACTCGTTCCATATTTATTTATGCAACACAAATGATTGATGTATGTCAACAACCTGTAATATGCATTTTCAAGTCTTGTTCCAAACCCGAATGTTTTGTCTTTCTTTTGTGTCACTCAAAAGTTATTTTCATTTAAAAGATCATGGTTAGGTTTAGGTTTGGGTTAAGAGTTAAACTTAAGAAAAACTGTAATAACATTAGTTTTTTACTCGAGACCGGGTTGGAAAATTCATGTTGTTCCAATGTTGTTCCAATGTTGTTCCAAATCTGGCTTTCTTTCCTTAGTGGAACACAAATGGAGCTGTAGATAGTACATTAGTCTCACTCACTATTCACTTTAATTTCATCTTTGTTCAATACAATAAAAGTGAATGGAGATTGTCATTCTTCCACGGAACCAAGAAAGTCATATGGGATTTGGAACAACATAAAGGTGAGTAAATAATGGCAGAAGAATCATATGTGGGAGAACTATGTGCCGTAAAGTAGTCAATTGTCAAAAGTTGAGGTTACATTAACTGAACTATTTTTGGAGGGTTTAAAGCACAAATGTGATGCTTGTAATTGTATAAAAGCACTTGTATAATGTTTACATCTGATGGCTGTACTTTTGAAACAATGAGTATTTTAATGTTTACGGATTGGCCCTATTCACTTCCATTGTAAGTGCCTCAGTGTAACCCAGATTTGAGCTTTTTTAAAGAAAAGTTGGGACCAAATTAACTTTTGTTGTAATCAATATTATGCCAGAAATGCTGTCGATTGAGCTTAACTTGTATTGAACCCAGAATATTTGCTTATTTGGGTGTCTTGGATGTACTGTACATGTCTCATAGAAATAGGGAACACCAGTCAACTACAATTGCCTTTTACACAAAAATCATAAACGCGACGATGTTTTAAAGACTTGCAAAGCGTATTTCCAAAACTTGTGCATAACATGTTCTAATGGACAAATACTTACGGTCTCCTCTTCCTCTCTCATAGCAGGCATGGTGCTTATGGACAGGTTGATAGCCGTTATAGTGACAAACAGGACTGACAAGCAGGCGAAGATCTTTCCTGGCAAGCCAGAGTGAGGCTTCTCCACCATGTCTCTTAGTTTTTCCATACAGTGGCTGAGCTGGGATTCCCTGGCTAAGCCAGTTTTACTGTCATCTTCATCCTCCTCCTCCTCTTCTTCCTCCCGCTCTAGCTCATCGCACTCCTCCACGCGCTGCAGAAGTCGTCGACGGCAACACCATTCCAAGCTTTCTTCCGGAACGCCCCAGTAGAGCAGCTCCTCTTGGAATGACAAAGCGCACATCTCACGCAGGGAACGTAGCTTCCCAGCACGCAGGAAGGTAAGGATGGTCCGAAACGCGCAGGGACTGCGATCAAAGAAGAACTCATTGTGGACGACATCATAGTCGTCGCATACCCGCATGATCTCATCAAAGCTGCTGCACAGGCACAACTGGCCCAGCCGTGAGAGAGGGAAGTCCTCCAGTGTGGTCCAGGGAAGCTGGTAACGGAGGCCACCAACATTGATAATGACATGCAGCCGCTGGGCACCTGACGGCAGGTTGGCATCTTCGGTGGAATAAACTGCATCAGTGCTAGTATTGGGGTCAGTTGGAGGGAGTCGTTGTGCCCTTTTATAATAGACACCCTTTAGGGCCTCTTTCTCCTGGAATGGTGGAGGGTTCAGAGAGGTGTCAGATGTGCAACTCAGAGCACTGTAGTCATAATCGGAACCATCCCCTGCCAGTAAAGTCATCTTTCACCTGGCCACCTCTACCCCAGCTGCTCTAACATGCCTGTAGTCCAGTGGTTCCTCTCAAAGAGTAACCTACACAACAAGGAGGATAGGTTAGGACAGGATAGGATTTTATGAACAAATAATGAAAAATATTGTTTAACAGTGTTTTATTAAAGGAATAGTTCACCCAAAAATGAACAGAAAATAAATTCTCTAATAATTTACTCACCCCATCCCAGATGTTTATGACTTTCTTTCTACAGCAGAACACAACTGAAGATTTTTAGAAGAATATGTCAACTCTTTTGGTCCATAAAATGCAAGTGAATGGGTGCCAAAATTTTGAAGCTCCAAAAAAATCATAAGTCAGCATAAAAGTAATCCATACGACTCTAGTGGTTAAATCCATATCTTCCGATGTGATATGACCGGTCTGGGTGAGAAACAGAAACATTTTAAAGTCCATTTATACTATAAATTCTCCTCCCTGCTCATTGAATCTCCCTTTTAACTTTCACATTCTTCTTGTGTTTTTGGTGATTCACATTCTTCGTTCATATCGCCCCCTACTGGGCAGGGAGAAGAATTTCTAGCAAAAGTATACATAAATATTGATCTTTTTCTCACCCACACCTATCATATCACATCGGAAAATATGGATTTAACCACTGGAGTTGTATAGATTACTTTTATGCTGCCATTATGTGCTTTATGAAGCTTACAAATTTTGGCACACATTCACTTTCACATTGTATGGACCTACAGAGCTGAAATATTCTTCTAAAAATCTTCATTTGCAATCTGCAGAAGAAAGAAAGTCAAACACACCTGGGATGGCATGAGGGTGAGATGGCATAAATGATGAGAGAATTTTCATTTTGGGATGAACTATCCCTTTAAGCTTGGTTAAAATTACATTTGGAAAATACCATTGTTCATATTAGTCCATAATGCATTAACAGCTAACACATGCAACATTTAATTTAGAAAATGTATTGGTATGTGATGTAATTATCGTAAACAACTTGACAAATTACAATGAACAACAAATACAACACAATGCAATACAAAATAAATACTTTAGTCAGGACTACTCTAGTGAGAATCACCCTGGCACCAATTGAAATGAACTGGACCTCACACAAGACACCAAAATATGTGGTGATTTTTGATCACCCTTCAATCAAGGTGTATGTGTGGTTGATTATTGATATTTATGCAGCCCCACCTTCCATCCTCGTGCCACCAGCTAAGGAGTTTCACCTTTACAGTAAAATAATGATCCAAATGGACCATTCAATACATTAAAATTATGTAAATTGGAGGGATAGGTCATCTGAATAATCTGAAGGAATTGTAAAATTCGCCCTAACCCTTTAGAGCTCTTCTGTATAATCAACACAAGAAACACAGTTGTTATAAAATGAGTTTTATTTACAAAAAGGTAAACAAGAATAACTAACAAAAACTACAAAGTGGTACTAATATGCTAAAAGATGAATAGGTAAATAAAGCGCATAGAATGGAAAGATGTAAGTGGTTTAATTGGATGTAGCAATGGCAAAGTATGATTATTAGCTTATAAAAGATAAATAGCTATTTCTCTGTTAAATAATAAGGTGAAAACCTTTTTTCTGCTTAAACAAAAAACTCAAAGATTATTTTCTAGACATTTGATACACAGGTTATGTAATCTAAAGAACAATAGAAAATCATAAACTGATAGTATACACTAATGCCAAGGTCTCTGGAGAGAAGTTTGGATAGGGATATATTTACGTTATGCTTGATCGAGCGATGGGTTCGGTGATGTTGACATCTTCCACTGGGGCTCAGGGCCACGTTACAGTGGGAAATGAGCTGGATTCCATTTTAACAGCCTTGGGCACGAAGGAGCTGAGGAATGCTGGAAGCACCGAGAGGGTTCTTGCAATCTGGAACAGCCCTTATGTCATTGCATGTTTCTTTATCTGGAACACGCAGATGCACGGAACTTGAAGAGAAGGTTTACTCGCCAGAGCTATACCTTGTTGCTGTAGTTATCTCCCTGGTATAGGGATTCTGAACTTGGCATTGCAATAGTCTCTTGTAGTGAAGTGGTACTCGATTAGTCGATTTTCTACTGTCTCTTAGATGGAGACTAAGAACATTGGAGGATCTGTTATCCTCTCCATCAAGGAGTGAGACCAGTATGTTAACGACCCTCTGGACTGGGACTCAGGTATTCTGTTACATCTTCTACCACTCTGGCCGGAGATTCAGAATGTTGATTATAATTCTGTTATTGCTCCCGAACTCTGACAGCCGGGAACTCAGAACAAAGTTGTGGTCATCCGAGGGATAGTTTTACCTTCCTGATGAGGAGGAGATTTCAGTTTGGCACCTTCCTGTTTGAGGGATATGATTGGGTGTTAAGATGAGAAAATGAACTCACAGTCTGGCCCATCCTTCCTTCTCTGTATGGAGCATTTGCACATTTTAAAGTACATAGTAAGAACAGTGCCTTTAAAGTTTTATCTATGCATTGTTTCCTTTCCAAACCTCTTTAAACATACTTTTGGCATTTTTCTGAGGACATAGATACTAAACATGATATTGACAGATTAAATATTACACATGCATTCAATTAAACCACCATAGTTCAATTTGTGTGAACTATTTTGCTAATAGAACAACTGCAGTTTACATTAAACAGAATCAAAGATTTGTCTTTGTAGCTTCTTTGTTTAATCTTTTGCCACATGGTAAGTTAATGCTGCTTCAAGAGGTATTGAAGAATTTCTATGGTCCTCAACTCTGGTCTTAGGTAAAACTTTAGGATGGGGGTTTAAGATGTTGCTAAGAAACCACTCATGTACCAACGAGAAGTCATTTCCAATGTATTGGAAGATCTTTCCTGCCTTTTGAGGGGTGTGTCTGGCAGTTGTCCGAGCAGATTATCTGATGGCTGCGCTTGGCATTTGTTTTTGTTGTTTCTACCACGATCCAATCAAAATGGAGCCACTCTTCTTTGCCTTGACAGTTAAGGAAGTGCTCTGCCATAAACCAGCTCCTGGAATGTCATCTGGTCCGTCTGTTCACCACAACACAAGAAATATGAACTATATTGAGAGAAAAACAGTACAATTAGAATAATCTAAAGAGAGTGCATATATACTGAGCAAATAAAAAGTTACAATAAGGAGTGGATGAATAAAATAAATATAAATGTATATACTGTATACCAGGGGTACTCAATAGACAGACTCCGGTCAGGATCCGGACTGAAGGACAATTAAATCCGGACCGAGCTCTGAAGCTTTGTGCTAGTTATCTGACATCTGGCTAAGTGATTATGTAAGCATATGTGTATTCGCCCGTGGAGCGGGAATAAAGCACGTTCAGCGCTACTCACTTTATTCCTGCTCCGCATGCATTGCCTCTTTCCCAACTATAGACATGAGGTGCCGCATAAAGCATAATTTACTGTACGCAGGAGTTGCAGGTGCAGTTATTTTAACAACAGTAGCGGAGACACCGCTACAGATACATCTTTCACTTAAACAAAGTGCAGAAAACAAAAATTAAGCAGCGATGTCATCATGGCAAGGAAAGTCTATTTATCCTTAAATGAATCAAACAGATATTTAACGCTTCACTATTATGTAAATTGTTTGCTTGTTGTTAGTAGATTCCCACTTTAAGGAAAATTTTAAATTTTATCTGTCAAAAGTACTCCTATGTCCCATACATAGGTATAGATTCTGAATGTACAAATATTACAGTAAAACTGGACTGCTGTCATTCAGCTTCAAAACAAACTGTTCTAATTGATTAATATTCACATCCAAGTGCCCTCGACTGATGAAGTCTTGATGAAATATTTTAATCTTTTGGTAGAAAAGATCTCTCAGACCCCACTAGCTGTCTCTGGGCCCCCAATGTCCTCATCAGGATTTTTATATATATATTTTTTTTAAATATACATAATTTCCTAGCCATATAACTACTGACACCATGTAAGCTACATACTCTCCGGACCTTTGCTGGGAAGGAAATGTAGAGACCGGACCTCTTGGAATTTTAATTGAGTACCCCTGCTGTATACTGTACAGTGTTGGGTGTAATGCAATACTAAGTAATTAATTAACAAATATTTGATTTTATTTGAGTGTAGGAGCATCTAGAACTTCAGATAAAAAACTTTGGCTTTCTTTGGGATTTGCCAGTGAATGACTTCTTGCAAAACAACTGAACACAGAATATCTTGGCATGCAACAGCCTGTGATAGTCTGCCATAGTGTGAAAAATGAATAACTTCAGTGATTCCAACACCTTTTTTTTCCAAAGTCCTCTCAAACAGCCACCTACACTACAGGAGAATGCTGTTTTATTAGCAAGTGGAGTATTTTAAACCCAGACACCTCACTTTCAACAGCACAATGGCTCATCATCCAAATTCCGACACAAAATAGATTTATGGGTCCATGCGCTGGCTGAACATCTCACCATCAACGGAGAGAAACATTCTCCCCCCAGATGCTTCAGAGCCTCCATAGCCAGTGTCCAAACTAATCATATCAATTACCATGATTAAGCTGTAGTGAGTTCACAAGTCACAAATTAGTGTCTTCGGCCCCGGGTGTTCAGGCACCAATCAGGGGCCGTGATAGGGGCCTTTGTGCTGCTAAAATCAGGAAGTGTGTGCGTCATTGAATGCTTATTAGGCACCTGCACTGTCACCCGCCATACGATAATGATTATACTTGGCCTTATGTTTCTGAGCTGTCAAATTAAGCACACGCCAATCACTGGGCTGCCGAGGACCGTTCACAGCCTTTATCTTCAACTCGTGCTGGCCTCCATCTTAAGGAGGCTTGAGTGAGAAAGGACGGGTGGGTTATGGGTAAATTCACCACATCAATAGGAAGATGAGGTTGAGAAGGGGAATGGTTGTCTTTGGAAAATGTCAACTGGTGCCTTGCTAGCCACTAAGAGGGATAGCTCCCCAAAATTAAAATTCTGTCATTATTAACTCACCCTCGTGTCATTCCAAGCAAAAATGACTGCTTGCTTTCTGCTGTTTTCCATACAACGAAAGCACACTGTGTGACAAGGGGCTGTCAAGCTCCAAAAAGGACAGAAACCACCATAAAATTAACCCGTACGACCAATGCATTATTGAAAGTCTTCTGAAGCCATTAAAGAGCATTGTATGAGGAATTGGCTGCATTTATGCCATTATTCCAGCCTGATCTCATAAAAAATGATGTGACTCTGGTGACATTTAAGCAGAATTAGATGCTATAGTTTCTTACACGTATCATGGCAGTTCCAAGGCGAAACGCCAACTCTGTCACACTATAAGCCAAATTTTCACCCAAATAGGGTGTTTTAAATCACTACCGTACAAATTAAATCTAACCGATACTGGCATAAAAAGCAAATTAGAGATTAAATAAACAATTGCTGAAGCAACCACATTTTGTGGTGCTTTTATGACACATTCGGCACATTAGATCGTAGTGCAGCACTCAGTCGAACTACAGTTTAATCTGATCATGTTTGAACATGCTTGTAAATGTAGTTGATTATATACTGCAAAAGTTCAAATGCATGCCTTACAAGTATATTGCTAGATTGTAAAAGTGTTTTGATATCATAAGATCGCATTGTGTGAGGAACAGGGTGAAAAGTATGTGGTTATGCTCGTGTGAAAGGGTATAAAAGTTGTTGTTGTAGAGCCTCTAATGTTCATTTAACCAGGAAACTGACGCAATACGTACAACAAGTTACTTAACAATCATTTTGCTAAAATGGAGGTATAGTAGTACGATGCTATTAGACCAGGTTGCATTATTCATGCCATGTTGTGGGCAAGATATTCTGTGAATAACAAAATTTCGATCTGTTGTTTATCATGCACAGTTACTGCATAGCCTCGGAAGAGCCGTACGGACTACTTTTACTGAACTTTTTTGTCCATTTTTAAGCTTGACAGACCCTGGTCAAACTTTCTTTTTATTTGTTGAGAATGAGCAGTATGAACAACCTTCAAATTTTACAGAAATCATATGAGTTTGGACAGACACCAGCTGAAGGATAAATGATGATAGAATTTAAATTTGTGTGTGAACAATTCTTTGGTATACTACTAATCTACAGAAACACAAATATGGATGGATAGTACGAAATATCTTTAGAAGAAATAGATAAGAGACAATCTTTGAACTGCCGTTTTGGTAACCCAGTGCATCAAGCATGTATTTCTCTTTCCTTCTCTCTCTGACGCAGCGAGATCACAGCATTGCTCCTTGGGCTTTTTCTCCAGATTGCCTCTGAGTCACAGGACTGTGATTCTGCCGGTAACATGCTGAGCATACTGTCAAACCTAACAACGCAGGCCTTCATCGTTTGTGGAAACAAAACAGCAAAGATTCAGAGGTTACAGCAATTGATCTGCACAACACATTACTTAAAGTGCTGTTTTCAAAAAATAATAATAGCAGGATTCTCTGTTTTCTGTCATGAATGATGAGCAACTCGAGTGGAATAAGAGGGATTGTATAAACCTCTGGTAATATGATATTTAGTATGCGAAGCACAGGAAGATTACAGACATCATTTATTTACATTTCTGGATTTTGTTGCTGTTGAAAGGCAGGGGCAAACATACTGTGACAGGGAAGCGAAATTCAATGAGAAAATTGCTCTATGAGAAAATTGCTAGTGTGTTTAATACACTCGGTGAAGTCATGCAAAATATAACGATAACAGCCTCTGCACCGCTTCCGGTATAATTTTAAAAACAGAGGCTTTTGATGTCAGGCAAAATCAGACAAGCTTAAAATACATTACATGTTACATGAAAAATAAATAATTCATATTAAATCTACAAGTATGTGCTGGCAAAATGTATTTGTTTGATATAACTCCAGATCTGAACTATACAGTGTGTACGAAATTCGGTAACACTTTAGAATACTCTTCCTTCGTTAATGGTAACTACACAGGAACAAATGATTAGCACAACATTAACATTGTAGTTACTACTATTAACTAACAAGAAACTATGATTAACTAATTAGTAAGTAATAGCACACATCTGCAGTAGTTCAGGATGAACTAATCAATATCTACTATGTTTTTCATAACTCCTGGACAACTACTACATTTACATTTACATTTATGCATTTGGCAGACACTTTTATCCAAAGCGACTTACAGAGCACTTATTACAGGGACAATCCCCCCAGAGCAACCTGGATTAAGTGCCTTGCTCAAGGACACAATGGTGGTGGCTGTGGGGATCAAACCAGCGACCTTCTGATTAACAGTTATGTGCTTTAGCCCACTACGCCACCACCACTCCACGCATATAACTATAAATAACTATAGTTATTTAGTAGTTGTCAAGGAGTTATGAAAAACACAGTATATATACACCGTTTCATAATTAATGCTAAGCTAATCAAGAACTAATGCAGGGCAAATAATTAGTGTTACATTAACATATTAATCACTACTTTTAACTAATACACTAGATTGTTTACCTAATCAATAAGTAATAGCAGACTTATGATTGGGGTTAGCTATTCATAACAAGTAAATGTTGTTATGCCTCCTATAGGGAACTATGTATTAATGGGTCATATTATATACATCAGAGCTCAAGACGAGTCTATATATACAGATATAATTTAATGACATGTGAAATTGTGAAGTAATTAACTGTCAATAAACAGGTCATGGCCCTGTTGATTATTATTATTTCGACATACTGTAAATTTAATAAAGATAACATAGCCTTGGTCAGCACTTGGTGTAATCACTGGAGGGTCAAGGAGGAATACTGGACCAAAAGGACTCACCAGCCAACATTACCACAAATTACATATAAATCGTAGCCTACAGTGCTTTATTGTAAGATGTTTGTATTTTTTCCTTCAGGGAGTGGGGGCAGAGTCTATGATGTCACCAGTTCCAGCACTGGAATGACTAAATTTAAACGATTAGATTCTGTTTAGTGACATAAATAAAGTACATCTTTACAGAAGCAGGACAGTGTCCTTTTTGTGCTCTTTAACCAGAAATGAAGGAATAACCCCTCTAAATTACTACAATGCCTGGTAGATTGTCATTACTAGCCAACTTACCTCACAGAAATGTATGGTTCTTTTGGATATCTCTCTTAACCATTACAAACGTGTACGCTGTTAAACGGTCTGCACTTATATAGCAACATTTTAACCTTAGTGGTAAGTGCTTTACACTGTGTCTCATTCACCCATTTACACACACATTCACACACCAATGACGGCAGAGCTAGCCTGCCATTGGGAGCAACTTGGGGTTCAGTGTTTTGCCCAAGGACACTTCGGCATGTTGAGTCATGTGGGCCAGGAATCGACCACCAACCCTGCGATTAGTGGACAACCCACTCTACCACCTGAGTCACAGCCGCCTACGATTGTATGTTACTGTATGTTTTGGGGTTAGATTTCTATTAATAACTACTTTGAAAATCATGGTAAACCCCAGTGAAGACTTTACTGTTACCACATCCTTCTGAAGGAACTACTAAACATTTGGAACAGTATTCTAAATTGAAGATCATGGTAACCCGCTAGTAATGCCTCAAGTGTTACCACATCCTTCTGAAGGAATTACTAAACATTTGGAACAGTATTCTAAATTGAAGATCACGGTAACCTGCTAGTAATGACTCAAGTGTTACACATCCTTCTGAAGGAATTACTAAACATTTGGAACAGTATTCTAAAGTGAAGATCACGGTAACCCGCTAGTAATGACTCAAGTGTTACACATCCTTCTGAAGGAATTACTAAACATTTGGAACAGTATTCTAAATTGAAGATCACGGTAACCCGCTAGTAATGCCTCAAGTGTTACCACATCCTTCTGAAGGAATTACTAAACATTTGGAACAGTATTCTAAATTGAAGATCACGGTAACCTGCTAGTAATGACTCAAGTGTTACACATCCTTCTGAAGGAATTACTAAACATTTGGAACAGTATTCTAAATTGAAGATCACGGTAACCCGCTAGTAATGCCTTAAGTGTTACCACATCCTTCTGAAGGAATTACTAAACATTTGGAACAGTATTCTAAAGTGAAGATCACGGTAACCCGCTAGTAATGCCTCAAGTGTTACCACATCCTTCTGAAGGAATTACTAAACATTTGGAACAGTATTCTAAAGTGAAGAACATGGTAACCCGCTAGTAATGACTCAAGTGTTACCACATCCTTCTGAAGGAATTACTAAATATTTGGAACAGTATTCTAAAGTGAAGATCACGGTAACCCGCAAGTAATGACTCAAGTGTTACCACATCCTTCTGAAGGAATTACTAAACTTTTGGAACAGTATTCTAAAGTGAAGATCACGGTAACCCGCTTGTAATGCCTCAAGTGTTACCACATCCTTCTGAAGGAATTACTAAACATTTGTAACAGTATTCTAAAGTGAAGATCACGGTAACCCGCTAGTAATGACTCAAGTGTTACACATCCTTCTGAAGGAATTACTAAACATTTGGAACAGTATTCTAAAGTGAAGATCACGGTAACCCGCTAGTAATGACTCAAGTGTTACACATCCTTCTGAAGGAATTACTAAACATTTGGAACAGTATTCTAATGTGAAGATCACGGTAACCCGCTAGTAATGACTCAAGTGTTACACATCCTTCTGAAGGAATTACTAAACATTTGGAACAGTATTCTAAAGTGAAGATCACAGTAACCCGCTAGTAATGACTCAAGTGTAACCACATCCTTCTGAAGGAATTACTAAACACATCTGTTTAGCTGTGCATTTACTGAATGAGCACTGTGCCACTGTGTGTCCGACTGTTTGTACTGTATTTTATTTTATTTTATATTCTAAACTGTTTCAATTATTCTTATTTTTATTTATTCTTATTTTAATCTCTTCTATGTAAAGCACTTTGAATTACCATTGTGTATGAATTGTGCTATGTAAATAAACTTGCCTTGCCTAAACATTTGGAACGGTATTCTAAAGTGAAGATCACGGTAACCCGCTAGTAATGACTCAAGTGTAACCACATCCTTCTGAAGGAATTACGAAACATTTGGAATGGTATTCTAAAGGGAAGATCACGGTAACCTGCTAGTAATGCCTCATGTGTAACCACATCCTTCTGAAGGAATTACTAAACATCTTGAACAGTTGGGCTACACTTCTGGCCCCACCCCTGGCTCAGATCAACACAGAAAAACCATGATCTTCTCCTCGCTTCTGCCCCACCTTCTCAGCTCCAGCATCCAGTATCACGAATGCTGATTGGATTATAGATTTCATAGATGTGTATTTTTTATGATTTTGATTATTCTATTCAACTAGATTGTGAAGTGATCAATGGAAAGGAGGAGGCAAGAACCGGCTTGACGATATAAATAATGGTTTAATGATAAACTTAAAAGAAGACACAAACACACACACGACGGACATGTCCGTAAACGATCTCTCTCTCCGCACAATCCTCTGCAGTCAACCTTTATCCCTCGGAGGCTTAATTAGCCTAATACGGGACCGGGTGTGTAGGATCACGACCCGGCCCCGCCCTGCCACATAGATTTATTAAGTTATTGAAAAATACATAAAACTGCTAAATATAAAAATGACTTGAAAACACTTACTTTATGATAAACATATTCAAACATATTCTATGACTCAAAAATGAATTGTAAAAATACTTTTTCCTTAAAAATCATGATTGAAACCTTTAAACCAGATTTTTAAAAGATGTTTCTTTATAAATTTTCTGACATCCTTATTTGTCCACTGACCCATATACAGATACCAGACACTTCTTTTTTGTATTGTATTTTGTATTTTATTTTATAAAATACATTGTATTTTGAGGAGTTAATGTGGTGATGAGAAATTAAGAGATAGTTATTTTAATTTAGCCATAGTTATTAGTTCTCAATGAGGCAAATAAAATTCAGTATTATTGATTAGCTAATGTAAACTACCACAATCATCAGTTTGTAATTACTTACTGATTAGTTAATCATGTCTCCATATTAGTTAATTGTAGTGACTTAAGTGTTACTTACTGATTAGTTAATCATGTCTCCATATTAGTCCATTGTAGTGACTTAATTGTTACTGATTAGTTAAATCATGTCTCCATATTAGTTCATTGTAGTGACTTAAGTGTTACTTACTGATTAGTTAATCATGTCTCCATATTAGTTAATTGTAGTGACTTAATTGTTACTGATTAGTTAAATCATGTCTCCATATTAGTTCATTGTAGTGACTTAAGTGTTAATGTAGTACTACTCATTTGTCCTGCTTAAATCCTGCATAGTTACCTATTAATGAAGGAACAGAATTCTAAAGTGTTACCAGAAATTCTAATGTGTCTGTTGACCATCAGTACAAACTTATGTTGACTGGGTTTGCATGTCCGTGCGTGTGTGTGCTTAATGCCACAATAATCAGAATATCAGCGTTATTATTTCATGCACCTTGTCAAAATGATGTATATCATGGGAAATAAGTTCTGGCTGATCTGTGTGAGTCTTATCAAATTATCTATGGCTGATAATTATTTGCATATCAAACATAATAATTAAAGCTTTTCTCCGGGTACAACATTATCTCTGTTTAAACACCCACTCCACAACACTGTCCACAACCAAACAGCTGCTAAAACATTCTGATGGCCAATTTGCCAATCTGCTCCCATAGAATCAGATTACTATACCTACACTTTTGCAAAAAGGATGTGTATGTGGCTCTTTATACATATTGTGACAGTTTCCTGGTGAAATGAACACTAGTGGCGCTACAACAACAACTTTTATTCTCTTTAACTCAAATCAGGAGTAAAAGGGCAGATTATAATTTCGTAAGGACTTACTGTTTGCCCTGTTCCTCACACAATGCTATCTTATGATATCAAAACAGTTTTACTATATAGCGTATTAATTGTAAGGCAATACATTCTAACGGATTTATTACATAAACAACTAAATTTACAAGCGTGTTAGATCAAATTGCAATCAAATTGTGCAGTCTAGGGTTGCCACTGGACCAGTAAAATACAGGATCGTCCCGTATTTAAATATAAAATGATGCGTCCCATATTGAATTAATACAGGACGTGATTTATCCCATATTTAAGTTGGTCAGATGGCATCACGGTGAAATCGTTCCAGATCGGCAATTTTACATTAATATAATTTGGAAAATTTGCCTATGGTGTGTAAGGGACCATCTGAAAAGTCCACAAATGGTGGTAATTTTTCCATATTAATGTTCAATAAGATCAAACAATGTATGAATACAATCATAAAGACAAGTTCAGGTTTTAGGAATACAATAATCAACATAAATACAAATTTGAAAACTTTTTAAAAATATGTATAAACCTTCCAATGTGTATTCATAAATAAGATGAAGATGACAAATAATCAAACAAATTAACCATGTCATGCCATTAAGTCATGGGTTAGGAAAGTTCTCATTTTAGCATATAAGAAAGGATATACAATTTTTTATTAATAATGGATATTAACTCAACAAATTTATTGCTAAAACTGTGGAGGATGTGGTTAGGGGCCGTAACGATGGGGATAAAATATACTTTATTAAAGGTAAAAATAATAATCATAAAAATGCTAAATAACAATTACAAGAAGTCAATTTCAGAAGTCATACATATTAAACATGTCACAGTGACTTCACCGGACAACACAGATACATCTTGATCGGTTAACACACGAGTAATGTTCGAATCATAAAAGCATGACAAGCAATATTAGCTTCAACGAACCAACCAGAAAACATATCCAAGCATTAAAGCAGGTAAACAATTTCACAAAATGGATAACAGATAAATATCCATCTAGACTGCATCAATGCTGTCCTGAACTGTGCGAGTGTTACTGAACTGAGCTGAACAGTTTCTCCAGCCGGAACATGAGACTTATTTTCCTGTTTGTGCGGATATGACGTAATGGTGCAATGATGGACACAATAAGTCAGTGATTTCGTGCCAAATCGAACCCGACAGCTCAAAATGATAAATTGTTTATAGGCTTACCATAGTGAATTGGGGTAAGATAAGGCTTAAAACCACATCCAAATCCTCAGTGTTTGCTTGTCATGATTGAACTGGAAAATTCCGAATATTTCTTTGTGATGACTTAACCATCTTCCACTGTCACCTGGTGAGATCGCTTGGCAAACGGCGCCCATCCCCTTCGACGCATCTCATGCTATCTTCTGGTGCCTCCAGTCTGCTTCCTAAAACTATATGTCTTTAGGACTTCTGCTCCCTTGTCACTAGGCCACACCATTCCCCTTACCCTTAAACTGATCCACTTTTGGCCAGATCATGCACAAGAGTGACTTTCTTCAAAAAATAACAATGGTAGTTATTTTGACTTCAGAAGGTTGACTGCTACATTCAACTTCATCTGTTGAGTTTTGCCATTGAAGATGCCCCACAAAGTTTGGGGTGGAAATGGAACAAAATTAACAAACAGAATTTCAAATCGATACAATGCAGGCATCGAATTTTAACTAGCTTCCAATCCAACACTTTGTTTTAAAAATTTGGTTACTCAATCCATGCAATACAAATGAAAGATGTATGCCAATAACCCGTAATACACTTCCCTCATCTCATTCCAAACCCAGATGTTTTTTTCTTCTGGTGTCCAAAATTTACTTTAATTAAAATTATGGTTCGTCCTTCAAGAAATATGACTTGTCATGAGACCGGGTTGCAATAAGACCACAAACATAAATTAACAAAGTAAACCGGGTCAGTTTCTATATTATAATGAGTAACCTTCACACCACATGACCTCATGGACATACAAGACATTTAAAAGTGTTATGGATATCGATTTATCAACATAAAAAGAACAGAAGTATTAGTCTCAAAGATTATACCTAATTATTTTTATTCATTGAGTGACTCAGACTTAGTCACAGCAAAATGCACAAAATCATCTGCTGAGTTATTCTTACATGTACACCATCTGGAAAACCCATCACTCTCAGCATGAATAATCATCGTTTACCAAAGTGACACAGTAAGAAGGACCAAAACCACATTAATTTAATCTCCACAACACATAATGGCACTGAATAATATTTGGCTCAACTCATTTGTAACTTTGACACTTGTAGCTTGCAGCAAGGGATATATTCTGCAACAGATCTGCAGAGACGCAGTATAAATACATTTTAGTACACAAGCTCAATATGAGTGTCCAACATCAGGCAATTTAAGTTCAACTGTGCCTGCAGCTATGCTCAAATCGTAAGACATCTGCTTACATCAACTCCAAAAGGAATTGTAGAGAAAGCTTTTTTTTTACATTAGTGGGTGGATTTAATAAATTGCTGAATATATTGAAAAAAAGAAACATCTTCGGGGCTATAATTGCCTTCCATTGCTCTCATGGTCCTGAGTCTCTGAACTACGGTTTGGTTCGGCAAAGCTCTTTTCTCACTGTACTTAACCTTTGCCATGACAGTGCTTCTATTCCTGGCTGATTTTCAGAGAATCGCTGGCAAAGAAAGGCTGATGCACGGTGCATTCTGATGTTCCCAAACCTCTGTGCATTACCCAGTTCAAGAGTTTATGTTTTCATTTAAATTCCATTTCATCCTGAATGCCATTTGTGCACTAATGGTTCCATTTATTATTGCATTGTTGCAGGTGTACATTTTAAACATGCAAAAAAAAATAATAATAATAATTTTCAGAGATTAACATCACTTTTACAACAAAAATTACAACACATGTCTGGATTATATTTCACCCCACATCAAAAGAAAGTAAATATGAAATGATAAAAAAAAATAGATATATTTAAATAATATTAATTAATATGTAAAATATAAATTACAGTATATTTAATGTAAGTATATTATTATTTAAAAAATAATAATAAATTAAATATTAAATAAAATAAAACCTTCTTGGACAATTAATTATATTTGTATTTATTTCATTATAATATATATATATATATATATATATATATACACACACACATACACACACACACACACACACACACACACTACACTTACTCATTCTTTATTATAATTTGTTTTTCACATTTTAGAATAATAGTAAAGTCATCAAAAATATGGAATAACATAAATGGTACTCTGGGATTTATGTTGTGACTAAACAAAATCCAAAATAAATCAAAACTGTGTTTTATTTTAGCATCTTCTAGGTAGCCACACTTTGCCTAGAATTTGCAGACATGAACTCTTGACCTTTTCTCAACTTATTTCTTGAGGAATCACCCTGGGATGCTTTTTAAACAGTATTGAAGGAGTTCCCATCTATGTTGCGCACTTATTGGCTTCTTTTCTTTATTATTTGGTCCAAGTCATCAGTTTCAAAAACTATTAAATTTTAGTTTTGTAATGAAATAAATTAATATGGTGGCACAATTATATTTTTGTCTACAGAATTTATTTCAAACATTTAAACATATGCCTTCAGATCAAAAGATTTTTAAGATAATGAGAAACATTTCAGTCAAGTGTTTCAAAACTTTTGACCGGTAGATATATAACACTTTCTTATGATGCGTTACATTCATACGAGCAGACAGAGAAGCACGTTTGAAGTAAGTTTGGAGCAGAAGAAATAGAAATAAACAATGTGTAAATTGTTAGCTTTACGCTAAGCTAAAATGCTATTTCTAGCCATTTTACATGCACGTTACCAGACACAATCATATTTTTTTATCAAGAAAATTGACGTTGGATCATAATTTCTTTTTTCTAGAAAGACCTTTGATAATAAAAATCATATTCTTGATAATCATTTTTGTATTCTGTAATCTGTAGTGGTATTGTAACGCTTGAGCAACGAGGCAGACGAGGAGATGCGGATCCAAACGCAGTTTAAACTTTATTTAATAAGCAAACACAAAGGAACAACCCACAATGGGGAAATAAAACATAAAAACTGTAAACTAAACACGACGTAAACAAACAGAGGACTCGGGAAGGAAACACACACCAGGCTAACATCAAACAACGATAGACAAGGACTGAACAAAGAAACAGGGTATAAATACATAACATGGGAAAAAGGGGCCAATAAACGAACAGAACTCAAACAAGATAACAAGGTGATTAACAGAAGCAAAAGGCAAACTAATGAGGGCAGGTGAAAACAATGACAGAAAACACGAACGCTAACAAGGGGACTATGGAGTTACATAAGGGACTAAAGTGAAAACTAAGAAATGCAAAAGTGACAAAAATGGCAAACAAAAGGACAACAGTGAAACAAGACAGGGTATACATAACAGGTATACATTTCAAAAGTAACCCTTCTATCCCTTTATATATATTATACCCTTTGTTACTTAATCCCCAAATCTATGAAACTGTATTCATAATGGGGTTCTGCTGGACTAGACTCACTCAAGCCTGATTACTGTCAGCCCTGTTCAATTTAATCAACACCTAAATATAACCTTTTCAGCAGCATGAAGTTGGCTGAAAGGTCTCACCCAGTAGCAAACTATTCCAAGGTCAAAAGAAATTCCAGAAATGATGAGGAAAAAGGTGATTCCATTAAAGGTGATTTAAATACATCAGTCTAGGAAGAGTAACAAAGCTATTTCAAAGGCTCTGGGACTCCAAAGAACCCCAGTGAGAGCCATTATCTCCAAATGGAGAAATCTTGGCACAGTAGTGAACCTTCCCAGAAGTGGCCGACCTTCCAAAATTCCTCCAAGAGCACAGCGACGACTCATCCAGGAAGTCACAAAAAAGCCAAGGACAACTTCCAAAGAACTGCAGACCTCTCTTGCATCAATAAAGGTCACCGTTCATGACTCCACTATCAGAAAGACACTGACCTAAAATGCCATTCATGGAAGAGTGGCGAGGCGAAAGCCACTGCTAACCCAGAAGAACATTAAGGCTCATCTGAATTTTTCCAAAACACACCTTGATGATCCTCAAACCTTTTGGGAGAATGTTCTGTGGACTAAAGAGTCGAAAGTGGAACTGTTTCGAAGACAGGGGTCCCGTTACATCTGGCTCAAACCAAACACAGAATTCCACAAATAGATAATCATACCTACAGTCAAGCATGTTGGTGCTAGTGTGATGGTGTGAGGATGCTTTACTGCTTCAGAGCGACTTGCAATAATTGAGGGAAACATTCTGATCTCTACCAGAAAATCCTAAAGGCGAACGTTCGGTCATCAGTCTGTGAGTTGAAGCTCAAGCGCAACTGGATTATGCAACAAGACAATGATCCAAAGTATAGGAGTAAATCCACCTCTAAATGGCTCAAAAGAAGCAATTAAAAATTAATGTTTTGGAGTGGCCTAGTCAAAGTCCTGACTTGAACCCAATTGTGATGCAGTGGCAGGACCTTAAACTGGCAGTTCATGCTCGAAAATCCTCCAATGTCGGAACTAAAGTAGTTTTGCAAAGAACAGTGGGACACCACAAATTCCAGCACAACATTGTGAAAGACTGATCTCCAGTTATCTGAAGTGTTTGGTCTATATATATGCTGAATGTTCTCTATGCATAATAAAGTGACTAAAAAAACATTTTATTTGCACATCTTCAAAAACTTTAATAATCCAAAATATTGACGCCAAAAGGAACAAATGTTTGATCCTTGCATAGCCTACCTAGAATATGATTAACAATTTAATCTGCCAGACAATCACACAACTTCAGTCAAATGGACTGAGGCCAGCATGGCAATTCAAATATGGAAACCTATGACAAAAACAGCAGAATATTTGCTAAGTTTGATATACCTTTTGGTGTCTCTGTCCTGTCTATATTATTATTGTTTTCTGTACTGTAGATTGTAGGATTATACTTGGACAAACTTCAACATAAATTACATAATCATTACATAAGAATTTGTCCAGCGATGGTGTGCATTACCACACATTTTCCATCTCCAGTGTGCCACCAATAGGCCAGCCTCAATGAGTAATCTCCATTATCTCTAAGCACTTCTAGGAACAGACCGCAGCAGCCTGTAACGGAAGACGCGGGTGTCAGCCTGAATAGTGTCACTGCAGAAGACAGAGTGTTTGAGAAGACATTTCCATTAGCTGCAGCACGGCTGGCCTCAAAGCTCAGAGCGCAAGCAAAGCAGAGTCCCTACAGCAGCTTTTGCTTGTCATTTATTTCTTTGTTCTTATTACTGACTGTTTACTTGAAACAACGTTCACTCAAGTTGTGGTATCGTAATTGCCATCGATCGTCAAATTGCTTTCATATATTAACAAAATGGACATTTCTGAAATCCTAGCTGGAAAACACCCAAATTAATCGGAATCAAATCACATCAAGAGCTTGTGATTTGGAATCTAATTAAATCTGGAAGTCTTTAGGGATACACAGCTCTAGTTCTCGTGGTATAAGAAGAAGAAAAAGGCTGGAGTTGAAAATTAGTTTGAAAAAACAACATTAAGTGTTATTGGATGCTGATGAGATGGATTGAAATGGCCTGGACTCTTATCAAACTTCAAATGTTGGATACTAGAGCAGAAGATAATGAATTCGTGGCCTCCTGGGGTCAGTGGAGACCTTATAAACCCTTCAGTGATCTCTTCACATCCTGTCTATGATAAACTAATGTCCTGCAGAGCAGGCTTCAAAATAAATGTACTCGACCATGATTTATAGACTGATGATGGGGAAAAAACAACCCAGTGTGGATAAGAATGACAAAACTCTGCAAGATAAACTCCTGCTCAGACATCTCTCAAATGCAGTTCTTAAAGGGATAGTCCGTCCTCTAAATGTAAAATTTTGTCATTATTTCCTCACCCTTATGTCATTTCAAACCTGTATGACTTCACAGGTCACTGAACACCAAATGAGATATTTTGGATGTGGTGGTTTTTTTTGTCCTTTTTGGAGCTTGACAGACATGGTCACTATGAGAAAATATCTCCTTTTGTGTTCCACAAAAACAAAACAAATAAAAAACAGCAGGGGTTTAGAACAATACGAAGGCATTTGTGATGTAACTAATGACAAAACATATAATTTTGGGGGGTGAATCGGACAAACTAACCCACGGTATTGACCCCCTCGAAACTAAAATCATGCAAAAATTGTTTTGCTGTCACTAAGAACACCAAAGGCAAAGTGGCTACTGCCTCAGCATATAAAGCACTTTGGCTGCACTTCACAAATAATGTGGTTGCTCAGTCCCGCGTGAGTTGGTCAGCAAATCTGCCTACTCGCCGTTGTTCTATAATTAAACATGCTTTGACTGTAGGTCAGTACCCTTACTTAATAGTATGTGAAGACCCCTTATCTTAAGCACTGCACATAAAGGTACATAAAGACAGTTACAGTGCTCATTAATACCAGGTTTTTTTGACAAGAACTCGGAAGTTGTTGATGCCTTTTGTTATACTAAATCACTAACTAAACTGCAAAGCAAGGGCAAAAATAAAAAAACATTTGACCAACAAACTTCAATGACCTTATCAGTCATGTGTGATTATTGGATGAAAAAAAACAAACATTATTGGACACTTGGATTTACACACTCACACACACACACACACACACACACACACACACACACACACACACACACACATGTTGTGTTTCCATGTTTTATGGGGACTTTCCATAGACATAATGGTTTTTATACTGTACAAACTTTATATTCTATCCCTTAAACCTAACCCTACCCCTAAACCTAACCCTCACAGAAAACATTCTGCATTTTTACATTTTCAAAAAACATAATTTAGTATGATTTATAAGCTGTTTTCCTCATGGGGACCGACAAAATGTCCCCACAAGGTCAAACATTTCGGGTTTTACTATCCTTATGGGGACATTTGGTCCCCACAAAGTGATAAATACACGCACACACACACACACACACACACACACACACACACACGTTGTGTCTCCATGTTTTATGGGGACTTTCCATAGACATAATGGTTTTTATACTGTACAAACTTTATATTCTATCCCCTAAACCTAACCCTACCCCTAAACCTAACCCTCACAGAAAACTTTCTGCATGTTTACATTTTCAAAAAACATAATTTAGTATGATTTATAAGCTGTTTTCCTCATGGGGACCGACAAAATGGCCCCACAAGGTCAAAAATTTCGGGTTTTACTATCCTTATGGGGACATTTGGTCCCCACAAAGTGATAAATACACGCTCACACACACACACACACACACACACACACACACGCACGCATACATATATATTAGAAATTATTAATATTGGAAATAAATTATTATATATGTATGTATATATATATATATATATATATATATATATATATATATATATATATAACTATTAATTCAAATAGTTTTGCCAATTAATCATTCAGACCAATTTGTGAACCAGTTTGACTGATTCATTTTTTTTATATTACTTCTTTTTTTTTTTTCCAATTATATTGATTTACTAATGAATCTTTCAGGCCAATTTTTTAACCATTTCAACCGATTTATCTTTAGAAAATTATATTATTGTATATATTGGATTTTTTTTAAATGATTTTTCATTCAAATCTGTTTGTAATGAATCATTCGGTTTGAATCAAGCGTTGCAAGCTTAAGTTGATCGAAACCACCGTCATCAATGGTTTCTATGATCTACATCGCATTTGATGCTTTTGTGAAATGCAGCCCAGACCAATTTGTAAAGGTTTTGAATTAATGTATACTGTATTATTAGATTTTTTTAAAATATTGTTTTATAAAAATTAAATTTCTAATGAAACATTGACCAATTTGTGAACTAGTTCGACAGATTATTATTATTTTTTTTAAATAATATTAATGGATATTATTAATGTATTTAAAAAAAAAAAAAATGTATTCCTTCAAATGTATTTGTTAATGAATGCTAAAAATAACTTAAATAAAATATTGATTCGCTTAAAAAATGTACATTACTACTACGTCTTACAAGCAAGTTTTACTGTACAATGCAATATATAAATAACTAGAAAAATGTCACTTGACTATAAAACATTACATGACTTTTCCAGGCCTGCAAACACGTTTAGATCCAAAATAACAGCAAGAAGATCTAGTTGTATGGCCATGAACCTGTTGTTCCTAGTAGTTGACAAACCCATAAATCAATGTGAACTTATACAGGATTATGCAAAACGTGTTTTGGTTATTCTCTTCTCAATAATCTTGGAGAGAAAGTCCATTTCTCATCGTGCAAATAACTCCACAGAGAAAGTTTCCACAGACTTTATACATGCAATGAATAATTGCCTCGTTTGAATGAATGGACTCATTTTTATGTCAGTAATTATTTTTTCATATTTGAAATTCATAACATGCAAATGTGAATCATTCTTAACCTCAAGCTACCCATCAGGGTTACCACAACACTTCACATTCCTACCTAGGGAAAATAATGTCTGTTTGTACCCACTCACGACTACTGGAGATGTTCCAACTTAAAACTGCATTCATCAAGCAAGAAACTGCACATGACACATTCAGATAAGTGTACTTCAGTGTCATCTCCAACTCTTGCAAACCACTTACAGTGAGCTTTCTCTCTAACGCTGGGTGTGGTGATACAGTCTACTTAATCAACAGTGGGGTCCAAAAGTCTGAGACCACAAGTGAAAATGTCTTTTATTGGACACATTTTTTCAGCAGAACAAATTCAGTAAAAATGTGCATGCGTTTCAGAATTTCTTAGTATTTTGTATGTCCCCCTGTAAGTTTTCCCTGTTTTACATATTTCAAATCATAAAAGGTTTTGTTTATTTCCAGGTTTAAAGAAAATCCCCCCCAGCTTTCAAAGTCATTTCAGACTTTTGGACCCCAGTGCACATCTATTTTCATTTGGATAATAAAAAACGACCAATAAAGGCATAAATATGAGATCCTGATATTAAATGAATGTACATACCAAAATAAAATGACATGTATCGGCAGGTGGCACCAGTCGAAAACCAGACACTGATTGTTAATGATCAACATAACAAACAATCTTTCAAAAGAACTCAGGATCCCCTAATTCCTACCTGCCAAAAAAAAACTATTCACCCCAAAATAACATTTTGTTTGGACATGTAGGGATTTCTTGAAAATTCCAGAAAGCTTGTATATTATATATTGCATTTGTAAATGCTGGATGTTGTTAAATTTGACAGATTTGGTTGATTTATCTGGAAAATGCATCCGGACTGCTGTCACTTAATTGGATCCTTTTTGGGGGATTGACTTTGCCACACTGTACGCTCATCATCCATTGTGCAGGCGTGAATCTTTACTCTCCAATAAAATGCAATTTGACTGGACTTGAATGCCTTGCATTGAAAATGTGCCCGTTTTTAGGAAAAACAAGTGTAAGAATGGACATGAATCCATAGTAATTAGATGAGAATAAATGCAAACCACTGACTATTGCAAACACTATCACATTAGCTATACACACCATTTACACTTGAAATGAAAAAAATAAATAAAAATAAATATATATATATATATATATATATATATATATATATATATATAGAGAGAGAGAGAGAGAGAGAGAGAGAGAGCATTACATTGCTGTAATAGGGATTTCACAATGTGTAACTCATATGAAATGTATAAAAAGGTTATTAATCTGTGTCTAGATCATTGTATGATTTATCTAACAAACTGAATATAAAGTGTATATGTACTGTATAAATACATATATACATACTGTGTGTATATAAATATATATATATATATAAATAATGAACATTTTTGTATTTTGATAACTTAAAAACTAAGAAATGTTCTGACATAAAATGAAGAATACATTTTTAAGATTCTGCACTAAAATTTCTAACGAAACCTGTCAATAAAATCTTCTGGTCATATTTAACCTCAGATCTATTAAATAAATATTTGCATTAAAAATAAAATCTAAGAAAATAAATCTAATTAAAAAAAGTCTAAATTTAGGTCCTTTTTTTTTTTTTTTGCATTTTTGTGCCATTATTTTCAGGATTTTACCCCCCAATTCTCATTAACATAATGGATGTTTTACTTTGACTATTTCCATTTTCAATAATGATTCTCATTACTATGATTGGTCTTTTTATTTTAGTTTTTTTACACTAATTTACAGTAAAAAAAAGATGCTTTTGTTGAGTGATTTTTAACATTAAAATCAGCTGAACTAGAAGGCAGTACCAAGGGAGTACAACCCTAGTGTATTTAGACTAATAAATATAAGAAATGTGTTTTCATATTGCCAGAATAATCATATATAATGACCATATTTTTTGCATTGCGGTAATGACAATGGGGGTGAGGGGTGGGGGGGGGTCAACACGTGTAACTGTCATTAAAATACTGTAATGTCACAATGTAAAAAATCTCAATGACCTTAAAAATAGGCTTAATTTTTTACATGAAAAATATTATTATATTATACATGCATAATATCATTCATTTGTCCTTTTTTGGGGGTCATTTTTGTATAAAATGAACTAATTAAAAGAACATTTTCTTGACAGGTTTCATGAGAATCCCCCAGACGCTCTTTGAAACATTCTCAAAACATGCTAGATAAAATGTTCATCATGTTTTGCACAAATATAATTGCTAATAAAATTGGTAACGAAAATTTATAAAATGAGAAAAACACATTTTAAAACCAGAATACTTTTCACACTATTTAATTATATAGTACACAGGAAGGTATTATGAAAAGCATTGCACTGCAAAAATATTCAGCAATGTGGATAATTTTAAGCCGGGATAATAATTCTTCCTCAAACTCTTCCAATCTCAGTCCACAAACACTGCAATCTGAACAGTGAAGCAGCCCTGATCTGATTTGGCCAGCCCGTACTAGCACAATACAAACTGACTCACAGGACAAACATTAAATACACATTTACAGCATATTTAAACACACAGTAACCCTTCTCATGAATCAGATTATTTGTTTTGTTTCATATCTTTTTTTATCAGAAACCTGTATTCAATCCATTATTTTTTATCCAAAAAAATGTCATCTGCAAAAAAACATCAGTTGGAGTTACTTGCCTTAGTTGTGATTCAGTTCATCTGCAGTTGAGAGTGTTCGTGGTGGTGAGAAATCAAAGACCAAGATTCTTTCACCGGTCTGTGGACGCTCTGGGCTTCTAGAGTGTAAGCGGTACATTTGAAGAACATGAGCAACAGGCTACAGTTCCCTCCCTCTTTACACACATCAACAGCTCTGACATCAGAGGTGGGATGTGCCATTTTTCTAAGAGCTTTTTGAAAGATATCCATAGCAACCAACCAACTGAGGAAGGTTTCCATCTTTCCAACAGGAATGTCTTTGAATTGACGGGTACATAACCCTTCAGCGCTGTGTTTGAGAGCCTCTATGGTGTCTTTATCATTCAAATTGCTCTTTTGCTCTTCATCGGATCTAGTTCCTCAACATCTGGTACATAATGGTGTTCATTGCTGGCTGTGCACATGATATAGATGTGTAGAACTGATGTTAATGGAGGCAACAGGAGAGAAATAGTCCATGCTAAACTAAATATCGGTTGCTTCTTGAAAGAATACTCCACGTTCAATACAAGTTAAGCTGAATTTACAGCATTTGTGGCTTAATGTTGTTTACTACAAAAATAACTTCAATTCAACCATCGTTTATTTAAAAATGAAAAAAGTGAGGCACTTAATATTGAAGTGAATGGGGTCAATTTTAGTGTGAATTGGCTTACTAACCTTTACTGTGCAAATTTAAAACTAATTTTACAACTTCGTTACCATGTTGACGTGACGCCATTAACCCTGAAACTACAGTAAAAACTGTACAGCTCAAATAATACACAAGTTTTAACAGATAAATGAATCTAAGTGCTTTTATAAACTTTTAAGCTTCACATTAATGCCTTTAAACCATCTCAAAATTGGCCCCATTCACTTCCATTGTAAATGCCTCAATGTAACTTTGACTTGATTTTTGAAGAGAAGGAGGGACGAGATAAAATTGTGTTTTGTGGTAATTAACATAATGACACAAATTCTGTCAGTTGAGCTGAACCCGGAATATTCCTTTAATATTTCTGGTCTTATTGTGTATATAATAGTCTGTTTCTCTATAAGTAAAATGGGCTGCGAACACAGTTTTAAGGCAAGACATGGAAAGTTTATTTAAATTGCACATTTCATACACAATGGCAATTCAAAGTGCTTTGCATAAAAAATATAAAGAAACTACAAGATATATTAAAAATAATTCATTTTCAAACCAATTAAGAATAAGAATTAACAATTAAAAGTATTGCCCCAAGTGAAGGAGTTGAAGTACCTCGGGGTCTTGTTCACGAGTGAGGGGACAATGGAGCGGGAGGTTGGCTGGAGAATCGGGGCAGCGGGGGCGGTATTGCACTCGCTCTATCGCACCGTTGTCACGAAAAGAGAGCTGAGCCGGAAGGCAAAGCTCTCGATCTACCGGTCAATTTTTGTTCCTACCCTCACCTATGGTCATGAAGGCTGGGTCATGACTGAAAGAACTAGGTCACGAGTACAAGCGGCCGTAATGGGCTTCCTCAGAAGAGTGGTGGGCTTCTCCCTTAGAGAGAGGGTGAGGAGCTCAGTCATCCGTGAGGAGCTTGGAGTAGAGCCGCTGCTCCTTTGCGTCGAAAGCAGTCAGTTGAGGTGGTTTGGGCATCTGGTAAGGATGCCCCCTGGCCGCCTCCATAGGGAGGTGTTTCAGGCACGTCCAGCTGGGAGGAGGCCTCGGGGAAGACCCAGGATTAGGTGGAGAGATTACATCTCCACACTGGCCTGGGAAGGCCTCGGGGTCCCCCAGTCAGAGCTGGTTAATGTGGCTCGGGAGAGGGAAGTTTGGGGCCCCCTGCTGGAGAAGCTGCCCCCGCGACCCGACTTCGGATAAGCGGTTGAAGATGGATGGATGGATGGATGAATTAAAAGTAATAAAATAAATAATAAAAATGATTCAAAACTAATGAAAAATAAAAAGTCAGTATGTGCATTGTTCAGTCAGTAAATGCACAGTTAGACCAATAAGCATGAACTTATTAGAACAATAGCTTTATTAGCTTTCTCTTTATGTGTCTATATGCAGCTTCCATACTGAGCACACTCCCTCCCCCAAAATTCTCTAAAGAACTTTCTTTTATGTTCCCCTTTACAATACCTATATAAAACTGTAGAAAATATCATTTCCCCAGCTATGACCTGTCCTGCATCTATTCGATCTGGCATGCGCCCATGCCGAATTAACTGGGATAATAATCCCACAATAATTACGATTTAAGTGCCATTTTAAAAAACAAAACAGAATGAAAAAATTTATTGTTTTCACTGCCAACTACATCATTATGCAAAACTGTTATTCAGACTATTAAACATGCCCTAATGTCCATGCAACTTCAATATATTCTGTTCCTTTAGAAACCCTTTTATTTACAAATACAAGATGTCATAAAGCAGTTGTGTCGTGAGATTATAAATGCTATTAAACGCTCGCCATCTGCAAACAGAGCATCTGATTATACACCTGACAAATCCTCAAAAAACTGAACTAACAATCTTGGGCATGCTCGGCACGTACGGCGATTTGCCACAAGGCATTATCTCTGAAACGCTGCCTGTGTTAGCAGACTTCATTTCTTATTGATCCACCTGCCTTGAACCATATCTGTATGGCAGCCGACAGAGAAAATCAGCAGCCACCAATTACTCTCTGATCATGGGTAATAAGTCTTTTGGTGACAGTTCAAAAAGCACATGTGGAGCTAGAACTTTTTAAATGGATTTGTATTTGATTTCCCCTCATCCATAATGGCATTTGAGGACAAATATAAACAAAGTCGATTTTTTGCATTTTCTGAAAGAAATGTGGTCTCCCCATAGTCTCAGTTCCTTCTTTCAATGTAAATCCACAAGATTTTTATTTAGTCTGACAGGTGAAAATCTTAAGTCGGATCGCTTCGAAAACCAGCAACAAAGCTCTTTACAACAAGCCGCTTGATTTGAGGTATTGAGGTATTCAACCTGGTCTTATAGAATCACATAACTATACCTACATTTTTGCACAATGACTTTAACGTTGATTTTGTTACGTTTTGTGGCAGTTTCAGGCACCACAACAGCATCTTTTATTCACTTTCAAACAAATCACGAGTAAAACTGCAGATTATCAGTTAATAAACACTTACTTTTAAACCTGTTCCTCACACAATGATATCTTATGACACCTAAACAATTTTACTACAGTATACAGATCATGACTTGTAAGGCGATACATTTTAACATTTGCATTACATAACCAACAACATTTAGAAGCCTGTTCAAGTGTAATCAAATTGCTCATCTGAGACAGCATTGCACTTGCGATGCAAAGGACCAGGGAACGAGTCCTGAAGAGCACGTGAGCTGATCCGAGAGCTAAAAGTGTCATAGAAGCACCGGAAAATGACATGGTTGTCACATAATTTCATGAGATCAGGCATGAGGTATCATTCATGTCTGTAGCACAAACAGTAAAGGACGAGTTGCATGCTAAAGTTTAATACTTCGGGTTAGGGAATTGGACAAACCCAAACCCAAACCCAAGTAAGAGCAATAGTGATAGTGATCCTCGCTTTCGTGCAAACCACTAAGAAATAATAATATCCCATCATGAACAAGAGAGAGGAGTAAACGATGCTTATTTCCTGCGACAGCACTGAAGAGTATTGAATCAATACCATAGGATGAATTATCCATGTTCAGAATAATCAGAGACTTGTTTGGCCGCCTTGAGCCACCAGTGAGTGAAGCTTCCAAAGATTGCTGAGACAGAGGCAATAAAAGAGGTGACAGGTCAAGTCATTGCAAGCTATCATTGAGATGAATACACTCTGGGCTACTAATGCGTCACTTGAGCCTCACTATAACGTTCCTGTGGTTTAGCAAAGCGGTTTGCAGTTATAATCGCTGCAAATAAACAAGGTGAACAAAGACGGTCACTTCTGCAACTGTGGCAAAGCTTGAAAAGGATAGTTCACCCAAAAATATCATATGGGTGTAATGGGAATGTCCTTTCTGTACATCCATTCTGAAGGGATACAGAAAGGCCAGTTCAATCTGTACAATGAAATGTGCAAGACTTTGAATAGTACGGTGGCCCATGAAGACCTCAGCTTCCTGCTTGATCGATTAGTCTTTTGAACTGCAGTGAATTGTTTGAATGAAACGAAATAATTGAAACAAAGGATTCCTAATACCAGTGAAAAGGAAGCAACTCAATCAGATAATTAACAGGACACTTTGAGCAGAGGTAATGAAAACCACAGAAGCATGAGATGCTTTAACAATAAAAACGATTCTCTATTGAGATTTTAAAAGGAATTTTTACTTTCGGAAACAATACTCTTGAGCTGTTTTAGCTACTGCTGAATTGATCACAGTTTTACGTAAACATTACTGAACAGTGCAAACATCCTCGAATGTCCACAAATGCAAGCTGCAACAAAAAGATCTCCTATAGCCATTTAAAATGAATTGTGTTTAAAGCTGGTTTTCATTAGCACTCTCATTAGTCATGGGTGAAACATCCACTGTTAAGGGATAGTTCATGCCTTCCCAGATGAGTCTGACAGTCTTTCTTCTGCAGAACACAAATAAAGAGTTTTAAAAGAATATCTAAGCTCTGTTGGTCCTCACAATGCAAGTGAATGGCGACCAGAACTCAGAAGGTCCAAAAAGGACATAAAGGCAGTATAAAAGTAATTTTACTTTACTTTAGTAATTTTACTTAAAATGTACATCCATGCGACTCCAGTGGTTAACTTCACATCTTCAGAAGCGATATGATAGGTCTGAGAGAGAAACAGATTGATATTTAAGCATTTTTTGCTATAAATCTACATTTTCCCTCTTCCACGTTCTGGTGTTGAAGTGACTTTCACTTACACATTTAGCCACCTACTGGTTGGGGCTGGTCCAAGGTGGAGATTGATAGTAAAAAGGACTTAAATATTGATCTGTTTCAATCCCACACTATACTGCTTCAGAAGATATGGATTTATCCATCCGTCTGATTACTTTTATGCTGCCTTTATGTCCTCTTTGGACCTTTTGAATTCTGGTCACCATACACTTGCTTTGTGAGGACCAACAGAGCTGATATATTCTTTTAAAACTATTAATTTGTGTTCTGCAGAAGAAAGAAAGTCATACACATCTGGGATGGCATGAGGGTGAGTAAATGATGAGAGAATTTAGATTTTTGGGTGGACTATCCCTTTAAGTACAAGATATCTTAATGAAAATGTGCTCAGTAGCCTAGCTGTATTAAAGTTGCTGATATAAAATGTACTTAATAATCAAAAGTATAAGAAAATGGCTTTAAGTTAGTTTTATTGTTCCAGGTTATATAAGTTTTGCAAATGTTACTATAATATTATTTTCATGAGCACATCTGCTCTTTATAGGTTCATAAACATGGTAGCGTAGTTAAATGTAAATAGCCGTTTTATAAACATATGCACTGCTAAATATTACACATATGAACAGCTTTCGACAACATCAGTATTTGACAATGTTCATAATGCTTAAGACAAAAACATATCAATGCTAATGGTAACGTTATAGCCCAAAAACAAAATTTACACAACACACATTGCCCCAACATGATCACACGCGCCGTGAACGGGTCGAGAGTCGAGATAGGCTACAATGGCCCTCCAACTGGTTTTTTATGTTTTGAAACCGGACGCGTCGTAAAATGACGCCAAAGGTACACCCGGCGCGTCAATAAGCGACGCCAAGGGGTCCTGCCCGAGCGTCCGTATGTGACGAGTTGGGGTGTGAGAATGTGTTGTCCGATACCCTAGTATCGGCCACATAATGCCGATCTACTGACAAGTGGCATCTCCTATTAGACATGTGGAACGGTCTTCAATGGAAAGGAGGAGGCGTGAACCGGCTTTTCAATATAAATAATATTTTAATGAGAAACTTAAAAGACAACATAAACACACACATGACGGACATGTCCGCTAACGATCTCTCTCTCCCGCACGACACCCTGCAGTCGACCTTTATACCTCGGAGGCTTGATTAGCCTAATACGGAACCAGGTGCGTAGGATCACGACCCGGCCCCGCCCTCCGACAACATGTTTGAATCAGCTCCAGCATGTATACCTTCCCCTCTTTCACGACCGGATGCGTGTCACATACGCAGTGATGGAGACCCGGGTTCGGATACTGTGTTGAAACCAGAAAGTAATTGCGTTTGCATAATCAGTGACGAGCGCAATTCGTGGGTTGCATTTATCCCACTAACATTACATTTTTACTCCACTGATGCTTATGTTTAGGCTTGGGGTGTCAGTATATAAAACACACATTCATCTTCAATGTATTACTGCATGTATAGCTTAAAACAAGTTGCTTCAAAACATACTTTTGGTGCCCCTCCATGGAGATTACACCCAGAAAATGAAGCTCACACATACCCATGCGCCCAACAACACTAACCGCTTTAGCCACTGGGGGCAGTGTTTTAAATTTCAGTCAGCACAGGCCAATTTAAAAGCTAAAGAAATGTCAATCTACTGTTTCCTATTTCACTGTGCAATTTGTTTGTCTTGGGTTACACTCATGGTTTTGATTCAGATTTGCAAATTAGTTTACTAAACAAATTGTTCAATCTGATTATTGAATTGATTTAACCGTTTAAAAAAAATTATGTATCTAAAGACTCAACAAACAAAAAAATTCAATATTTCTGACATCACTATAATACGGTGGCCATGAAGTGAAATCTGACAACACAACGGCATGCATTTTACATGTCTTATTTTTTTGTGGTGTTCAATAGGAAAAGCAACTAAAGGGTCTAGAGCAATTAAAAGTTTTAAAGAGTCTTTGAAATCTAAGGAAGTAAACGTGAAAATCAATTGAATTATTTCTACTTGAATAAAGCAAAAAATATTCAAAAACTGTACATAAGTACTGTAATGAAAGTCTTGTACTTTGTTATTATGCACCTCTGGATACATCAACTTGTTTTAGTCAGCAATTCATGCTTCATAACTTACTTTAAAATAATATTTTAACTAACAGAGTTCCAACATTTTAGATAATTACAGTATATGTAAGAGCAGCGTAGTTCTAGCGGGAAGACTAGCAGCTGTACATCATTGCACCATTAGCTGGGTAATTCCCAACCAATCACATGTAAGCCGTTGCTTTATAAGTCTGCTCACAATTTATCACATTGCTGTTTCAGTGCGCTAACGCTTCAACCTCCACCACCCCACCACCAGCAGTTGAGTCCCGTCCTGCACTGGGGTAGGCTCCTCGCCCCTGCATCCTATCTCTTGCAGGATATGATGGTTCCGAGTACTACAACTTCGGACTGCCAGACGGGGCCTACGCCAAAGAGAGACATTACTTTTCTGTTTTATTTCCATCAAATAAATGTCATCTTCAATTTCAGTTCAGCCTTCCTGATAGAAACACAGGATCCATTTTTTTTTCTAAATAATTTTGTTCTCATGACCTTAACAACAAAATCCAATGAACTGTTTGGAAATCAACTCACAAAAAATGACCTTTGCCATAATTGAAGCATTTAGGAGTTTTATTACATTGAGTGGGATTTTGCAATTCTAATGAGCTCTGACCACACTGTGGCTGTGGTTGAGTATCATTTCATGGACATTATGATCGATATCTGGGAATGCTCGGACAACAGTGAAGCAGCAACAGCAGTGAGTGAAAGCATGGCTATGAATGTATCGATTGAACAAGCTCATAATAAAGTTTACCATAGAGCTGTGTAATAATATTTTGAATATGAAATTTATATTTTCGGTGAAAAGCAAAAAAAACATTGAATAAATGATGATAGATAAGTTATTGTCATGTTTACCTTGGCTATTGTGCTGATGCACATTGAGGTCTAAAAATCAAGAGCATTAGAAATTTGAAAAAGATTAATTAATAAAGAAACACCAGCACATTGTATGCAGTTCGTATCGCAAAAACTTGGCAAATACTCGTGCTGTCTCGAACCATATGCTCCACTCATAAAATGAGATTGAAAATGCCAAACTCATTACAGGAACGGTGTAATACAAAGCAGAGATTGTGATTTATTTGTCCCCTAGTTTCTGTCTGCTCTTAACTGCGGTATTAATGACACGATTAGCAGGCGATATGGAGCTCCATGACGATTCCACATAAACAGCAGTGGCTCGGAACACCGTCTGCAGGGAAAAGATTGGCATCTTAGAGTGGAATGTGACTGCCAATTCCAAAAGGAGCGAGAGCGGCATCCTCCAGTGATAACTCGTATTAGAATTCCTCATCCAGCCTGTCTACAAAATGAGCTTTGGCGTCCAAAATCGTGAAGGGACGCACAGAAGAGCTTGGAATCTAGTTATAGCATCACACCTCCAAGTAATTTCCCCCGTCTTTCCCATTTCACACCTGTTGTTGTAAATCAAGAGGAAAATCCCAAGATTTGATGGTTGATTTCCCTACACCAAGAGCCCCAAAAGCTCTTCATTTCATTCATATGTAATCAAAATGACATGGAATAAAAATATATAAAACTGAAACAATCAAAATCGAATCAAGATCTTGTGAATCTCAATCCAATCTGTATCAATACCCAGCCCTACAGTTTAAAGCCCCTGAGACAACTAGCCCCAGTCTCCCCTATATGCTTGTATAAACTGTACAGACTTAGGTTAGGGTATCTTCAAAATCCCTAATTCCTTTCTTACTCTATCCCTTCTAAGCGAGTACAGTGGAGCTTACTTCTAGAGCCTCCTAGTCCAAAAACACCTAAGCAACTGACTCGCAACCAAGCAGAATACCCTAGCAACTGCATAGGAATCACTCAGAACACCTTAGAAACCTCCTAGCAAGGCCTACATCCCTTCAAACTTCTCTCCTAAATGACTTAAATAGTGAAACTACTGTACAATGCTAGAATTGTACACTGAACTAGCAAAGTATCCAACGTACTCAATGCCTATGCAAACTTCATTAATCAACTACCCTGCAAACAGTTTTAAAATTTCATGCAAGGCTTTGTCAGTCCAACACCCAAAGTATGTCTAGACAATCTTTCCTTTACTAGATTACAATGGGTTTTTCTTACACTCAGCACGATATGCAGTTCATTTATACAGATAATTTAGCAAACGTTGCAACGTTCCCCTGACAGATAGCAGTAATGTTAACATTAGCTATTATGGCCGAGTTCAAATTGGCATAGTACCATACTACTCTTACTATTTCTGACATCAACTGATATGGCAGTAGTGAAAGTAGTGAGAGTAGTATGGGAAGTATGCTAGTATTCCGAGCTCAGCCGACCATTAGTTAGTTATAATAAGCAAACCACAGCTAGCTAAATAGGGTGATAACATGATGGCAATCATCTGGACTAGGGCATTTACAGTTTTGCCGAGACAGACCAATTATACACCCAATATGGTGGCTGTAGAAAAGGAAGTCCCGCCTTAAATATAAATGAGCCAATCACCTTTTAGATACAGATATCGTCAGTTAAAGGTGAAGTGTGTAATTTCTCGCCATGGGTTAAAGGTGCCATAACATGCACTGCTGCCTCCCAGGAACAAACTGAGGCACCTTTGTACAACAGGTGTACGTTTCTGACCATTTTGGCGCCTTAGGCGAGATCGCTGTTGTTGATGGGTGGAGGTGGCGGTGTATTAGCAACTTGCAGGGCAATCTCGTTATTGATGCTCTTGTTTGCCAGAGCAATCTCATCATTTGTGGTGTTGTGCATGTGTGTGTGTGTGTGTATGTGTGTGTGTGTGTTTGTGTGTCCTCCACCTTGTCAATGCAACACCAATGTTCACTCTGGTTTTAGTCCATTCTCTGTGACTTTTAGCAGGTCTTTGAATTTTGCCAAAGCTGTTTATTTTCCTCTGTACATGTCTGCCATGGTTGTTCATATTCCCCTGGCTGAAACAAGTAGCCACGCCCCAAACTCATGCTATAGGTAGAGCTAGAACTGGATGGGTGGAGCTGAGCGGGCAGCTCAAAATATAAACATCAATGTTTTGATAGTGCCTGGGAGGCTAATTGTTTAAACTTTTGAGGGAGGTAGACCCATGATTGGCTTACTTATTGTAGTCAATGAACAATAAACTGGGATAGTAGAACGGATTTTGACATTAAAATAAGTTACAACTTCTTTAGCGTGATCTGTGCTAAAGCAGCACATTTTATGATGCCATTGTTGTGAGATTTTAATACTGATTTGAAAAATGTTCTTTGATCATAAATAGGGTTGCCAGCCATCCCGTATATTATGTAATTGTCCCGTATATTACGGAATTGTCCCGTATTTAAAAAAACAAAATTGTGTTCCGTATGAAATCCATATGGGACACCGTTTGTAACGTATTTTAGCGTCTCTCACCCAAACTGCTGAGAAAGTTTAACAAACTGAGAGAAATGGACCACAAATACAGTACACACCTTTCATGTGAGTTCACGTCGTAGCATGTTGGTTTGGTTCATGACTTAGAACTCTTTTATGAAATCCCTATGGATGAAATGAACGGGAAAAAACTTCCGGAACCAATACAGCTGAAAAAGTTGGTAGGCACTTTATTCCCTGCCAGTTCTTTCTTAGCAGAAACCACCAATGAAATGAGTACAGGAAGTACTGAGTATTAAACAACTTGAACATTAATCTAGTCACTGACTGTGGTAATATACAAAACACTTTCATCATTAGTGTATAAAGTAGGGCCTGTGTTTGCTTATTACGTTGAGTTGTGGTCTGTTTGCACTCATAGATATGGATGTTATGTAGATGATTGTCAATTTGGATGTCGGATTTACCCTGTGCAGTTAATTTCATGGCAACTCGAACACAATGCAACTCTATAGAGAGCCAAGGACTGCCAGAATGTAAGTCTATTGTCATCATAATTATGCATTATATGCATGGTACAATGAACACCACGTCTAAGCACTTGTTCAGACTGAACTGATTGGTGTTGGAGAAGCCAAAGACCAAAACCAATCAAAATTGCATTTCTGAGTCATACAAGCTGGCACCACAGATTTATCATAACATAATTCCTGTAGAAGTGCCATTGCTAGTGTGTGACCAGAATCTGGAAAGCACAAAAGTCTGTCAATTAAAAAAAAAGACCACTGTCGAGATAGGATAAGTCACTTTGAAATAGTCTGATCTGCATTTGCAAGTTAAACATTTTACAAAGGCAATTGGGAAAAGTATTTGTAGGTTTGCGGACCATACAGCCCGACACAGCAACATTGGCTCAACCAATGCCGTGAGTTTTGGGTGGGGCAATCTGTTTGTGTGACCAATGAAAAACAGGGGAAGTGTTCAAGAAACCTGTCTAAAAACGATCATTTGTGGAATTCCGTTTGGTGACACAAGTGGCACAGAAATGACAAACACTGAATTTTGTTTGGCCTTTAATATTATCCTATAGTTTTTTATAGTATTGTTACAAAGTAGCCCAATATATTTTTCTACAAGACTTATTACAGGCATAAAACACACATGTGAATGGCAATTGAACACTGTGTGGACTTCTAGAAAGTGAAGTCTTGATAAAGAAAATTTCAAACTCTCACAATTTTTTTTATAATTTGTCTACAAATAAGACTGAACAGCATATGTACATGCAAAACAGGATATTTTTGTCTTAAAATCCCCACAACAGTGTCATTTCCTCCACATTTCCACCACATCTTCTGTATTGATCTGAGACAAGGCTAAAACAGTCAAATCTGTACATAAAAGGCATTTAAAAACTAATTATAAATGATAAAAGCCTGGTAAAAAGTTAGCAAGTCAGCTTTAATATGACCTTCATATAACAAAATGGAAAAAGTTCAAATCTGTTCATTTAAATGAAAATCGACATCAACACCTAGGAGATGAAATTGACCAAAGTTGAAGAAAAACCCGACAACAAACAAGCCTGTGTGCGTGATTATGGTGAAAGATAGCTATACTGACTTGGTCACATTTTTCTTATGGAAACAAAAAACAAATATTGAGCTCACAGTTTCAGGAGAACTATAAACTCTGCCAATAACTGTACATAGTTGTTAAAACACCTGTTATAAAAATACATGGTCAAGAACGCCACAGGTTACTTGTGTATATCACTACTAAGCAAAAGGTTTCCCAGTATCAATTCCCAGGGCTTGGCATTAGCACTACATTTGGCTTTTCTCAAACAGGCCTTTTATACATGTGTTTACATTCCAATCATCTTAAAATACTTTTGTGACACTCCAATAGAGCAAGCTGCATTTGCTGGTGTTTGCCGCAGGGTCATTTCCCAGTGTTGCTAATGGCTATGTTTGCAAGAAGCCATTGAGAAGCAATACTTTCAGAAGAATCAGCATGTTACCCATTCGGATGCCCTGCATGCTTTATAGACCATAATATCCTCATAATATTCAGGCCATATTGTGTGAATAAGTTGAGGTTTCCCGTGTGACAACACATTAACCCCAGTGAGACCTGAACTGCTAGAAGCCTTCATTGACTAGAGAGCTCAGAATTTGGGTTAGTCAACTGAAACGGGTCTAATGGGACTTCACAGAACTATCATTTTTATTTATTTACCATACAGTAATACATTTAAACTAATGGGGGTACAGTGCCAGGATGTGACACAAAAAACTGAAACAAAATCATTTTCATGACGTTACGTTCCTTTACCGGTTCTTTAAGAACGTTTGCATTCTTGAATACTCTGAAAATACTCTGATAGTGTTTTGTACTGCTCTGCTACTAAATCTCAGTGCCAAGGCAAAATAAATGATGTGTTTTAGCTAACAGAGTCTTACGAAAATTCATCCGAGATGGCAAAATTGTAAGATATCGTAAGACTTAGAGACCATAGAGGCCGAACAACAAAAACAAATTCAACCCGATTCAATGTAGGCATCACATTTTAGCTAGACTCCAATTTGACACTTTAATTTAGAAAGAAAATATCTGCCAATAAATTTGGTTACTCATTAAATATTTATGAATGCAATACAAATGACTGATGTATGTCTAAAACCTGTAACAGCTTCCCTTGGCTCAATCCAAACCCCGATTTTTTTTCTTTCATAATAACACAACAGTTATTTTCCTATTACAATCATAGGTTTGGGTTTGGGTAACTCTAGAAGTAGAGAATAGCGAAGTCACTGGGGTCATAGATAAGAATGCGCATCTTAAAAGGGATAGTACACCAAACAGGACAATTCTATCATCAATTACTCACCCTCGTGTCTTATGAAAGCCATATGACATTCTTTCTTCAGTAGAACACAAGACAAGTTATTTAAAGCAAAATATCCAAGCTCCAATTTTACATATTGAAAGTGACTGGTGATTGTTTGGTAAACTAATGCTTTAAGAGGACATGGCCCTACACTTCCTGCTTCACAACTGAAGAGCCATTCTATCAAGAGTACTACCCATAAACACCATGTTCGTCTGGACAGCACTTACATGTGGTTCACCTCTAAATACAATTGCAGCGAAATTGAGATCGAAAAGTGTTTTTGGCACTTACACCACTGAAGAATGCGTAGACCATCAGGCTACCACATTGTGCTCCCAGGCAATGATGGCTTATAGCGAGAACTCAGAATAGTGACACATTCAACTGCCAGGCTAATTGTATGCTGTCGTCGTTGGTGCCAATTTTAAGAATGGCCTCTAAACAGTGGTTCTCAACCCAAAATTGCCTGTTCTGAAAAGGTTGCTGAAAGCTGGGGGGAGAAAAAACAATACAAATGTGCTGCCAACATTGATGGCCTATACCTACATGCATTTGACACATTGCAGGCTAACAGCATTTAACTTTATAAATCTTTCATAGAAATGCATTAACTGGACTTGATAAATCAGAGCAAAACAGTTCTATCGGGAAATTTTGTGAAAATTTAAGATGACATTTATTTGATGAATATAAAACAGAAATGTAATGTCTCTCTTTGGCGTAGGCCCCTTCTGGTGGTCCGAAGAAGTTGTACTCGGAACCGTCATATCCTGCAAGAGATAGGATGCAGGGGCGAGGAGCCTACCCCTGTGCAGGACGGGACTCAACTGGTGGTGGTTGGGTGGTGGAGGTTGCTGTGTTAGCGCACTGAAACAGCAATGTGATAGATTGTGAGCAGACTTATAAAGCAACAGAGTACATGTGATTGGCTGGGAATTACCCCGCTAATGGTGCAATGATGTACAGCTGCTAGTCTTCCTGATAGAACTACGCTGCGCTTACATTTTGAGCTCACTTGTCTGGGTTCCGGACGTTTTTTCCCTTTCATTATTTTTCCTATAGGGTTTTCAAAAAAAGTCTTCATAAAAGTGTACTAAGCCATGAACCAACCAACCAGCTCTGAGGTAAATTACTAGATTACAACATTTTATTTGAAGCAAAAAGTAAAAGTAAGACAAAGTTACTTAATGAGGGAATGAACTACAAACCCATGAAGCATTGTGAGTGACATAACTGAATTAAAAATGATTTGATTGATTGAATTGATTTAAAGATGTTGATAAATAATCCATATATCGAAATATTCAAATATATAATATACAAGTAGTTTGAGAGTGTAAAGCCGGCACCACTCTAGCATATTTCCTCAGATTGGTTTTCAGTGGGTTTCATTCAAATAATCGCCAGCCAGGCGGATGGAGACAAATCGTTCATTAGCATCTGTCAGTGGGATGTCATTAATCACTTGACAGTTAGGACTCCCTGCTGAGTTAATGGCTTCAAAAGCCCAAAAAAATACACATCCGGCTTGCTTGAAAAAAATCTTTCAGTTGCCGAGGCGGGGTCTTGTATTCTCATCAAGTGATCAGTGAGCTTCTTTTACTGAAGAACTAACAAGAAGTCAAGCTGATCTGAATATTTTCATCTCAATCAGCTGCATATCATCACAAATGCTGATTGTAACTGAAAGTGATCTTGTCACCAAGCGTTTTTCCTGCATTTTTTATACTAAAATGACATCAGAAAGCAGAACCACAACAGTCTGTTTTTATTCCACTTAATTTCTTTACTAACTGAAACCTGACTCCACAACTCGCTTCTCTCTTTTGGATAGCAACAGAACAGACACAGGTAGGACAGCATCAGCAACTTTTTGACAGATACAAATATGGATTCACTCTTTCTGAGTGTTTGTATGTGCAAGTGTGTGGGCGTGAGAGGGAGAGAGAAAGAGCTCTGTGACCATGATAAACAGGTACTTTTCAATGCAGAAATAATACAAAAACAACTTTTGATGGATAAAATGAACCACAATGGAAATTTGACAGTTTTGGTACATTTTAAAGTATAACTACGTGAAAGAGAACCAAACCATGAATAAAATGCAACTCTGAATCTATTTTAGTGCCTGTATCGGAACAAATCAAGCAAGCTATGGGTCAGAATAGGCCCTAAATCACAATTATTAATGCTCTTTTAATTGCAAATTGTTAAAGGTTATTTTGGCGAGCGCAAATGTAGATCACACACACACCAGTTTGATCGCATGCCTCAGAGACGTGATCTAATCATAAGTGTGAACTTAGTGAAGTTACCGGCACCATGCATTTGTAATTGGAAAAAAAAAATTAAAGAAGTGCAACTTCTTGAAACTGCCCAAATTAACCCAATGCGTTTACACATTTGTTTCCACTTTCCATTCACTATTTTCATCTGGTGTTAAAAAGTAGTACTTGGGGGCCTGGGTAGCTCAGCAAGTAAAGACATTGACTACCACACCTGGAGTCGTGAGTTCGAATCCAGGGTGTGCTGAGTGACTCCGGTCAAGCTTCCTAAGCAACCAATTGTTCTGGTTGCTAGGGTGGATAGAGTCACGTTGGGTTAACCTCCTCGTGGTCGCTATAATGTGGTTCTTGCTCTCAGTGGGGTGCGTTGTGAGTTGTGCGTGGATGCTGCGGAGAATGGCTTGAGCCTCCACACGTTCCTGTTCTCTGTGGTAACACGCTCTACAAGCCACGTGATATGATGCGCAGATTGACGGTCTCAGACGCAGAGGCAGCTGAGATTCATCCTCCACCCCCCAGAGGCAAATCACTATGCCACCACGAGGACTTAGAGCGCATTGTGAATTGGGCATGCCAAATTGGGGAGAAAAGGGGAAAAAAAAATTTAAAAACCTGGTACTTGCAGCAAGATTAAAAAGTTTATGGCAACAAAAGTGTGGAGTGTGTTTGATAGTTAGTGCAGATTTTAAAAGAACAAAATGGGTTGTCAAAATCAATTATCGCTTGGAGGAGATCACAGGCTGGAGGGTCATAATTATAACCTGCTCTTGGCTGGCACTCTTTCTTTTCAAGAAAGATTGATCTGTGTAATTGCAGATAGAAGCCAGTCGACGGTATGTCTGACAGGATGTTTTTCACCACTTCTTAGAACATATCAAACAAAAGGCTCCTAAAGGATCTGCGATTTGACAATATGAATGGTGGGTTTGATAATCCACCTCACACAGTTATGAAAGACAGCTGGATTTTAAGTGACTTGATTACGCATTAAAATTAAACAGAATGTGAAATGCCTGACATCACAGTTTATTATTTACCACTATTGAGTTTTTTATTTAATGGTATAATTCACCCAGAATTGTACAATCAATTTACTTGTAGCTTGTACTTCACTTAAAGCAAGAAATATCCTGTTTTGCTGGATATCTCCCTTTCAAATATATCTTGTTGGGTTTGCAGACTGACACAAAAGAACCTATGAGAGGTAGATAGAGCTAATCCTGTTTTCGGCCCAGACTTGTTAATTGTGTCATTACTGTTGGATGTGCGGCTGCTGTCCTCCTCTTCATCTCTGGAGACATAACAGCATGTTGACCCTGCTACTCTGTTCCTCACAGCTAGTGTACTAATATTAGCAAACTGTTATGCTGATAGCACCCTGCCCCCACAAAACAAAATTTTTACACAAGCTATCTCATACCAATGTTGGCTTAGATATATTTTGTTCTTTTACAGTGGCAAAATGTACTAAAATCTGTCTTAAATAAAGTACTTAGAAAAGTTATTGTGCAAGAATGGTACAAAATTGCGTCAACAAAGAAAATCACACAAGCATTATTGTCACCCCCAGCATGCAAACTTGAGCTACAAAGAGCCTCATTCATTTTGTTTTATCAATCAATTGTTACCTGTGTCATTCTAATTGCGCTGTACATTTCCATGCCCATGTCTGAATATATTGGTTAAAATACTAATCTCACAATAGATGGATGGATGGATGGATGGATGGATGGATGGATGGATAAAAGGCGGTGTGAATGTTTGTTTACGTTTCATTTTTTTGACAGTTGGACATTGAATCCACGAACATTCTGGAGTCTTGGTTCATCTGAACATTCCGTCAATGTAAGTCTATGGGAATATTGGCCACTTTGAATGTTCACTATGGGACTGTACGTCCAACCAGTTAGAAAAGTTACAGCAACCTGAGTCAGGAAAGGCTGAAGGTTTGTGCCAAGTTTGGTTGATGTAGCTTGAAAGCTCTAGAATGGGTTACAATCATATGTATTGGTCTTGGTTTAGTGATTTAAAAAAAAAACTGAACCAAGTGTTTATAAAAGTATGTTGGCTTTGGCAACGTCCACTCTAACTTTTCCATCTCTCATCCTTCACCAAAAATGGAACATTTAGAAAACGCTCTCCATTACCTCATGGTTTGAAAACGATAAAGATGGGAAACTGAAAACTACATTTTTAAATGAAAACAAATTATCGTGTGTATGTAGCCTTTGTGAAGCCTACATAATGAAGTAAACATAAGAGTGAATTTTAGATAATTTCTCTACTTTTGAGCCATTTTTGTCAAAATCTGGCAATTATTTTCAGAAAGAAATATAAAGAAATAGTCCATGTGTTTCTACATTATTTCCCTTTCTGTTATCAAAATGTTTCAAACAAAACGTGTTTCTTGGTTCATGAACGGCATTCATGTTAACACATACAACTTTTGATTTAAAAAAAGTGTTAGTATATGTTGAACTTAACATTATTAAGATTAATAAGTATTGTTCATTGTTAGTTCATGTTAACTAATGTTAACAAATGGAACCTTATTAAGGGTTACCATTTCATGTACAATTAATTAAATATAATTTAAATTATAACTAATTGTAACCAATTAAATTAATAATTTAAACAATATTTGAAACAAATAAATGACAAAAGTTATAATTAAAAGTGTAAGAGCTTGACTAGCGCATATAAGTCTGGTATAGGCTACCCCCTTTAAATACTTCCTTAAATAACAACATAAGTAGCCTATATTTTTAAAAGGAACAGGATTGAAGAGGAACTGCGTACCGGAATGACCCATTTATAGGCCAAACATTTTCATGTATTTCTAAGGAAAAAACCCTCTTGATTTTTGATCGATAAGAACAGTTTACTAAAAAGTACTGCAGGACAATAAATCAATCGTAAGGTCTGTTTTCCTGAGAACACCCGGAGGCTACGAGTTTACAACAACAACACACAAGTGCACATTATGAACACACAGTGCAGGTTTTAGCCTCTGTGATGGCATAAAGCAGACTCAGGTGTAGATAAAGATTCACAGAGCGCACTCTGCCCCCGAGGCGCTTTTTCATCCAGGTGATGTTGACTCAGGGTCATGACCTTTTTCTTCCACCGAAAGTAGCACTTCACCTTCTAAAGGAGGGCTGTTTCCACATGGCACAGGGGGATATTAAAGGCTTTGTTGTCCTGTGACCGACAGGAGCAAAATGGTGAGAATTGAGGCAAAGCCCTCTGAAGAGGAAGCCGTGACGTGCTGCTTTGGGCTTCAAAAGGTGAAGCAGACAATGCGAGAACGCATTTGTGATTCTGAGCTTGTACCTGGTGTGAACGTCTCATCATTGAGGCTGATTACACCACAGGGAATGCTCTGTGATTGAGACGCTGTCAGCAAATGGAAATTTTGATTAAACAATGTATAAACGTCATGCCATGCCAACAGAAGTGTGTTAATATGCGCTATCACTCAAGCCGAAGAGAATGACATGAATTCATAAACAAAGAAAAACAAAAGGGTGAAAAATGTCAGTTAAATGCACATTTGACCACTCAGGGTTCAGTATGAAATTTGTGCAATGACTTGATTCTTGTATACCAGTTAGGGGCCATTCCCACATAATGAATGGTTGAACACTGGCGCTTAATATTTTCTAACTAAGGGAACGTTTACACAACAACGATGTACTAAAAATGACAAAAAGTTTCGTTTATAGACAACAACATTGTCAAAACGATCCGCATTCACACGGATCCGCAAAAACGACTAAAAACGCTGTATTATGCATGCCAGGCCAGTAGTTGGCGATGTCACTTTGTAAAGAAACACTACGTGCCTGCGCACATAAGCATTCTTCCACAGAGCGGTGAATACAAACAATGAAGATGGCGAAAGCATCAAGCAATTTTGTCTGGATGGACGATGAGGTTGCTTTATTGCTTCAAGTGACCCTGGACTATAAAGCACACCACCTTTTTAAGGACTCCAACTGGTGATCTCATGTTGGTCTGTTCCCCTGGATGTTAGGACAAAGTTCTCGAAGTTCTCGACACATGACGTCATCCTTTTCACAAATTTGTGTTTTTGTATGTTAACACGGAGACGATAACGGCATCGTTTTCAAAAACGTGCATTTTGAAACCCGTTTTTCAGGCCCCAAAATGGCATTGTCATGTAAATAAACAGCCAAAACTCATAAAAAGTTTTCAGTTTTTAGTTGAAACGTTGTCATGTAAACGGCCCCTAAAATGTAAGAATTTTGGTTAGGACTGTTTTCAGTTGTTTTTCTTTATAAATGTGCTAGATGGACGTGTTTGACCATTGTGCATCATCCCACGCAGGAGCACCTGTCCTATTCTGCATATCGCGACGCCCTGTTGTGGTCTGTTCTGCATAACGCAGCGGCTCATTAATGCTTATCGTGGCCCATTCGGTACATTCCGCAACCATCGGCCCACTCGGTTCTCGTGAAGGACATTCCGCACCTGATCAGCACAAAAGTACATCGGCCCACCAGGAAAATGCCAGGTATGCCAGAATACAGTCCAGTCCAGTCCTGACCTAAACATAACTGATAGTGTCCTAAAAAAACTGTTTGATCACGCAAACTTGTAAATATAGTTGTTTATGTAATGTAAACATTCATATGTATTGCCTAACAAGTCATGCACTATAGTGAAAATGTTTAGATGTCATAAAACAGCATTGTGTGGAACAGGGTGAAAAGTAAGTGTTTATGAGCTGATAATATGCCCTTTTACGCATGATTTGTGTGAAACGGAATAAAAGTCTTTGCTGTAGCACATCTAGTGTTCAATTCACCAGGAAACTTCCACGATACATACAATTATGCATGCAAAAATAATTGTGCAAAAATGTAGGTATAGTAATGTGATTCTATGTGGCCAGATTGAAAAAGCTCTTAGGACTCAAAATGCGACATGGATGTATACCGTATTAGATGTCATTGAATGACTAATAATCAAGTGTGTGAGTCACAAATTACTTTATTAAAGGGTAAGTATTCAGGGACAAAAATACTAATTGATCAAACCACCCCTCATGATTTTTTTAGACTAAAGAATGATCAATGAGTCAATGTAATTCGTCAAAAATGCAATTCCACCGATGACCTACTGGTAAAGAGGAAATATTACTGACTTGTGACTCACTTTGGCATTGTATCAATTCCCAAGAAATCCAAGGCAATATACCCCTCCGAAATGAAGAAAACAGACTCTCAATTTGCAATGCAAATGCAATTTCGATACCCTAGTATAATTAATGGAGTTACAATGATAAAGGTTTGTAATTTCAGGAGAGACACCTGCATGATTTGCCGTGCAGGTTTTCAGTGATTGAGACAACTAAATAACAGTCCAATTAAGGAAGAGGATTAATTGTCATGTTCACACACACACACACACACACACACACACACACACACACACACACATACGTAGTGTTTCCATGTTTTATGGGGACTTTCCATAGACATAATGGTTTTTATACTGTACAAACTTTATATTCTATCCCCTAAACCTAACCCTACCCCTAAACCTAACCCTCACAGAAAACTTTCTGCATTTTTAAATTTTCAAAAAACATAATTTAGTATGATTTATAAGCTGTTTTCCTCATGGGGACCGACAAAATGTCCCCACAAGGTCAAAAATTTCGGGTTTTACTATCCTTATGGGGACATTTGGTCCCCACAAAGTGATAAATACACGCACACACACACACACACACACACACACACACACACACACACACACACACACATGTTGTGTTTCCATGTTTTATGGGGACTTTCCATAGACATAATGGTTTTTATACTGTACAAACTTTATATTCTATCCCCTAAACCTAACCCTACCCCTAAACCTAACCCTCACAGAAAACTTTCTGCATTTTTACATTTTCAAAAAACATAATTTAGTATGATTTATAAGCTGTTTTCCTCATGGGGACCGACAAAATGTCCCCACAAGGTCAAAAATTTCGGGTTTTACTATCCTTATGGGGACATTTGGTCCCCACAAAGTGATAAATACACACACACACACACACACACACACACACACACATACACACACACACACACACACACACACACACACACACACACACACATATATTTGCAAGTAGGGCTTTGTGTAAAACCTAAACTAAATTTCCTCTCTGACACTGAAATGGGACATCATTTAAATGCAGATTTTGAGATCATAAATAATATGATTGCTTTTCAATAATGTGACAATTCTGAAGAAGTTAATATGAAAACATGCCACTGTTATGGAGCTATTTCTATACCTGATCTGACACTTAACCTAATCAACAAAACTTATGCATCCACTGGGTTGATGTAATCATATTAGATCATATTTTTGGACTTTAATAAATCGATGTTACCACATCAAGCACCTTTTAAGTTTAATTTATTTTGTCATATCTGATATAATGTCATATAAAAGTCAACTGACCTGGTGTAAACCTTTTTTAACATTAGTCTATACTTAATTAGTATTATTTTATTTTTTTTACATTCATTTTGGAAATTGATTTTATGTAAAATAATTACACTACATAATATACATAATATACTACATAATCACATTTAAGACTTATTTTCATTATTTAATCAGTGTTATACATGAGTTGGAGATCAATGCATATATGCAAGTCAGATATGCTTCTCCCAACTGTGTCTCTCACCTGTTCAGTTAAAAATAGAAGGCAGGTTCAGGTGTTACAGGGAAAAAAAAAGTCTTGTTTTGCTTTACTGAGGGAAAAAAAAGAGATAGAAATACATTTTGTTTTAAGTTTAACACTGTTTCTATGGAGACAGCATCGTTGCTATGTGACAACAAGGATAAAAAAAACAAATATGTGACGTGATATTCAAAGTAGAATGTATATCTGAATCTGTGTTCTACAGTATGTGCAGTATGTTAGAAAGCACGTATAGTAAAGTATACAGTAGTGTTGGAACATCCTGTCAATCAAACTCAGAAATTATCAGAAACGCTTTGATAGAGATATTTTGAGATTCTAAATGTTGTTTTGCCAGTCGTTGTGTCTTGAAATCAATAAAGAGGCAAATAAACAATTTCTGAGCAAGAAGTTTACGTTTTCATTGGGAAAACTGCATTCCTAAATAAAGGTAGTCCAAGATTCTTAGATTACGTCCTTAGATTAAGTGTGGTGGTGTAGTGGTCTAAGCAATGTAATGCTTACAATGTAATGGTGGTAATCTGGTAATCAGAAGGACGCTGGTTTGAGCCCCACAGCCACCACCATTATGTCTTTGAGCAAGGCACTTAACTCCAGGTTGCTCCAGGGGATTGTCCCTGTAATAATTGCTCTGTAAGTCGCTTTGGATAAAAGCATCTGCCAAATGCATAAATGTAAATGTAATTAAAAATGCACAGGTGCAACTTGGTGCCAGTCCTCCCTATACTGTAGGCAAACTAATCAATCCGCCAGGGGCTCCCGTCACTTTCAAGCAGGGACTAAAAAACGAAAACCAAAAATGAATGACATTTTTAGCAGAATGTATTTGAAAACCAGAACAAAGTGATTTTCAATTGTATATTGAAAACATGATTTTTAAAAGCTGGTAACTGGTTATAACCGGTTCATTTTGTTCCGATTTTGTTTCCAATTTGGTTGCGGAACTGAAACGGAACAGAAAAATAAAGTTCTTGCTCATAGAATCCGAAATGAAAAACATTTTGTTTTTAGTCCCTGCTTTCAAGGACAATATAAGTAGTGTTATGAATATACTGAAGGGAGCCCCCACACACGTTTTTTTCTTAGGACCCCCAAAAGGCTAGGACCGGCTCGTGCAAAGCATAGTTTTGCATTTTGTGACTTTAATTTATGATTGATTTAATTTAATTTCACTGCTATTTCTTTTTTGTAGATTCATGATTTGCACTGCTGTTCAATAATGGTTTGCTTGTTGTTAAATGTAGTCATCAAAACCATGTCAAAATCCAAGTAACTTGTCTCTGTCGCACAGTCTACAGTCTGGAAAGTGATATGGCCGTCAGCATATCCATTATGACATCATACACATATTGTTACATTAGATTACATTGTATTGTAACATTTCTTATTTAGAAGCTATTAGATAGTCAACGTTTCCCTGAAACAGTTCAGAAGCTCTACAGCACAAATCACGTTATTGTGGCAGGCAGTGTAATGGGTTTGAAATATATCTGTTTGTTTTTTTGTTTTTTGTCATTGGGGCCTTAATTTTCCTCATTGTGTATATACTGGATGTTTAGTTTGCTGTCTTATTTTTCACTCTTGCTTGAAAATATGTTAATATAATCTGATTGGTATGGAATAGTTTCAAGAAGACAAAAAGAAGGACAAAAAAGCACCATCAAATTATATAAGAGCAATCCATGCAACCCATGTGCTAAATTCAAACTTTCCTTAAGCAGTATATGCTAGCTTTGTGTGAGGAACAGATTGAAATCTTTCCCTCCGATATAGTTCTCAATTCCCGTTTGCTCTCGTGCATATTCAAAATGAACACATGAAATTGCCGCGTAAGGTTTTACGTCAATGATGCCAGACGCTGTTGGTTCTCACGTCACAATGCTCCTAGTTTGAATACACATCTATGTGTTGATGTACAGTAAAAAAATTATATTTGTCAAAATTAGTTGCATTTATTCATCTTGGTTACTGTTAATTGATAAAAATCCTATTTTTCATTGATTGTTCATGTAATAATGCATTAACTAATGTAGATTAATACAACCTTCTCGTAAAATGTTAACAGTCATTTTTACTGTAATACTGAAAAATCTGAGATATCAGAGAAAATAATGAAGAGAAGAAAAAGAAACTCAAAAGTTCAACATATTCACTTGAACAACAAAATCAGGGCCATTGAAGCTTTTTAGGTGTTTTATGAGCAGACAATATTGATTTCTCAAAAATGACATGCTCTCTGCTAGACTGACAGACAGAAAGAGAGAGATGGAGACAAATTATTTTAATTATTTGGTCCAGAATCCAGACAGCGCTCAGATCCAAGATTTCATTCTCACTAATGCCTTGCTTTCCATTAGTGCCAGCTAAATGTGAATGACCAAATTCTTAGGCAATATGCATGCATAGACAACGCAACATGACCTGCCACCATTACAAGTCATGATAACAGAGCACTGGGCAATAAAGTCAATCCATGTCATTTCTCCTTCAGAACAAATAAGCTACACTGGCCTGTTTTTTGTGGTGATGGACATCAACACAGATGCTACAAAAAGGAAGAAATCAGCATGAAGCTTGTAATTAAAAGTTGCTTTTTTGTCGTCGTGCCCAAGGTTACTCGTACTATTTCATTCTGTCTTTCTTTCAAGCCTATCAGGCTCATTGCGTCCTTTTTAGAAGACTTGGAAAAGTGAAAGCCCTTCATGGCTCAGCTAGCTTGGGCAGATGGATGGTCTCTTCGTTCTAATAAAGTCGCAATCACAAACAATATGGCCACTACAAGACAGACTTGGCAGAATGATTCACAAAGATGAGGGAAAAAGGTCACGGCCCTGGGGGAAACATTACACGGAGCACTGAAGTTCTGAGGCATATTGGATGTCTTCGGCCCACATAAGAACCCACAGTGGTCCATCTGCATTACATTAAATGCATCACCTCCTCTTACCAATGAGATTATGCATGATTTAGTCATGTGAACTACTGTACTGTCCAGCTGTGTCTCAAATGCACTTACCCTATGCACTCTGACATGTGAATTTGTACGAATCATGTATGAATTTTCAAAGTATCATCTCATATGAAATAGTACAGGGGTGGATTATGAATAGCAAGAGCCCCGGGGCCAAATGTATTTTATTTATTTTTTTATTTTAACACGTTTAAACCTATTTTTCTACAAAATAATGAAATTAAGTACATGTTGCTTGAATCCAATAAATACTCATTTTGAAATATCAGTAGCAAAATAAGCATCATTATTAATTTTACTTCAAAAATCAGAAAAGATTTCACTTAAAAAAGATGAGTGCAACAAAACATAATGGTTGCTAGTGTAATGGTAGTCAGCTGGTAGGTAGCTGTAGCCTTTAGCCTCCTTGTTAGCATGCCTACCTCCCACACTGGAGATGCCGGTTCAAATCCCGCTCAGAGCGGGTTGAGCAGGACCGGTTACAGTGGTGCCGTGACCCGGATGGGAGTGAGGTTTAGCGGGTGAGTGTAACAGGAACCAGCTGGTGGGTAGCTGTGCCGTGTGTAAACCTCACTCTCTTGACCTCAAGAGGCGCACTAGCGACTGATGCAAGAGGCTGTAGCCTTTAGCCTCCTTGTTAGCATGCCCTCGCATGTTGGAGACACTGACTAGTGGATCGAGCAGGACCAGTTACACTAGTTTGGAAAATTATATAGTAAGGTCTTCTACTTCCAGTACAGCATAAAAACTTTCACCAGGAGACAATAGACATTTCATACATATCGTGATGATGTTGTAGAGGTCAAAGTCATGTATAAAGTCATGTATCAAATATGATACAAATATGTGCAGCTTTATAAGGTTAAAGAGTTGCTCAAATTTTTTTTATTAGAAACAGGAAGGCAAAAGGGTCCTATAAGAGGGCTGGGGGCTCTCATATGGGGCTTTTCCACTGCACGGTTCAACTCGACTTGTCTCGACTCTGCTTGCTTTTTGGGGGTTTTCCACTGTGGATAGTACCTAGTACCTGGTACTTTTTTTAGTACTACCTCGGTCGAGGTTCCAAGCGAGCCAAGCCAATGCTAAATGTGATGTTGTGGCAGCGGGGGCGTGGTCAAGCACCCGTCCGGGAGAGGAAAGCGATAAGGGCGCTTACACCTGAGCTAAATTATGCCTAACACCTGTCTCTAATTCCAGTGAGCACGAGGAGAGCGGCATAAAAGCAGACTCCGAGCCTCCAGTCGAGAGAGAGAGCCCAAAAAGCAACTCAGTGTGCCATATGTTTGAGTCTGTGCTATTTGTAAGACAGCAATTAAAAAGCCTACCTTCAGTGATTTGAACCCCGTTTCCTGTGTCCTCCTTGACCATCCTTCCTGCAACGTTGCTACAGATGTCAAAACCCTGCAGATCACTAATTGGTCAAAGAGAATTGTCACTACAAGCGTCACTTCATTTTCGACACGTGACCCGCTAGTTTTAAAGTTAGCTACAGCGATAGCAGTATTATTTGTTCATACAATTTTCGAAATGCATTTTTCGCAGTATTTACACAATTGCATGAGTCTCTTTTCTTTTTGAGGGCTTAATGACATTATGCTGTTGGAGGGACAGCTGTTTGATCTAAATGATTTGGGATGCCACTAATTACACACATTAAAAGGCTGTGCTAAAAAACAGAAAGCCTGCATAATTAAGCTTCCCACTCTCTTCACTTTACTTTAATGGGAATGTGAGTGTGTATGTGTCAGGAGTCCTGACGGATGCAACAGAAGTTGATTTGAACCGTCAGAAAACATGTGATTTGGACTTGGCAGATTCATCACCGTGCAGCTGCATGCTCTGTTGATGGCACCCAAATCTCCAAGGAACATTTATAATAATGCATCCAGAACAGAACAGGAAATGGTGGTGGTGATATGCACGAAGAATGCAAATTGCCAAAAACAAAAGAAGAAGAATGTGAAAGTGAAAGTGGAGATTTGTAGTTAAAAAAATGATTTCAATATTGATCTGTTTCTCACCCACACCTATCAAATCCCATCTGAATAAATGGATTTAACCACTGGAGTCGTATGGATTACCTTTATGTGCTGTAATGGTGTGTGATTGTTGCATTTATTATAGCATTTCATTTGTATGCAATAGAAAACTAGTCAGATTTTTAAAACTTAAAAATATTGATTGGTCTCATTATGGATGATCAGTTGTGGCTGTGTTAGGTGTGTAAGACTCTAAGTGTGAATGGCACAGAGATCCTGATGGCATCACAGATGGCTCTGGCACAGCAGAACACTGAAATGTGTAGAGATCTGCCAGACTTTCCCTGCAAATGTCGAAACTGTTTACACTGTGGTGTATAACTCAGGGAGTCTGTATTCTGGGGGATTTAGTCAAGATCTGTTAAAGGTTCTTTCTGAATTGTAAAGGGGGCGTTCTTAGTTACGTTTCATTTAAAGAAATATTGCAAGCACAATACAAGTTTAGCTCAATCTACATGATTTGTAGCATAATGTTGATTACCACAAAAATTTATTTTGAACCTCCTTTCCTTTATATATATATAAAGTTTACAACTTTGTTGCCATGGTGACGTAATGCTGTAACGACCATAAAAATGGCAATATAAGCAACAGCTTAAATAATACACAAGTTTTAACAGAAGTACTAATGTAAGTGCTTTTATATGATTATAAGCTTCACATTTCTACCTGCAAAGATTGGCCCCATTCACTGTAAGTGCCCCACTGTAACCTTGATTTGCACGTTTTTAAAGGAGTGACAAGTCGAAAATTTACATTATGCCTGTTTATTCTGTTGGTTCCTGTTTTTCATGTCTCTTATTTTGAACAGTTCATGTCATATCATGTTTTGTTCCTGTTTCCTTGTCATGTGATCTTCCTGTTTCCCTCCATGTTCATGTGTCTTGTTTTCATTGGTTCATTGTTTGATTACTTTGTTATCAGTTCTGGTGTGTCATTGGTTTTAGTTTATTGTCTTGTTATATTCTTTAGAGTACTGTTTGTTCATTGGCTTATTGTGGCAGGGCGGAGGGCGGGGCCGGGTTGTGATTATACACACCCGGTCCCTTATCAGGCTAATTAAGCCTCCGAGAGGGATAAAGGCCGATGGCAGACGGTGGTGCGACGAGAGAGAGAGATCTTTTACGGACATGGCCGTCATGTGTGTGTGTGTGTGTGTGTGTGTGTGTGTGTGTGTGTGTGTGTGTGTGTGTGCGTGTGCGTGCGTGTGTGTGTGTGCGTGCGTGTGTGTGCGTGCGTGTGTGTGCGTGTGTGTGTGTGTCTTTTGTTTAAGTTTATAATTAAAATATAATTTATATTGACAAGCTGGTTCTCGCCTCCTCCTTTCCATCGAACTATGTTACACTGGTGCCGAAGCCCGGGAAGGAGGAGGGATGCACGTCGCGGAGTCCTCGACACTGCTGTCCACCCAGGGGAGCACCGCTGCCATCCACTGGGGGAGGGAGTAGACCGACCGCCCGGACGTGGTGAACGGCCACCGTCCGCGAGGCGAGTGGGGACTGGACTCCCTGCCAGGGGTGGAGGAGAGCCCTGCCATCCCCCAGAAACGCGGAGGGGTTGAAGGAAGACCGCCGTCCACGAGGGGAGTAGGGAAGTGTCTCCCCGACCGCCTGGAGCGGTAGGGCCGCTGCCAGGGGCAGAGGAGTGTCCCCACGAGTCGCCGAAAACGCGTAGGGGCATTCTGACCACCAGGGGTCATGAGTCTGACTCCGGTCCGCTCAGGGAGAAGTGGCTGTCGTCCGCCTGAGAGGGTGGAGAAGTGATCAAGGACCATGCGACGGTGTATCGGCGAACCGGCGAGTAGGCTTTTTTTTCCCTCTCTCTCTCACTGCCGCTCTGCGTTGGCCTTTTCCCTCTCGTTAAATTTCTCATGTTTTTTTGGGGGGGTACTACACTGTTGCAGGAAGTACCCCCCCCATTTTTATTATTTCTGTTTCCCTCCCCTTGTCCCTTCCCTCATCCAGGTAGATGGGGATGACCTGCCGGCAGACCGGGCTTAAAGCACGCCCTCCCCCAGGGAAAAGGGGTGTACGTCAGGCCGGGGGCTCCCCAGCCTGAGAGAACGAGGGAGGAATGTGGCAGGGCACATCTTCTTCATCATTGCCATTGCCAGCTACCATGTTACAATGCCACAAATACTGTCAGCTGAACTTGTATTGGACCCATAATATGAACTTTGTGACAAAGTGTCAACTTTGTCTCAGATGTTTCCTTAGGAGACATAAAAATAGATAAGAAAATAAAACAAATGTGGATTGCAAGGCTCAGACAATTGGGTTTTGGATGAATTTGATGAGAAACATTCATATTAAAATGAAATCTCTAATGTTTGACTTTGGTATCTTGGCAAAACTGAGCACAGTTTAAATATTTTTGAGATCTCTTTTGAAACTTTAGAGGACATTTTTCTCAGGAGAAAAATCTAAACAGGAGACTAATGCAAAAGTTTCATTTGTCCTCCATTTAATGTCATTGCGGTCAATTGAGAGGAACAATTTTAGCTGGTCTTTTCAGAATTACTATACCATGCTATCTTGTCTATGCCACATCCTTGGTTTCCTTTGCTGTACTGACCAAATCAGTGTATTTCAGGAACACAAAGCAGGCCGGTCTACATACTGTAGATAGCCAGTTGAAGTCAAAGAAAGTGGACAGATCAGAGCAAATGTAAAAATCAATGCACAGCTCACTATTACACACTGGCTACTCTAGCAACCGAGGCATTGAAAAGACCATAACATGAATCACTCAGCTGGAGTCTGTACAGATATGGCAGGCTGCACTGATGAAGGCAGTTACATGCCTTTGTCTTCTTTCTCTCACACTGGGTCTAATTGGACATTTCTGTCTACATACATTTCTGACACCAAGGGGGGATCTAACTAGCAGACAGTGAACTGGATTAGAACTACATCTCAACACTCATAATAAGGCAAAGTACATATTCAGGAGACCAGGGGGCTAGTTGTCACATATTTTACCCCAGTGAATATTTCTCAGGGGTTTATTTTTAATAGTCTACTTCTCTACAGACACAGACTTTAAAGTTAAATCTACAGAAAAATCTATTGAACATTTCCACAGTATGTAGATGTGCATTTCTGAAACCCAAAAACTAGTAACAGGTCTTACACTAACTTGAGATTCACATGTGTCGCTTATTCTTAATAATAGTTTATTTTTGGATTCTCTACATTTTTACATTATTCTTTTTATGTGGATTAATGAAGGTACATTTATAGTTTCAGTATTATTTGTACTTCAGTCTTTGTTTTGTAGGATGAAAATAAATAGCTTCATACCATGTGACTCGCATTTGATTTCGAAATTTGAAAAAGGGTAGCCTACAATTGAACCATTTTCATATAAAAGCCATGTTGAGAGCCCCATATCTCTGGGATTTAACCATGTAGAGTTTTTAAAGATTAGCATACAAAAAGGGAAGTTTGTTCTGAACTAGAATCTTCAGTTCACCCAAAATGTTCACCCAAAAATGAAAATAATCTTATGATTGACTCACCCTCCTGGCATTCATACGACTTCAGTGGTTACATCCATGTGTTCAGACACCGTATGACAGGTGTGGGTGAGAAACATGCCAATATCTAATTCAATTTTATCATAAATTCTGCTTTCTACCCAATAGGGGGCGATGTGCATTAAGACTGTCAATCACCAAAAACATAAGAAGAAGAATATGAAAGTGAATCTGAAATGGAGATTGACTGAGCAGGGAGGAGAATTTATAATGATTTTAAAAATGGACTTTTATATTAACCTTTTTCTCACCTACACCTATCCTATCACTTCAGAAGACATTGATTTAACCACTGGAGTTATCTGGAGTTCTTTTATTTTGCCCTTATGTGGATTTTGGAGCTTTAAAATGTTGGCACCCATTTACTTGCATTGTTTGGACCTACAAAGCTGAAATATTCTTTCAACATTTGAGTTCATGATTTTAGTAAGGCTGTCAATCAAATTTATAATCGAATTAATTACATGGTGTCCCGATTAATTAATCGCGATTAATCACATATACAAATATTTGCTGAGAAAGCCCTTCATATAACAATAACTAAATATATAATGATTATACATTTTTATATCAATATATAATTATACATAGTAATCTTTAAATATTTAAAAGTATATATATATATATATATATATATATATATATATATATATATATATATATATATATATATATATATATATATATTTATAAAAATATTCAGATAATAAAAATGCATTAAATTCCTGTAGAAGAAGAGTTAATCATTGATAAGACAATACAAAAAGCGGCTTTAGAATACAATGTATTGTTTACTATCATATTATTGATCATAAGTCAATCATTGGCACACAGTTCACAGCAATCCATTACACAAGTGAATTTATCAATCAGTTGGAGATTTATTGTGAGGGCTTGTTTAAGAGCCCGTCAATCTACACCTGCATCAGACATGCTTGTGCTTAGCGTTTCTCTGGTGTGTTGCATCATAAACTTAAAATGTTTAGGTCACTGTGTCAAGTTAAATATAGTTTAATACTCAATCTTTAAACACATCTTGAGATCCCTTAGTTTGCATTTGCGCTCCTTTGAGTGTTTTGAACGCAAGAACGTAACATATGTTTGTGTTGTTCTGCCTACTGAAGTGTTTTCTTCACTGTATAAACTGTGTGTTGCTCATACAGC